>NC_060031.1:3000000-3333955 GCF_905333055.1 Maniola jurtina | reverse complement strand
TTTGAAGCAATTAAATATCGCTAGTTTTGACGGTGAAGAAAAACATCATGAGGAAACCTGCATGCCTGAAAGTTTTCCATTATGTTCTCAAAGGTGTGTGAAGTCTGCCGATCCGAACTGGGCTAGCGTTTGGGCCTAAAGTCTAAGCCCTTCTCATTTTGAGGAAAGCTCCGTTCTCAGTAGTGGGCCGACGATGGGTTTATCATGATGATGATGATATTTTAAACC
Source organism: Maniola jurtina (assembly GCF_905333055.1). NCBI lineage: Eukaryota > Metazoa > Arthropoda > Insecta > Lepidoptera > Nymphalidae > Maniola > Maniola jurtina. Next base: position 3,333,727 of record NC_060031.1, on the reverse strand, counting down.
CTCTTAAGATACTAACACTATTAAGAATCCGTATATAGAATGTGCTGCTTCTATTGGAACATATACATACATGTAGATACCTACCTACTATAACTGTGGTAAAATCATCATCAAATCATTGCGTGGAATTGGTAGACAAGCTTGACGATTAATTTTATTTAAATTAAAAAATACAAATATTTATATTGATTTGTTTACTCTTTTAATCTGCTAAAGAAAACTTGATTACTGGTAGATACTGCAATTTGATTATCACTCAGTATGCGTAGAGTGGCGTTGGGTCCGGCCCATAAATCTTTTTAATCGAGTCATTAAGACTATTTACATTGTATTAGGATTAATTATTATAATTTATTTTAACTATGTAAATTAGTTTTGTAACACCTCACAGCCACTTTCTAACTATTAATTAATTAAGAGAGAGCTTGTACCGGTAGCTGGTACAAGAACGCTATTGTCATTTGGCTGACTGATCGATTCAGGGTCTGGTAGGTGTTAGGTTACACTTTCTGATACAATATTATACCTACAGAAAGAGTCAATATGTCTTCGAAAGTGAACCCTATGGTATGTACGAACAGAGTAAAATGTAAGAGATAAGGAGAAGAGAAGACATTATTGGATAATGAAACACGGAACTCTCTGCCTATTTGTACTTTAACTAAGTTATGCCCGCGACTTCATCTACGTGAACTAAATAAACCCCTATTGGTCCCCTTAGGGGTTGAATTTTCAGGAATTCTTTCTTAGTGGATGTCTTCGTCATAAAAGCTATCTGCATATTTTTCAGGATATCTGCAGATCAGTCAGTCAGTCAGTACAGATTTTCGTTTCATAATATATTTAGATGTTCGCTGTGAAGTTTTCTATATTACTATTATCATCATCATATCTTAGGTTAGCTATTATATTATACTAGCCGATGCCCGCGACTTCGCCCGCGTGGATTTAGGTTTTTTTGAAATCCCGTGGGAACTCTTTGATTTTCCGGGATAAAAAGTAGCCTATGTGCTAATCCAGGGTATAATCTATCTCAATTCTAAATTTCAGCCCAATCCATCCAGTAGTTTTTGCGTGAAGGAGTAACAAACATACACACACACACACACACAAACTTTCGCCTTTATAATATTAGTGACTGCCCGTAAGTGGAGTTGCATAAGAACCCTACAATTTAAGGAACAACATGTATAATTTAAATGTGTAACTCTGTGGGCGGTACTCTAGTAAATAAATAAATAAAAATATCAGTCTGCGGACTTCCACTGTTGAACATTTAGGCCTTCTCTAATCAGTGCCACCACACTCTGTCCTGAGCCTTCCTCATCCAGCCCCTTGCCGCTACCCTCTTTATATCGTCCGCGTCAGTGCATTGTCCGTCTATAACATTGGGAGCCTATTTATTTACATAAGCACGCGTTCTCATATTGTTGCGCTCTAATACAGACTCTTGTCAATTTCCGTGATTGCGAGTAAGAGTGAGAGATTCTGGAAAAGATAACAATCGATAAAAGAGATAATAGCCATACAGTGAAGCTGTTTAGCGTCGTTTATTATACAATCAGTCCGTCGTCGCGGCAAAACTCATAGATTTTAACGGCTCTAAAACATCGATAGTGGCCGTAAATTTTGATCGATCATAAATCCTCGATCCCGATTTGTTTACACATTTACTCGCTTACACTCTAGTGCATTGCAAATAAATGTTTCTCGTAAATTCGCCGTAAACGTATCGAATCTTGCAAAATTATTGCTACGCACGATCGTTGTTTTCGTGCACGCAATGTTTTGTTAAAAAACAAATATTTCTTTTAATTATCAAAATTAATCGACCTCTCTGGTGTAGCGGTGTGCGCTGTGGCCTTATAAGTGGAAGGTCGTGATTTCGATTCCTTGCAGAGATAATTTTGTAATTATTTCTTAATAAGTTCAGATTAGTCTACTCGTAGTATGATGCTGCGTAGAACGTAGGACGAGGACACAGGCATCATCTTTATTAATAAGTTAGAACTTGAAAGTGTAGATAGAGATGCCATTTAAATATTCTATCTCTACAATTGCAGGTGAAAGAACGAGTGCACCGTGATACTATGCTTCATTCTTCCTATTACTGACAAGGTAAAGTGGTAGGTAACAGAAATCTTTAGTTCTATGTAGATATTTATATTGCATATGGGTAGGTCCTAGGTTGTGCTGAATTTTAGAGGTCTAGACCCCTTGTAAGGTGGTCCTACGTATTTGGCAATATCTAATTGGCCTTAAATTAAAGGTTCAACTGAATTGGCCAAGCTTGGCGATAAAAGTCACAGATAAAAGCGGACATTCAGGTAAATTATAAGTTCATTTGATCGGCCCCTGATAACTCGATAACTGCCACCATATAACTATGAATGTGACAGTTAAATTGACGGGTTGCTTTCAAAATCGCTTATAGGTAAATAAATTGTATCATAAATATTTACTCCTACTTTATCTAATAACTACTTTTCGGATCTTAACAAGTTGCAAACATTATGACGGCGAAAAGACGGCTGCAGCTGTAAAATATCAAGAAAATTATAGTTTTTAACCCCCGACCCAAAAAGAGGGGTGTTATAAGTTTGATGTGTGTATCTGTGTATTTGTGTATCTGTGTATCTGTCTGTGCATCGTAGCTCCTTAACTAATGAACCAATTTTAATTTAGTTTTTTTTTTAATTTGAAAGGTGGCTTGATCGAGAGTGTTCTTAGCTATAATCCAAGAAAATCGGTTCAGTCGTTTGAAAGTTGTCAGTTCTTTTCTAGTTATTACTCTAACCTTCACTTGTCGGGGGTGTTATAAATTTTTAATTTACACTTGTGCGATATAATGTGACAATTGATTTTATAAAATATTAAAAATCTGGAGTTATATCAGAGATTCGATTCAATCGAAAAATCTGCGCACAGTGCTTTAATTCGAAATGAAACCCCAACCATGGAACCAGAATGCTTATTTACTAACAACCATACAAACAAGTGTAAATTAAAAATTTATAACACCCCCGACGATCCAAAGTATTTGAGTTTTCCAAAACATCATTTTCAAATAAATAATTATGTATTTAGGCAACGTCCATCTTGACAGCTTGACATTTGTCAATTGACATAATATTAAGAACCTAACGGTTATCTAACCTTCTTTTATACAAGAAAACTAGAAAAGAGCTGATAACTCTTAAACGGCTGAACCAATTTTTTTTGGATTATAGCTAAGAACACTCTCGATCAAGCCACCTTTCAAACAAAAAAAACTAAATTAAAATCGGTTCATTCGTTTAGGCGCTACGATGCCACAGACAGATACACAGATACACAGATACACAGACACACAGATACACAGATACACACGTCAAACTTATAACACCCCTCTTTTTGGGTCGGGGGTTAAAAAACAAATTAGTTACTTACTAACATATACATTATACACACAAATCGAAATACAACTCTGTAGTACAAACTAAGCGCTATAAAAAACTGAATGAAACCACTTCGATCGTAAAAACCATTGTGCTAAGTTCATTGACACCTCTTCTCATGATTCATAGCAATACGCATTTATCTCATCGATGGAGAATGCTAATGGAATCGATGAAAAAAGTCTAATAAATGGGTGTCTTGAATCTTGATATTTTCATCTGGTTTTGCAGAGACGATAATATTTTTATCTTGAATAATAAACGGGTAGATTTCCTTTATATGACATAATACTAGGATGTTCACATAATTATAGTGAAATAGGATGTTCGCATGATTATAAGTTGTGTTGGTCACAGCAAGTTGATTTTAGGTACCAAAACAAGTAAAATACTAGTATCCTTTTGAAAAATAAACCTATCCTATGATTGCTACGAGATGAGGAGAAGTACTTATCCATATTACTTCACCTCAGAAACCTAATGATTTAACATCTTCGCACATTACATAGACTCGACGTCACCTCCACCCCGACTTGACTCGCAATAAAGCTTGCAATATGCTATAGTAGTTATTTAATTTAAGGACGTGAATGACAAGTCGTACAATTCGATTACACCCTTCAATGTTAACAACGTAAATGACACGATATAAAGCTCACATTTATATGCGTCACTGTGAGTCGAATCGGAGTGGAATCGACGTCGAGTCTCTATACCTAATGTGTGCACACCTTAAATAAAACCGCTTCACAATACCCATCGTACATCGTACCTATTCGTAGCAGTTAGCACCATAACAAATTGCCGCTATAAACGTGCTTCGAAGTCTTTCGCCTCCCTCGAGGTGTTAAATACTGTGGTTCAGACGCTAAATGCTCGTGAAATGTCGAGTAAATATGCAACATTCCTTGTATACGGCCTCAGGCTGATCATTTGCTAATCATTTCTGGAGCTGAAAGAAAAGGAACAAACTTAACCGCTAAGAGAAGTGTTAAAACTTTTTTTGTTAAAACTCTCTTATAGGCTTATGAGCTTCTGAAATATTTAATACAAAGTTTTTTTTCCATTTATTGTAGTGAAAAAAAAAAAACAAATGTAATATAACTCTAAATAACTATATACTGAAAAACAGTTTCAGAGGTCACTTTGTTTGGTTTGTTGATTATAGTCGGGTAAAAGCTACTTATATAGAGTTTTTTTTATCAAACAAATGCATATGAAGTACGGACTTCTTAAAAAACTTATACCGTAATGAAACATGCTCCTTTGTCAATTTATTAAAGAGAAAACATAACATTTCCGATAGTATGTTCTGCTCTTGGAATCAAAATTTATGAAATAGCGCCACTCGGTTTCACCTGCATAACTTTTGAGTTCCCCCTCAACATACATGGTTGTAACTTGCAACGGTCATAGACAGGTGCTTCCTGTATCAATCATTGTAGTATGAGCTTTTGTAATATTTGTTAACACTTTTAAAGCGCCTCTATTTTTTTAATACGAAAGTTAAGCTACATATAATTTTCCTGAGTTACTATAGGTACTTCCTAGGAATTTAGGCATTATTTTAATTACGAAGCGAATTTTCAGACAGTTTCATTATACGTAAAATTAAGTACCTAAGTACGTGAATGAAATTAGTAAGCAGCGCAAGTAGGTAGGTAGGTAATACGTAGATATGCTTCTTTTATCGAGATTGGAGATTGACATTTTGTTCCGTCTGTTATGGAGACCTTGAGATCTTAGGTTAACTGCGTCATATAGTGAAAGCACGGCTGACTCATTTTTTGTGCATAGGATCAGCCTGGCTGTGCAGAACAGGAATGCAACCAGTATTCTTGGCTCCACGCGGGCATAAAAAATCCAGCAATTTATTTATGAAATTGTTATTTCTTTATCACTTTTCAAATCCAACTAAAAATAACACAGATTTGGATCATACAAATTCGCAGACAGTTTCATAATGGAATCGCTCGCTGTAAAACACCAAATGCAGCATAATTACTACATTTAAGATTAATTACGAGAGGAACAAAGCAAAAAACAACTCTAACACTATCAAAATAGGATTTAAAATCATAAGAATCTGATTGTGATTGTTGCATTCGTAATTTTGTGGGAGAGGACAATTGAATAGAAAAGTATGAGGCAATTTGGACCACACAGTAGATAGGTACTCGAAACATTGCGTGAAATAGAAAACTGATGATTTTGGAATCATTCCTGTAATTACGGTTCTCACGCTTTCAACACGTATTGTGATGTTTCGACTGTAATGTTTTTAAAATGTTTTCCTTGTTCCTATCTAGTCCAATTTTCAATCTGTAAAGTCGAATTTCATCAGATCATTCTACCAAGATATCTAAAAATAAGCATAATTAAGTACCTAATTTTAAAATGCTGAGATTCTTAACAAACTTACCAACAAACCAATTTATTATACCTAAAGTAAACCAATGTACGAAAAATCGAAACCCCCTTTTTTAGGTCAATCAAACACGCAATAAAATAAGTCAGTTAAGGAGTCGGTTAAAAATAAGCTATACCTATTATATGTAAACTGTACTTGTAGAAGGTACGACAATAGTGCAAATGCTGAAATTTGAACTTATGACCTTTCGGGTTTCAGGCTTCCCTTGAACAGCTGAGCTATTTGGGCATACGGTTGTCGAATTTCCACAAATATTATCTTAAACAGTTTCTCTGTCATAAAATATGTTCAAAATACGCAAGCACACATCATATTGTGGGTAAACCACGAACTCAACGTTATTTTGCCGAGGGAAAGTTTGAAATATTGCATATAGGGATAATATCTTATCTAAATCCATATTTTCTCTATCATACGTTCTCTATCATCCGGTTTGATTTATGTATTTTAAGATTTTTACTGATTTGTTTTACGTGAACATAATGATAAACTTTAATGTTAGAAAGAAAATGTACCTACTGTATATTTAAATGCTAAGAAAAAATAGATTCTATACATAGAAAATAGGTCAAAGTTACATTTGAGAAGTGTTTCCACCGTATATAAAGTAGTCAATTTCACTCACGGTAGTAAACGACAACTCTAAAATAATCAATATCCTTTTTTGACATATTCATTTTATAAGTTCTAAGTTTTTAGCAAGATAGGTAGGTATCATTCTTTAACAGGGCTCTCTCCGTCACTCGTTTCATACAATCGTAGTTCCAATTTCATTTGAATATTAAGCAACCAAAGTCCATGAAATTTTGCAGACATATTCTAGAAACTAATATTCCAGATTGTGATTTTCCAGATTTTTGTTAAAATATTCGGTTTCAAAGTTACGCGGTCTTAAAAATTTTCATACAAATCTTTGAGCCCCTGTAATTTTAAAACTACATATTTTTAGAAAAATCTAAAACACCACAGACACAGATATTAGTTTCTAGAATATGTCTGCAAAATTACATGGACTTTGGTTGCTTAATATTCAAATGAAATTAGAACTACGATTGTATGAAACGAGTGACGGAGAGAGCACTGTTAAATATGTTGCGAGAAATAATTATAAAAACATAGATCATTACTTATAGAAGATACACGAGTATGGACTAAGTTAATATATTTATAAAGTGAAAATACAGTAGGCATTTCTTATTGGGAATCGGTCCGACGCATTACTAAGGAACAGCAAAATCAAAACAAGATCATATTGTCAATCTGGCCATTTTAGAAACTAAAAAAACGTATAAAAATATCATAGTGGAGTTCGTTGCCCCCACCACGTGGTATGGGTGTAAACAAATATAGTATTACAGATATAAATTAATAAACATTTTCAGCAGGAAACCCTTGAGTGGTTAAATATAGGAAGCTGCGCAGACGCAGCGGCGCTTTTGCGTACTATGCCAATATTTATGTTGTTGGGACAAGGATATAGTTATATTCAGTCATGAACGCGTTTGTTCTTTTTCAATGCTAAAAGCTAAGATATGCCTGTTATACATATATCTTACACTGTAAAAGGTATAATAACCTAGTGAATTAAGGGTCGACGCACACAGACGGGGTGGAGTGACTGGTGGGAGTGGATTTTACTGATAACTACATGTTACGTTCATGTTACAAGCATAGATTTATCATAGTACGATTAAATGGTATATAAAATTCGTGATCGATTATGACTAAGACAGAAGATACCAAACGGACGAATAAAGAAGAGATCGCGCTATCGGTTGTCAGTATAGCAGAAATTCTTACAAATAGATCTTTTATTCGTAGGTTTAGGAACCATGGAAATCTTTAAGCAACTTAACAAACTAACTCGGTCTTTAACTACATAATATGTAGGTGAAGAACAAATTACGCAATGATTGCGTTTGCCCTTAATTTTTAAATGAATGAATGAAGACAATCAAATCTCTGGGAGCGGAGTTCTTAGACAATAATGAAATAATGTCATACCAAGGATGTTCCCACCATTCATACGAATTTTCTGGTCGTTTACCTGTTGACAAAAAATACATTGTTAATAATGATAATTTAGAGATGTTTGCGTAAAAAAATCTACGTTGATGTATGCGAATAGTCGGAATTTTTATGACAACAATTATTAAAGTAGATAAATGGCGCCAATCCATGGAACTACTTACATTTTTTCCAAATTTCTTTTTATTCAAATTCAAATTATTTTTATTCAATTAAACTTTTACAAGTGCTTTTGAATCGTCAAAATAATCTACCACTGGTTCGGAATGCCGATCCTACCGAGAAGAACCAGCAAGAAACTCGGCGGTTGCTCTTTTCAAATGTGCAATTTACAATTCCGTTTACGGTTCCGTACCTCAAAAGGAAAAAGGAACCTTTATAAACCTAGGACTGTCTGTCTGTCTGTCAAGAAAACCTATGGGGTACTTCTCGTAGACCATGAAATTCAGCAGGTAGGTAGGTAGAATCACATCCATGAAATTTAGCAGGTAGGTAGGTCTTATAGCACAAGTAAAATGAAAAAAAAAAAATGTTTGTTGTTTTGAAAAAAATGTGTTCACAAAAAAATTTAACTAACTAAATCACTTATAGATGGCGCAGATCATTATTAACTTGCAGTGTTCTACAAAAAAGAGTTAGGTATATCTTGATTCTTGCACGATGGTACGGAACCTTTGTGTGCGAGTCTTGACTGACCAGGTTTTTTTGTTCTGTTGCTGTGTCCTACCGATGCAAAGTAACACTTCCACTTAGCGGCACAGATAAACGCCAAAGAGCCCTGGTATATGGAGCGACACTTTCTCGCGACCCGATTATTTTACTTTCTCGATCAGAAGGATACGAGGAAAGTATTGAATAGATAGATCGGGCGATAATTGAATTACGCTTTCTGCGGCGATTAAAGCGACCAACGGTGATAGCGATTTCCGATATAATTCTATCAATTGAAAACATGTTTTAGACGAATCAAGTTCAACGTCCATCCCTTGAAACTAGAAACTTGCAAGAGATTTGAAGATGACAGATTTTAATAAATAAAAAATGAACACGGTATGAAATATGACAAAAAAAAACAACAAATTGTTTTTAAGAACAATAGTTGCGAAAAAATTATAGAAAATTAATATTAATTAAATTAGTAAGGGAGCATTGTTAGTGGATGATAACAATAATTTTAGTAAACTAAATATAGCGATATTTCATACATTTTCAATAGGCCACGAATAGTAAAATTAATATTTATTAATAAGATTCAATCGTAAATATGTATACTTGGCTACTGTAACCTTCACGTCAGACATCAGAACCGATAAGCTAATGATTTCCGACATATAAATATATCTAGAAATTTAATTTTGAACACCTAAAATTAATTCATATTACAGACTATAATTTGTTACTTTTAAATGCCGATAATATCGTTATCAGTAGCGAAAAATCCTTCATTCAAATAACTGTAAGTACCTATAATAACAGGAATAGCCCCACGATTCGTCTTAAGATAAAAAAGTACATAACATAGCAAACTACCTGTAATATAAGGATTAATTTATAAAATTAAATCGTTTCAAACACCACAAAATTGATTTGTCGCAATTTAAATAACTACCTTTCTAGTTAAGCTATTTCCTCGTATATTCGGTGATGCGCTTCCGATCTGATTAATCGATAGTAATAATCGATCAATATAGTAATCGATCGTGCTTATGAAACGAGTCATAGAGGTCAACACTACCCATATGATAAATGCGAAAGTGTGTCTGTTCTTTGTTGGTTTATTGGTTTGTCGGGCCGTAACAGAGCAACGAACAATGTGATCTTTTAAAACCATAGTAGTCGCGGGAATCAGTTAATCACTACCCATATTTTATGTGCGAAAATGTGTTTGTTTGTTGGTTTATTGGTTTATCCTTCAATCACGTTCCAACAGAGCAACGGATCGAAGTGATTTTTTGCATGGATAATAGGTATAGTTTGTAACCTGGAGAGTGATATGGGCTAGGTACTTTTAACGGAAATTCAATCAGTTCCCACGGGATTTTGAAAGACCTAAATCCACGCGAGCGTAGTCACGGACATCAGCTAATCAAGAATAAATCAAAGCCTTAAAAGCAAAATACAAACAAACAGATTTTGAGAAACACATCTGCGCCGTGGGAACAGCGCAAGCGCCGCGGGCCGGCGCCGGCGCACCTGAAGCCGGGACGTGCCGTGTATTAAACGCCCTTACGATTTATCAAAAGCGCCTTGCATACATTTTATACAGTTTTCTGTTATCGGGTCAATCTTGTAACTTTTTGCACCTTTGTAACTGTATATACCTAATCACTAGCCGATGCCCGCGACTTCGTCCGCGTGGGTTTAGGTTTCTCAAAATCCCGTGGGAACTCTTTGTTTTTCCGTAGCCTAAACGTAACAAAAGTAGCCTATGTGCTAATCCAGGACATTATCTATCACCATTCCAAATTTCAGCCAAATCCGGCTAAGTCGTAGTTTTTGCGAGAAGGAGTAACAAACATACACACAAAAGCACACAAGCTTTCGCCTTTATTATATAGTGTGATTTTGTTCTTGTCTCGATGCATTTGTTATGTTATCAGTTTGACTGCTTTGGCCGTCTGTCTGTGGCAAAGAGTAGGTGGTGGGTAATCGGATGATAGGTTTATCCAAAGGATTAAAAAAACTTTTAGCCACGCGGATGAAGTCGTGGGCATCGTTTAGTATTAGATTAAAATAGAATTGGTTCATGGCTTAGTAAAAGTTGGTCGTATTAATTCGGAAATTACTTTATAACCAAGTTTCTTGTTAATTAAACCTGTCAAAGTATGGATAAGAACTTCGAATAAGTAGAATTTGTTAATTTCAGAATGTCTATAATTGGGCACGGCGCCAATACTACGATATTAGTAGTAATTTAAAAATAACTTTACCTAAATAATATGTATAATGTACATAGGTATAGTATGTAGTATACATAAATAAACTATAAAATTTAAGTATTACAGTAAAGCATTGAATATAGTCTAAACTCTAATCAATTAAAAACCAGGCCAAATTGACATTCATATTTTGACTAGTAGGTGCATAATATTATAATTCAATGATTTTGACAGGGGAACTTTACTACATGTAAAAAAGAGATATCCTTAGTCTGTGACTTACGTAAGCTTAATTTTCAATATATCCTGATGACCGGTTCAATGCATTCTAATATAAAACCAATGTTAGGTATGTCTTAGGTTTGAATATTACGTAGAAACTTATTAAATAGTTCTTGTGTTAAATAAGCTTACAAAGCTTACTTAAAACATCAGATAAATTATCTTCAGTCTATTTTTTACTGTACCAAAGTGACAATTAGTCGTCCCTGGGCCGACACTGATTCCCCATCTATCTCAAAATCTCATAGTTCATTTTCAATCAATGGCTCTATAATAAACCATTGGACCGACCGCTACTGTCTCGTTCGGAACTTTAAACGATTACCGCTCAAACGCTATTCCAGTGCTCTAAGATTTATTTTCCCTTATCGCTGATGCATAATTACTACAGTCTTTCGCACCATTTACATGCAGTCTATAACGCCCTTATAATTGAGACAATTAGGTTCATTTTTCTGCAAACCTAAGTGTTTGTCTTTGGCAGTCTCGCTTAGAGCATGGACACGCATATCTTAGATCTCGAGGTGTATACGGAGTGAATTCATTAGGCGTCGGTTTAGTATGTGTGTAAATAGAACGGAAGCTGTACACATAAGTCACAGTGACAAGCACGCTTTAGTTCAGTTATAGCTTTGTCACTTTTTATTTGCGCTGTAAACGCAAATGAAATTATACACCGTCCTATAATAATCATCATCATCATCATGATCAACCCATTTCCGCCCCACTACTGAGTACGGGTCTCCTCTCAGAATGAGAAGGGTTTAGGCCATAGTCTGCCACGCTGGCCCAATGCGGATTGGCAGACTTCACACACCTTTAAGAACATGGAGAACTCTCAGGCATGCAGGGTTTCTCACGAAGTTTTCCTTCACCGTTAAAGCAAGTGATATTTAATTGCTTAAAACGCACATAATTGAAAAGTTAGTGGTGCGTGCCCGGGATCGAACCCCCGACCTCCGATTAGGAGGAGGATGTTCTAACCACTAGGCTATCACAGTTTTAATAATAATAATAATTTTATTATTATTATTTTCTCGATGACAGCTTGGCCAGAGTGAACTATGCTTGGCCTACTGACTTAAATAGCGCATTTACATATATGGATGTAAAGTTAATTTTTTCCGAGACCAGAAGTAATGATATTTTTTTTTTTCCGAGACCAGAAGTAATGATATATTATGCTTCCCCGGGGTACAAGCCACCTCTGTACCCATCAAAATCTGCTAAACGGTAGGGCAGTGAAAAATATAGCAGACAGATATATTATTGGTATGCATACTTTAACATCTATTCCCAGCAAGTAGGTAGGTATTGCATTGTTTTAACAGCTTTGACTACTAGAATCATATGATTTAAAAGATGTGTAGTCAAATAAAGAATAACGCGATGGACGAAGTATAATTTTATTCTAAAAACGTCGGACAATATGTAAAAGCTAAAATTTTTAACGAGAGCACTCAGCTCACCTCAAAGTTAAATCATTTCCCGTTTACAAAACCCATTCATTACCTGCTGCATACAAAATTCGCGTCGCATTCGCAAAATAGAGACTAAAAAAAAATAGTTACCTGCCACGTTTCGCTACTCGAGACGTCGCGCAGCGATGGATTAAAAATGCAGCGATGAAAAATACATCTTTCCACTTAAAAAATAGACGGTGCAGCATCAAAGGGTGCTTCAGACGCTTTGTGCAAGTTTTATCTCTGGGAAGCCTCTCTGGGGTGCGGGATTGACGAGTGGATTGGGGTGAACGACCGCACGATTGTCGTAGGTCGGCAATTTCCAACCTAGATAACGTTTGACGTTGGCTATTATGAAATATCGGGTTTGGTGTAAAACATGACGTAGGTTTAAAATTATTATATTAGCACACCCGCGACGCTGATCCCCTGCTACCGGACCAATCACTACTACTGCAGCACCGGCCTGTCCGCATTCGATTTGTGTGTAGGGTATATGGGTAATTGTTGCAGGCCGGCAGGGTTGAGCATGGCTGAGGCCGAAAAACATCGAGCGGGACAAGGACAGCGATAAAGTAAGCAACATAAGAGACAGCAACCTTTCTTTCTATCTTACAAGTGCTTCTCACTCGCGTGGTAAGTGAGAACCAAATGACGCCAGAATGGTTAATCAGTAGATGTGCCATTTACGAGTTTTAGGTACACGGCGCAGTGAACGTCGCATATTTACGTAGTAGTCAGAAAATAAAGAGCTAGTATTTAGTTATTTTGTGGTATTAGGTAGAGAACTTTTGTTTTATAAATTTTGGATTTGACCTTCAACTGGTACAAATTACCTAAAGATCTCACAGTGTGACAAAATGCGATATAATGATGTTAATGAAATGTAGACTGCAACCTTTACAAAAAGATTTTTCTTTTAGCTTTTTTGCTCGGTTTTGGTGAAGTAAAGAGTCTAGCCACTCCCGAAGTCTTTATAGAATAACATTCAAAACAATAGAAAAGTTCTTCCTAATTAGTTCGACAGAATGTTTTTTTATATACTATGCCAAACCAATTAAATAAATGCGTTACACGAAAAATGAGGCAATCGGCATTGACTCTTAAGAGGAAAACCTATGCGAATGACATTGACGATTTCCCCTTCAAACTAGCAATTTTGACATGTCATGACCCTCTATTGACAATTAATCAAGCAGACATTTCAATCTGCGAAATTTACGCGGACTTTTAGTATTTTGACGTAGGAGGGTAAAAGATCCAGTAAATGAACGAATAAGGACTACCCTGACTTTGACCTAAAATTAAGATTTATGAGAATCGTTCTATATATAATTTTTATATTTTTTTTTATCTGTGTCTATACTCTTAAATTATTTAAATATCAAAAACGCAAAAAAAATGCGTGGTATTAATTATTATAAATTATTTTATTTAACAAAAGGATAAATTGCCAGTAAATGAACTGGGAATTTCAGTGAATGAACGAACTCTATCTAGTGCATAAACTCTCGATTCCTATTAATAAATTCTTAAGTATATTTTCGGCTTGGAATTTTAAAAAAAATGTCAGATTTTCAGTTTTTGACTTATTGTATATTTTTTTCTACATTTTGCGCGATAAATCAAAAACTATTTTACATAATAATAATAAATAAAACCTGTTTTAGAATGTATAATACAGCCCTTTCATATGATATTATCCCCTTTGGTATAGTTATCTTAGTTTGAAAGTCACCTAAATTTTCTGGAAAACAGTCCAAATGACTACAGAGAAAATGAAACTTAACGCCCTTGTTGCATCCAAGTCGCTGGAAGTGCAACATCAGCTACTGAATGTGTTAAGAGTAGAATGGTAGATTAGAGGTACTGGGTTGGGGCTGAGGTACAGATTTATCACCAGAAGTCAGAATCGTTCAAATTGCAGACTGCAAGTTACAATAGAGCCGCTTGGAACAATTTTTTTTGCTGTTTCTTCTGGTAATATTCACAACGCAGAAATAATAATCATCATGGTGTTTAGATGGTTTGCGCCAAATTATAAATTTTTTTTAGTAGTTAACTATTCTTATTTGCTCATAAACGCAACGAGGAAATACAGCTTCCACATATAAAAATTGGAGTCCAGGCCTTGCTGTTAGCTGCTAATGGGTTCTCAAAGTAGCCCGAGTATGCTTGTTTTACTGGGCACAAAAGGAATGAATGAAAGGAGCTTACCCAGTACATCTTAAAAGATCCGTTATAGATACATGCATCCTGCCATGCCTTACCTATGCCAGCCAAACATGGGTCCAGACAAAGAATATAAAAAGAAATAGTGACTTGCTAAAGGGCGATGGCAAGGTGCATAAATTAAGCAAAAAATATTCAAAGTGAGAATTGAAGACATAAGAAAAAAGACAAAGCCTACAGACACCTTGAGACATGCCCTAAAACTGAAATGCAAATGGTCATATTGTATCGATTTTTACAGATGAAAGAAGGACAGGTAGGTAGACCGAAGACGCGTTGGTCTAATGCTATTGTGCAAATCGCGAGAGAAAATTAGCTTGATAGTACCAAAGACAGAGAGAAATGGGGATACCCAAGAGGGATCCATATACAAGAAAGAAGAATACCAGAATAAATATAAAAAAAATTCAAAAGAAAAATAAAACCGACTTCAAAATCACAAACACTAAAAAGTAAAAAATAATTTAAGTTATTGTGGTTTTTGAAGTCGGTTTTATTTTTATTTTGAAAATTTTTTATTTCAAAATTTTTAGTGGCCCCACTGTACTATAATAATATGCCATGCCCAGCTAAAACCCTACTGTTTACTAAGCAATTTCACTGATCGCGAGCAATTTGCTCTTATCCATTGAGGAGTTCTGTTCTCCATCTCAGAAGATATTCATCAGAACTTCATCAAATTTATATGGGACCACCTGCAAAGTATACCTAGCTTTTCAAAAAAAAAATATATTCCAAATCGGTCCAGGCGTCTTTGAGCAATCGGTGAACATACATTAAAAAAAAATTGAATTTGCTCTTATCCATTGAGGAGTTCTGTTCTCCATCTTCAAAGATATTCATCAGATCTTTACCAAATTTATATGGGACCACTTGCAAAGTATACCCTATCAAACAAAAAAAAAATCCAAATCGGTCCAGGCGTCTTTGAGTAATCGGGGAACATACATAAAAAAAAAGATACCAACGAATTCAGAACCTCTTCCTTTTTTTAAAGTCGGTTAAAAATATACTAAGATTTACTAACATGGTGTTATACCATAGAGTAGCAAACAGAGGCAAAGCTTCTAAGAAGCGAGCAAAATTTATAACTATTTTGGTAGGGCTGGCACTGGAGGATACAATTTAATTAACAATAGTTATTTGTTCAACAAGATGGTAAAGTTTGTTTTTGTTGTGATTGCCTAGTTTAAATATCGATCTTTAAATATCGATCGATAGATCTAAATATCGATTTTGAACGAAATCAGTCAATTTAAAAAGAATTATAAATGGTGCCAACTTTTTTAAATTTTGGTTACAGGTTCCTATTTTGTGATCCCAGGGAGCTCTAAATATCGATTTTGAACAAAATCGGTCAATTAACAAAGAATTTCAAAATGGCGTCAACTTTTTTAAATTTTGGTAACAGTTTCTTATTTTGTGATCCCAGGGAGCTCTAAATATCGATTTTGAACGAAATCGGTCAATTAACAAAGAATTTCAAAATGGCGTTGACTTTTTTAAATTTTGGTTACAGGTTCCTATTTTGTGATCCCAGGGAGCTCTAAATATCGATTTTGAACAAAATCGGTCAATTAACAAAGAATTTCAAAATGGCGTCAACTTTTTTAAATTTTGGTAACAGTTTCTTATTTTGTGATCCCAGGGAGCTCTAAATATCGATTTTGAACGAAATCGGTCAATTAACAAAGAATTTCAAAATGGCGTCGACTTTTTTAAATTTTGGTAACAGTTTCTTATTTTGTGATCGCAGGGAGCTCTAAATATCAATTTTGAACGAAATCGGTCAATTAACAAAGAATTTCAAAATGGCGTCGACTTTTTAAAATTTTGGTAACAGTTTCTTATTTTGTGATCGCAGGGAGCTCTAAATATCGATTTTGAACGAAATCGGTCAATTAACAAAGAATTTCAAAATGGCGTCGACTTTTTAAAATTATGGTAACAGTTTCTTATTTTGTGATCGCAGGGAGCTCTAAATATCGATTTTGAACGAAATCGGTCAATTAACAAAGAATTTCAAAATGGCGTCGACTTTTTAAAATTTTGGTAACAGTTTCTTATTTTGTGATCGCAGGGAGCTCTAAATATCGATTTTGAACGAAATCGGTCAATTAACAAAGAATTTCAAAATGGCGTCGACTTTTTTAAATTTTGGTAACAGTTTCTTATTTTGTGATCCCAGGGAGCTCTAAATATCGATTTTGAACGAAATCGGTCCATTAACAAAGGATTTCAAAATGGCGTTGACTTTTTAAATTTTGGTAACAGTTTCTTATTTCGTGATTCCAGGGAGCTCTAAATATCGATTTTGAACGAAATCGGTCAATTAACAAAGAATTTCAAAATGGCGTCGATTTTTTTAAATTTGGTAACAATATCCTGTTTTGTGATCCTAGGGATCCTCAAATATTGATTTTGAACAAAATCTATGACAGTTCAAGAAAATAGATTTTAAACACTATTTAAATTATTATCATTAACATTAAATTAAATGAAAACACGACGCGCGACGTGTACTGCAGCCCCTGAGCTTGAGCACAGGCCGAGCCGGTATAAACCGATTTCTCTCCGTACGCGACGTAGCGCCTGTGCTCACGCACACACGCGCCTCAAGCTTGTAGTAGTGTACCTATCGTAGCGCGCTTGTATGAAGCTTTGACTCTGTTCGCTACTCATGTGGTTATACAACGCAATACCACACTAACAAACACTCGTACAAACATACAGACAAGTATATACTCACACACACTCACACACACACATGGACGCACGCACACACACTTTTGAACGGTTTGAACGGAACACGGTTTTGAAATTGAAATTGAAAAAAGTGTAAGAATTTGTAAGAAAATATTTAAAAAAGGTATATCAGCCGGTTTTTTATTCCAGCTCTTAATACATGTAAAAACGTCCAATCTGTTCATTTACTTGAGCCTTTACCCTAGTACCTAATTATATCGACCGCCCCATATCAAAACAAAGTAAATGTCATTTTTCCGAAAATCGTTTTATGTCATAAGCCTAACTTTCATAGTATGTCCCGTTGTATTGTAAGGACACCCACATTAAAGTAAAATTAAAAGCTAGTAAGTCGCTTTGACCATTTTAAAACATAGTAAGTCTATGAACTGGCTAGGTTTTTTATAGATTAATGCGCCTTACTAAGTTTTTCAAAGGAATTAGATTAAATAAAATAAATATCACCCATTATCTAAATACCATGTCAAAACAGTAAATACTTAATGATGCATTAAAACTTAAAAGTAAGATAGGAAAAGTCAATGACCTCTACATGTCAACTGTTAAATATGGCTTGCAAGGGAAATACTTTGCATACTTACATAATGTTTTTAGGGTTCCATATCTCAAAAGGAAACACGGGACCCTTATAGGATCACTTTGTTGTCTGTCTTTCTGTCCGTCTGTCCGTCTGTCGTGTCTGTCAAGAAAACCGATAGGGTATTTCCCGTTAACCTAGAATTATGGGCAGGTAGATAGGTCTCAACTCTCATAGCCCAAGTAAAGGAATAAATCCGAGAACAAATTTCGTGATTCTAGATCAACGGGAAGTACTGTATAGGTTTTCTTGACGGACGGACGGACAAATGGACAGACAACAAAGTGATCCTTTAAGAGCTCCGTTTTTCATTTTGAGGTACGGAACCCTAAAAAAGAAAGTGATGCACATCTAATGAATAAATGTGTAGGCCAGTCTTCACACTAAAATATTTAAACCCCTTTAATTTAAAAACTGTCATAGCCTAGTGGTTAGAACGTCCGCCTCCTAATCGAAAGTCGGGGGTTCGATCCTGGAATCACGCACTACTAACTTTTCAGTTATGTGCGTTTTAAGCAATTTAATATTGTACATCAAATCTTTGAAAAGAGCAACCGCCGAGTTTCTTGTTGAAGACTACGGCCTAAACTTCTCTTGAATTTAAACCACTTACTAGGTTTTGATCTGAGAAAGAAATTTGACATTAATTGACAAAATTGAGAGACCTAAGCTTGTATAAGAACACAGAAGTGTCATAATTCGTGTTCACTTTGCCTAACGTCTCTCAGAGAGAGATTTAAACTGTTTCTTATAATCACTGGCCATATTTCAAATGCGAAAGTGTGTTTGTTGGTTTAATATTCAATCACGCTGCAACGGAGCAACCAGTCGACGTGGTTTTTTGCATGGATACATTTAAAGACCTTGAGAGTGACATCTCTCTCCGCATCGTATTCTTTATTGCTGAGGGTTGTGACCTCTTTCCATTATTCCTACATCTAATGGTAGGTTTTCTTGGGATAATAATGCGGTGGGTTCAAAGAGCCTACGGAACTCGACTAGAAAAACGAGATTTTGACTCTTAGTTTTAACGGTTATGAATTAGTTATTATTATCAGTGATAAAATTGATTAGGGCTGCCAGGTAAAATTACATTTATCTCGGAAAATCAAAGAGTTTCCACGAGATTTTTTCCAAGTTTGCGCTACTAAGTACATATATTATGAAGAGGAAAGGTTTGTTTGTTTGTTATCGATAAACTCTGAAACTACTGAACTACTTGCACTAAAGACATAATCATCAACATCAACCGACAGACGTCCACAGTGAACATAGGTCTTTAATAGGGTCTTCCACATGCTACGGGTTTGCGCCGCCTGAATCTTTGCGCTTGCGCTTGACGACAATCATGCTTTAAAGAAAGCAATGATGAGGTCCAAGTTGGAGCACGCTTACCTGGAAGATGCCTATTCACTCTTGGCTTGCAGGTATCTATGGTATATATGGCAGGAAACACGGCCGCCGAAATGGCGTTCCAACCTTTAGGCTCTCCCCATTGCCCGCAGCATGAATCTGAGCTTCCTTATGATGGTTATATTATGTACATATAATATCTCATAAGAAATCTCTAACACACAATCCAGCTAAGTAGGTCCAATTTCAAAAAAAGCTAGCTAGCCGACAAATCTAACTCAGTTAGGCAGCCTTCGGGAACCTTCGAGATGTCTCTCGTCCAAAATTCCTCAATGCTTGAAGACCAGTCTTTGAATAGTGCATGATGTCAGTGATGAAAAATGGATCCGAAATATAGGTCTTTTTTTGTACACAGGAAATGCCTGACGCATACCCCTCCGTCATGTGGGGCTTGCACCAAACTTGCACTACTACGAAATCCATTTCGGAACACGGCGCCCGAAACGAGGCGCGCTATCTCCTAAAAAACATAGGTATAATACCTATTTAGAACACTTACTATCTGTCATCATAATCTATGACAACCTCCGAGTATTTACCTGGTAAAACCGTAACTTTCGAATAAATTTTAGTATATAAGCAGGCTTCATTTAGAAATGAAAAAATCCCTATTTTATTTTTCAACGATTATAAACACAACTTTCATTCAAAAATAATAAGCTTAAATTCATTTTAAATAATATTTTGCGACGAAATGACGCGCACAGTCCTTCCGCCATGACAGTCCAGTGGACACTGAATTCCATAGAGCGCCTGCAAGAAAATAAATAGCACAGGAAGTTTTTTGGTTAGTTTTAGATTATTTAAGAAATGAAAAACATTTAGTATAAAACTAACAGTTCAAATTGATTGCTAAACCTAAACATATCATTTTCTGGAGGTTGGCTTCAAAGTATCAAGATGTTAAAGAAAACTTTTACAGAACAAGTTGCGAACAGCAATGTTTTCAACTTGTTTTTTTTTATTATTGGGATAATGTATACTAAATTAAAAAAGGCCCTTATAATCTTCACAAACTGAAGTTTTTAATTGCATGTATTTAATAGATGTTAATGCTTTAGAAAAATAAACAATTTACTTCAAAGTACAGCATTTTTGCGATTTGTCAAATAGCAATTACCTTAATTGACACTATGTTATGTTCAATGCTAAGAAAAGGTACAAAAGATTCAACAGTTCTAGTTTATGCTTCCTCTATTAATTTTTAATGCTGCGATCAAAACAAAACAAAACCCTTATCCATATCCTGGGTCACGAAGTACTTAAGCAACCTGTTTTGATTCTTTTTGATTATTAGTATATAGGATGAGTCATATTAATATCTTATCGCCAATTGGTTTAGTCTTGTTTGGCACGAATATTCTGCAATCCTTATAATAAATACATCGACTCTTTCATAGCTACAACGGCAAGTCCTTGCGACCCTTATTTACTAGTATACTTGTCTTTAGGGAAATATTTCATCGTTAAAAATATAGATGCAGGAAAATGCAAAAGAAGAAACAATAGGTACTTAATTGCATTGCAGTTTGCTGCAAAATGTTAGGATATATTCTCTCATAAATGCACCTGTAATAGACAACCATATTTTATAGTCATACTTGTATGGAAGTGGTTGGTGTAATTGATTTAAAAAATAAATAAATGTGTAAAACGGTACACCGACTTATAATGTCCATATTATGCACGGTGTTTTCCAAAAAGGGTGCAATAAATGTCATATCAGATTAGACTTTATGTAAAGCTTAGGCGGTAAAGCCGAAACTGGTTAGAAGGATATTATATTACAAATACAACAAATACTATTCACACTTGCATTTGCCCACTAAATCTCCATACAATCGGCAATCAATCGATTCTGTTATGTGCAATACACAGTTTCAACATCTTACAGTAAGGTTAAGAATGCACTTGCGCTTAGGTTGAAAAAAAAAACAGTTTAAAAAACGTAACATTTTTGTTTAAAACAGGATGTAAAACTATTTTAAAACAGTTTTTTTTTTATAACATAATTAAATTAAAGCCAACCATGACGTACGCAGAGCATCGGTGAGAATCTACAAAGTAGAGAAACGGGCATTGCCGGTTGCGGCGTGTTGCATATTATGACCGATACGTATTTGAATTTGAGGGCAAATCATCTAACAGGATACTGGAGTTCCTGGTCTAGATTTTAGAATATATTTGATTATAAACAATAGAATGTCTCTATGACCAACCTCTTCCAAGAATTTTCGAAGGACGTACCACTGGTGCCTCACTAAAGCGATACGCAAGGCTCGTCCGGCAAAGGCTTCGCTGTCCATACTTCATTGTTTTAGCGTAATTTAAATTATTATAACAAATGGCGACGGCTTGAAGTGGTAGTAAAAAAATTGGTTGTCTGTAAAGTCGGTTTACTGACGATAGTTGAACGTGACAACAAAGGCCGATTGTGCTTCTTTGTCGCTCGTTCCGCGCTCTCGCTTGCACTTCAAGCCTTACATGGAACGCCTCAGAGCGAGGTAACGCCGCATGAGTCATGTTTTTTCGTGCGTGCAGCCGGCTCTATCGAATTATAAGACGTTGTCACGTCAAAAATGCGTTACCCAACTGTATGATTTTTACACTACGGTGCAGCGTCCGTTAACCGCGGGGCTAAGTTTCAGCCCTGTCGGGTCAAGTGTTGGCATGAAAACTATTGTGTCGTGACTGGGTTTTATAGAAATGTGTTAATGCTCTCTGGTTTCCATATGAAACGGGGCAAATAGCTCTATCACGAACGCTGAATATTGATCGCGACCTTTAGAGGCATTTAATTTTTTTTTATTCACTATAAACACACGCTTGACCACAATCGCACCGGATGGAAAAATGTTAGTAAATATAAATAAAAGCGTTATTAAATTCGGCTACACAAGGCTATTGTAAAGTTTCTAACCAAATAAATTATTTAATACGTCATTGTTTGGAAGAATTACGTAACCCGCCGAATGCAGATGACAGGTTTAAATCATCCTACCATGTTTTTTTTTTTTAAATAATTTTGCCCAACCACATGCAAATGAAACATTGCAGTACATATTTTTAAACGCTATGATAGAAAATTACATAGCTGTATGTATTTAACTACAAGCAGCTATTTCTGAAATAGTCAAATTACCATGAAGTTTGAGGTTAAAGATTGTGATATAACTAAAATATAAGTGATACTAAAATATTGCATCCATCCTGCTACAGAACCCAACAAACAATCCCCCAGCCTCCCATAGAATATCACACAAAGCATTGTATGCAGTGAAGTAGAATAAAAGGAGGAGACGCGGCATTCTTCTGCTCCATTTGTATGGCAATACGCGAACTGTAACTACGACAGCTGTTAACAAATACATTCTTTAAACTCCGCAATGTAAGCTAGAGACTCTGAATCCAAGGCATTTGTGAATAGCGAAACGTTTACTGCGTAATGCTTGCACTTGTCGTCTGCAAATTATCTTTTAAAGCTGCCAGTTCTTTTAAAGTACAAGATAAAATGTGCGGTTTATAAATACCCTATTCATGTGAATGAGGTAGTTTTTGGCAATTGTGTTCTTGGCAAGTACCATCTCTAGATGCGTCTAGTTTGGGGCAGAATTTGATAAAGGAACCGTGCGCAGTCAAAAATAAAATCGCTCTAAAAAAATGTCGCCAAGTTTGAAAAAATCATGTAACTTAGTATCGAAAATTTTGGCACACAACGCCAACTTTCAGCAACGCAAAATCCCAAAGGACGTAAAACGCTACGCAATGCGCTACATTTGAGTTACAAAATTATGTGACAGTGAAGCGTCAACCATCGACATTAACACATGGGCATTGGACACTAACACATGGTCACACAGACATACATGCAGGTCCTTATTCATATCAACCCAGCAGGTAACAGGTTAAAAAAGGGGACTGTACCCAGTTGGGTGCCTGTTAGCGAAAAAAATATTAACACCCTTTGAATCTCGAGATAAAAATATTGCACAAATGTTCCATAGGTACGATTTGAAAGGTACGAGTAGGTATATGGTGTGGGTATAATTTATTGCGGAGTCTTATTTTGTTTTAATTGAACACCGAGCTCAATTATCTTCTAGAATTTCCAATAGTCTTTTAGGACCCATATAACCCTATCACTTCAATACGTACCCCAAATTTTATATAGAAGGGTATAAAATACCTACAAATCTAGTCATTTTTAAACCCTTTCAATTTATGAATGCTTTTGCTCTCGCTGCGCATAATTTTCAAGGGCATACTTCTAATGTGTAGTATTTTTTGTTCGTAGAAAGTCCTTAACTCTTAACAACGATCTTGTGTAACTCCCTGCCCTTTGATATTTGATAGGGTGTATATAAGTGTTCTGTGAGGGGATGCACACCCCTCTACATTCAGCGTGATAAACTGGCCATATATTTTTTTAACGATTCTATTGATCTGTATTTCTATTTTGGTTTTATTTTAGAAATAGTCATTTGTTTTGTTTTTTTTTTTCTGCCAATCCTATTTCTGATTTAAATTTAGGTTTGTAATACTGAAAAAATTCTTGACTTTTGTCGTCACATATTTTTTCCGTACATCTGCAGATTACGAGCTCTGGACTAATCGGTTCAAATAACATTTTTTTTTTAAATTTCTATTTCTGAGTAGGAACACGGTAGAAAACTGGGTAAAATAATATCTAATATCAGATTTCCCTATAGTAAAATCCAATAAATAATTCACCTCACTCCGTAGTAAACTCCAAACCCGTGGACGGACATGCAACAGCAATCCTATACTCCGGCTAAAATAAACCTGAGACGGTCGTAAACAACCAACGAGACGATAAACCAAACAGATGCTGTAACAGCAGGAACTGAATGAGAGCGGGATGCCCTGAAAACGAGATATCTAATAATATATTTAACACTAGACATTAAAGAGAAGAATTTTTTTAGAAATACCAGATTTTCCAGAAAAAAATACCAGAAAAATTCATTGATAAAAATGTCTTCTTAGTGAAATTAACCCCAAACAAGCTCTGTCACAGAAATAAAGGGTACGCCTATGTTTAGACCTCGTTCAATTCTGCAGCGGATGTGAAAAGGTTGGATGGTTGTGATTTTAGTGTGATACAAGAGCAAAACAAACTGGCATCTGATGCCAACTAAGTATTAAAAATTGAGGATCAATGAAAAAGCAAAATTGCCAAAGAGGATCCCGGTCAACGCAGGGGAATACTATCAGTGTGAAATCAAAGGTATTCAATAAAATAAATTCTTATTTCCATAATGGTTAAGTTAGGTATTGGTTACCATCTATAGTTACCTACTGATGTACAACAGGTAAACAATGTAAAATAGGTAAACGTAGACAATGCTTCGGATTTGCTTGAATCTGTTTTATTGCAACAGCAGTATCGGTTTACATAAAACTGCGATTCTTTTCTCGGCACAATAAATACATTGGCTACACTACACGCGATCTATTTTTAGGTGCACAGTAATTCTGTTCTGAGTCATTGCCGTAGAAAAAGGCCTAAATGATATGTCAATTGAAAACAAAGCAACAAAGTAATCCTTATAGTTCGTGTAATAAGGTTGGGAATACGGGGAAAGTTTTAAAGGAGTTATTTTATACGGTAATAAATAATATTGGAACGTCTTTGGCCTTCATGAAATTAGTCATCGTCTGAACGCAGTAAATTGTTATTTTATCCTATGACATATCAAAAGGTACCACCACCAGAACTCATTAAACCTTAGTTAAAGAATGCCAATTAACTTTCGTTTCAAAGAATTTTGCATAGTTCCATGATATCATACCCCAAACGTGAAAATTTTAAATTCGGATATTCAGGACGTTAGAAGTTTGTAATTTGTTATGTTAATAAACAGTGTTACGTGCAGTTGGGATTACTTCATTTGTGTATTACGGAGGCTTCTGGGATCCCGTCAACTTTCACAAAGTTAATCTCAGTTATCTCGGGTTATATATTATTCCTTTGAGTCAAAGCAGCGAGGTTATTGCACTACTACAAAAAGGATGATGCTGAATATAAAGAATCAACTCTAACAGAATAAAGAAATAAAACTATTTAAATAATGTAGAAGTTAATTTCGATGGAATTACTTTTAAAGTAAAGACGACAGTTATTCGGAATATCATTAAGCATTGGCTTTGGCACAAAGTGCAACGGCCTCGATTTGCCAATAAGAAGTATGCAGCTCTTCTCAGTTTTTATGGTATAGTTTAACGTATTTGGTTTTACCTTCGTTTTATTAATTCCTCGATCGGCCGGCATCGAGTAGCTACTTATTAGTCGAAGTAATTGTCAATAAAAACTTCAAGCGCAAGTAAGATGCCCTTTATCACTTCATGATGCAGAATGCAATCCAATATGAACTGTGCAGATGACTTCATTCTTGTAATTGTTAAATGGATTATATTCACTTCTGTAAACGATCAGGATAACATTTACAGATATTTATCGCGGATTATAAAATTAATTCACCGTATGAATCAATGGTCAATACCCAACCTTTCCTCTTCACAATATTTTTATTGCATTCAGTATTCTTATTACGAATGCTGCTATTGTTTTGTTCATCATAGAAGGCAACACGCTAAGAACCTAGCCTTCAAAAATAAATATGACCCAAAACAAACAAACAATTAGCGGTGATCTAAAATAATCACCAATAAAATTAACTGCTACAACCTTAGCCTTCCCATTGCAGACAACTCGATAATACGCTTATAAACGCCCGTTTACAAATGACCTATAATTACGTATAATACAGAACGCTTTGTTTTCCAAACCGGTTATATTATTTGTGTCATAAATAACTTGTAATGGGGCAGAGTATATGTCAGTTGTCAGGGTGTTATTATTTTTCTCTGATGACTTGTAATTGTGAGATTTTTTAACATCAAATAAATACAGGGTGAAGTTAATAACGGGCCACTTTACTAAGATATTCGTTCACGTAGCAATGCTACGAGACATATGAACAAACAGATTGCAACGATTATTCCTTTTATGACAACTTCAACTAGTAAAACTATCATAAATAAAAACAAATTGATACAGAAACTACAACTAAAAATAAAACTTGATCTCAAAGAAGAATATAAATCTGACTTCAATATTAGTGTAGAATACGATTGAACATTTATCAATAAAAAATCAAATTACTTACCTTCTGTATAAAAAGCGGAATTTATTGGAGCTATTGACTTCGAAATGGAAGTCGAAACTGTAAACTATGATAGAGATTATGTCTAAGAGCGGAAGTCCGATATAAACAAATTTCACGTTATACAGTTTGGTTACCTTAAATAGGAAGTTCTGTAACGAGACTGTAATTTCACAGTGGGTTGCCGCTGCTTTTGAATAAATGATAACACAAGTGTAAATTAAAAATTTATAACACCCCCGACTAGTGAAGGTTACAGTAACTAGAAAAGAGCTGATAACTTTCAAACGGCTGAACCGATTTTTTTGGATTATAGCTAAGAACACTTTCGATCAAGCCACCTTTCAAACAAAAAAAACTAAATTAAAATCGGTTCATTAGTTTAGGCGCTACGGTGCCACAGACAGATACACAGATACACAGACACACAGACACACAGATACACACGTCAAACTTATAACACCCCTCTTTTTGGGTCGGGGGTTAAAAATTATAGAGAAAGCTGAATATCGAATTGAATGAACCCTCTGGAGGCATTGTTTTAACAAGTGTAAATTAAAAATTTATAACACCCCCGACGATCCAAAGTATTTGAGTTTTCCAAAACATCATTTTCAAACAAATAATTATGTATTTAGGCAACGTCCATCTTGACAGCTTGACATTTGTCAATTGACATAATATTATGAACCTAACGGTTATCTAACCTTCTTTTCTACAAGAAAACTAGAAAAGAGCTGATAACTCTTAAACGGCTGAACCAATTTTTTTAGATTATAGCTAAGAACACTCTCGATCAAGCCACCTTTCAAACAAAAAAAACTAAATTAAAATCGGTTCATTCGTTTAGGCGCTACGATGCCACAGACAGATACACAGATACACAGATACACAGATACATAGACACACAGATACACACCTCAAACTTATAACACCCCTCTTTTTGGGTCGGGGGTTAAAAAGATTACTTTTACGTTCTTAGTTCTTTCTGGATTTGAAAAATCTTAAGTCAACTTCAATTAGCTTTTTAAAAACTTTATAACAATCCTTTTTTTATCTTATCATCGTAATTTCCAGTATTAAATTATGGTCTGCTTATTATTCTAAGTCCGTATTCCGTATCTCTAAACTTATGATGTCATGAAGATTTCTATCTTAGCTTCGCAAATGTCAATGACTTTTATATGTAAGGAAGTGGAAACATTCCTAGAAAGTCCTCAAATAGCTTTTCTCATCTGGGCAGATTGTCAGGAAGCATGAGTTGCAAATCAATAATGTAAACGCATCCAACTGTAGATACGTAACTATGCACATTATACGTTTTGTTAATTTTAACGTATGTAACGTACCTATGTTTTCTATTGTAGGATCTTGTTTGATAAAAAAAAAATTGTGTAGGTATAATCTAAGTGCTAAGCTAGTCTAGGAGTATGGTCGGTAGGTACGACATTTGTGCAATGGATGCAATGAGTTTGAATTGCTTTTTGAGTTTCATGTCTTGGATTGTTAAAAACTATTGAGGATCACAATATTATCCACAGAAAAAAACTATTGATAGAATAGAACAGAAGTCTTTATTTTATGTACTAACCTACCTGTGCTTACAAAAGACAAGGAACGCAGTAGTTTTGTATTTAAAAATAACTCATGAATAGCCCATAATAAATCGCAAAGGCATTGAAAAACAAATAAAATGGCCATTTCAACATTCAAATGTCTTAGTTCTTGCGGCCCGAGCAACTGCAGTTTATTTAGAGGACTTGTATCATACGAGACCTTTTTCTCATAAACCATATTCAATACAAACTCGACAGCAAACGAAATACGTTCCTATAGAAGCCATTATTAGAACTGGAATTGGATCTACCATTGTGTAGGATGCAGGGAATTGAGCAAATATTATATCGTCAAGTCGTCTCGAATAATCGTTTTTATTTTGTCCCGGTTATAGATCATAGGAACTGTAAATACCACTTTGTTTTTATCACATCGTCGCCAGCTACTTGACAATTACTCATCAACGTGACGTGACATCATTTTAATTTATGATGTATGCACCGTACACTCTGGACTCTAGTTATTATATAGACCTACTCGACTTTTTTGTGTACATACAAATGATTCTGTGTCTTCATTTATTGTTGTTGCAAACGTTCAAGCTTCAGACAGTGACAAAACAACAAACTTCATGAGCCCAAGCACAGTTATTGCAACGAAGTTTTTTCGTAGCTTTTCAACTCTTTGTCGACGCGAGAAATCTCGTTGGGGTTGGGTTAAACAAAAAACAGTAGAATCTTATTGGTTAGTAAACAAAAGACAATTTTAACACAATTTGATACGCGGTGAAGACGGCGATGATGGCAAAATTACATGTTGGACATATTAGTGTAGGTGTTAACAAAATTGGCCCATTTTCATATTACTACAAGGTTTTTGATTTGACCTATTTGATACACTTAATTCGTGATACGTACCTAGTTCCTATAAGATTCTACCAACTATGTACAAACTTTAGGTTTCAATATATTATTTACTCGTTAATGTTTCTTATGCATCCACTGATCATCATGATCAACCCACGGTCAGCCCCGGTCACCTCTTAGAATGAGACTTCATCTGTAAAAACGTTATGGACGACTCTCAGGCATGTAAGTTCGCTAACGATGTTTTCCTACGCCGTGAAAGCAAGTGATATAGGTATTTAATTGCTTAAAACGCACATACATCCAAAAGTTAGAGGTGCGTGCCAGGAATCAAACCCCATATCACAATATAAAATACTATCCTTATAGTGCCCAGATGTCGTCCGCTGCTTTATTACAGTACTTATACGAACAACATTATTATATGAAATTGCACAGCATAAAAATTGATATCTATAAAGTACGGCTGAAAGAACGTTTTTATGGACTTTCAGGCACTCATTTTTGGGCGCTCAATAAATATAAGGTGAAGGTAACATTTTACGATTTAAGATACTACGTACATCATACACTCAACATAATGGTATATTTGCCAAGAGCAAAATGATCCAAAATTATTTATCCGTGCCTTCTTCGGTTGGAAGACGTTATTGGCGAATTTATGCCAGATAACTTTGACCTAAAAAAATATTTTTGCTGTAATGCCTGAATATTCTGAGCAATTCTAACGGATGAAAATACATGGATTTGAATTTTACTTTCTTAACATTGAAAAAATCATCTATTACTTTACTGTTTTACATAAAAACTCAAAAGTATGTGTATTTACATTTGTAATTATCGTTGGAGTAGATCAATACACATATACAGCTATTTACGTATATATCGAAAGTCCCGACTCAATGCTTGAGTCATCATCGCCCTGTCTAAGTCTTGGACCTTGAGTCTTGAAATTTTACACCTAGGTTCCCATTATAATGAAGACAAGGAATAATAAGGCCGCATTTGTCCAAATCTCCATGGCATAGATTCCATCAAAGCCGGACTGAGCGCGCTAGTAAAAATGTATGAAAGCCATTATTTTCTTTAAATATTTGTCAATAATCTTTGTAAGTACACCTTTCCTGTAAATTAAATTACTAGCAGCTTCACTGGAGATACAGCTATCTACTTTTCTTCATCTTCAAAACATTTACTACTCATAATTGATGTCAAGTATTGATTGATAGTTGATCAGCATATGGGTAGGTATTCGCCGCTGATTCAACAGTTACGTCACTTGACTCCCGGGTTCCACACGTGTTGGACATGACGACGCCGTATCCTGGTAATGTGCTAAACATAGAAACATAGCCCTACAGTTTCCCAGATATCTTTTACATTACATACTTAGTCTAGAATAGACATATATTTTGCGTGTCTATTATACGCCACAACGGATATATCGTCGCATAAGTTATTAATTAACGCCACGTAAGTAACTTTTTGACGGTTTCGATATCTTGATGAAGTTTGCTAGAAAATTAAGAGACGCGTCGTTCCTGCAAATCAGAAACGGGCAGAGAAACTCCTCAAATCAGAGAAAATAAAAAGTAGCAGCACGGTATTCATCAAACAATCCAAACATCTGGAAATCGTAAGATTTTTCACTCTTCTGTAAAGTTGCTAATTCTGACTTCGTGGTGTTAGAACTTAGGTGACGATATCCCGTGCATAATCACTACAATCATGGTTGATCGAAAGACGATATTAACGGCCGTATTCACAATTATCACTATGAGATCTCACAGTGCGCTCGAACGCATAGTGTAGGTTCCACCAATCAGATTATTGTAAATTGACGTGATACAGTAATCTGATTGGTGGAACCTACACTGTGCGTTCGAGCGTACTATGTGACCTCATAGTAACGTTTGTGAATACGGGTGTAAACGAGTCGCAGGAAGCCGCTGGATTCAGGCGGTGCAAAACCATGGCGTGTGGAACTCTATGAGAGATCTATGTCAAACAGTGGACGTCAATCGGTTGATAAAAATGATGATGAAGGAATATTGTCTTTGGAGTGCAATAAGGCGGAACGGCTTTGTATTGAAGTGTGGTGTCACGTGCTTATGATGGTGCGATACGATGACGTCATACCACGTGCTCCGATGTATTGTGAATGGCAATATTGTATGGCGCATTACATTCATATGCTAAACGCATTGCTTAGATCATCTTCAGTATTCTTTTTGTTTTCTAGAGAGTCTTTTGCGAAGGTTGAATAGATAAAACAGGTAAGGTTTCAGATTTCTAATTTTTGATTAGGCAGAGCCACGGTAGAGCCAGGAATTAGCGCAAAGGTTTGGCTTATGAACCGAATGTAACGATAGCAGCAAGGATAAATTTAGGATTGGCCTATTAGAATCATAAGCTAAACGCAAAGCTTAGATCATGATCAATATTCTTTTTGTTTTCTGCAGAGCCTTTTGCGAAGGTTGGATCGCTAAAGGGCTTATAGATAAAAAGGTAAAGATTCAGATTTCTTTTTTTATTTAAGTAAACTTTAACAAATGTTTTAGAATCGTCAGAAAAAATTTACCACTGGTGTGGAATGCCGCCATTATAGTGACGTTGCACCAAAATAAAATCGATTTGTATAATAGATTAATGTTTACATAAATAGGCATTCCTTTAGTTTGCCGGTGCCTGAAATATAAAGAGGAGTTAATTGTTATAATTAATTCTGTTGGTAAAAAGTGGTCACTTTAAAAATCCGAGAGTTGCAGTCACACGACAAAATTGAAAACCTTGGAATTACAAAGTCGGAATTGCACAAGCATTTTTACTTAATAAATAATCGATTACTGAATCGAATGAATAAAATCAGCTAACTGATCACGTATCGGTAATGGACTGATAAGTAAAACCGAAGGTAATGACATAATGAGGGTGCACGCCGTAAATTACGCGAAATGCTGTAAAGTGCGTTAAAACAAAGTAGTTTTAACACCTACAAGTAGGGTTGCAACTTGCAAGCCATCAGATTTTTTTTATGTCGTCTGGATCCAGCGGCTCCCTAAGACTCGTTTGAATGTTGTCAATCCACCTATATTTACGCTAGATGTATCTGTTATCTTTAACATTATAATCTATTTAAAAATACACAGTAGGCATTGGGGCTTAAATTTCAGTTCTTAAACGTATGTATCTTTAGATTAGCTGAGAATTTTCTTAGCCTTTCCTGTCAAAAGGGAGAACTATTCCTTGGCAATTACCTATCTATATATTTTAACACATTTTTATTTACTCGCTTTCTTGTCGGTTTATTCGTTGGTTTGTTTGTCTTTTCGATACAAATGCAATCGATTTAAAACTAACTTTCCAATGAGCGAGAGGCACTGGATGGCAATGCAATATTGACTTACCTACTCGTCAGTCTGTTTGCCGAAAAAAGTTTGCAGTCGATTTTTGTCT
This sequence comes from Maniola jurtina, assembly GCF_905333055.1. NCBI lineage: Eukaryota > Metazoa > Arthropoda > Insecta > Lepidoptera > Nymphalidae > Maniola > Maniola jurtina. Next base: position 3,301,153 of record NC_060031.1, on the reverse strand, counting down.
CTACCTGGTTAAAGAGTATCAATTAATTTCTTATCGGCGGTATGCTCTATGGGACGATAGAAACTGCAGTTTTTGAGTTTTAGATCGATAATTTTTGGTTCGATGGCAACCCTATATATCCGAATTCATCGCTATACGCAATCGCTCTGCACCCAGTTTTACTGCCAGAATGTCCATAAACAGGTAATTACGAAGTTGCCAGTAATGTTATTAAACATTTTTCGGAATTATAACCCGTTGACAAACAGAGCTGAACGAAAAATGCGGTGAAAATTAAATTTTTGCACTAACACGGGTTTAAAATATTTTCATTATTACAATCAGCTTAAAACGAAGTGAACAAAAAGTAAATCTTACGATTACATCCGTTACCGTAATTTTAAACTGACAGCAATAAAATCTACGTTCTTCAAAGTTACTGATTTATTTACGTAACTAGATGATGCCCGCCACTTCGTCCGCGTGGATTTAGTTTTTTCGAAATCCCGTGGGAACTCTTTAATTTTCCGGGATAAAAGTAGCTAATGTGGTAATCCTGGATGTTATCTACCTCCATTCTAAATTTCAGCCAAATCAGTAGTTTTTGCGTGAAAGAGTAACAAACACACATACACTAATACACACATACACCCAAACTTTCGCCTTTATAATAATAGTGTGAAGTGTGATTTGTGTTTAGCTAAAGAATACACTTCCCACTAAGAAAAATATTCAAGCACATTTCCCGCGAATTTGAATCGACCCTAAGTAGATACTAAGACGCTATAAAACAGAGCCCTAAATCCAGTCAGCCTGCTTATTCAGTACGTAGATATAAGTAAATAATAATCATTTGTATAGAAAATCACAACAGCATATTTCCGCTAAAAAGCATTACGTAATGGTGTTTTCAACAAAGAAAAAATTGTATGGTAATCTTTTGGTGTTATTGGTTTAAATACAATGGAGCATCGTATGTTTTAATTTCGTTAGCTTACCAGAGATAACCCCGCCAAAAAAAAGGAGATCCTATTACTTAAACAATGGCTAACGGTATGTAACAAATAACCATTTAGCCGTATTATAAACATTCTTAGATAACAAGATAGTTCGTTACATTGCATCACTAGAACGGAAATGTTACAGGAAGTTAAAGTTTTGTGAGCATAAAAGTGCACCATTATTACTAGCCAAGTCTATAATTAGGTGCTGCAATGCTTCCGTACAGATTAGGGTATTACAAAATTTGAAGAAAAGTGAAACTTGTTTAGTGAGTTCAGGGGTCTGATGATTAATTAGACGCGGTCAAAGGAAAACCATAATACCTACTAATGATTTTAAACATGAAACCACCATAATATTCTACAACAGATTTGTGTGGTGGAAACATTAATACTAAGGTGTTTGCTTTGTCAGGAGTAAGGACGTCTTTTAAAGCCTTTACGTCACTGTTACTGTTAAACTTTAATCTCCAGAAAAAAAGGAAAGTGGCTTACACAAGTAAGGATTTACTAAGTTGATGAATATTGATTTGATTGATGATAAATGAATAATGTTGGTCTAAAGTTAACAAATCCTAACTTGTACAACATAGTTCATCTTAAGTTCGACAGTACAAATAGTAGTAGTGTGCCTGTACTGTTACCACCTTGCTATAACAGACTAGCCTAAAAATAAAATAGAATGTTTGAAAAAATTGCTAAACCATGTACGTGATAGGGCTTCTGCATTAAATGCAACGTTCGAGTATGTTTGTCAATAAAACTTATTAAAAACTTAAAAATAAAACTGCTTCGTCATATAATATGTTCCGAGCGATGACTCCCCGTAACACCGGTTGCACAACATGCGTATTTGAATTGTTAATTACTATAAATTGAACCTCCCCGCGGTTCAGTTTTTTTGGATGGTAATAAAACTTGTTTCCAGCGAATCATTAAACTTTAGAACCTACTTTACAAATTGGAAAACTGTGTGTTGTAAAAGTAGAAAAAATATGAAAAACAATATAATCTGTAAAAGTCTTAACCGTTTTATAAATATATTCTCAATAACTGTAAATATGTCTAGATTAAAACGCAGTTCTTATTAATGGTAAATTGATTCGTTAGAATGTCGATGAGAATTGATAAAAACAATAGTCGAGTGCGTGAGATTGCATAGTATAATGACTTTGTTTTACACCTTTATGTATCTACCATAATATCTAAAGTATCTACCTAGTGGTAAGATAAACAAAGAAAAATAATTTACACGGGTTAAACGCAAAGCCAACAGATGTGCTTGTTAGCACAGAAGCAAGAGGCAAACACCTATATATAATACAAATAATATTATGATAAACCACCAAGTAGCCTTCAAACCCATATCATTTCTAAAGAAGACATTTTCCTCGTGAGCCAGAGTTCAATCCACTTTTATTAAAGGTTGAATGTGCCTTAGGACTATACATCATTTACGCTAACGCGACATCATGGTCTATTCAATGTCTATTCATCTGGTTCAAAGAACGATACATTAAGGTAATCGCATACCATCAACAACACCATGCCATCAACTCCCGGTATACAAGGAAATAGCTCAAAGACGATGGCGATGAGTGAGACATATTTTGCGAAGAGAGAAGGGAAATGCTGCTCAAGTGGCGTTCTAATGACAGCCTGTCGGAAGGAAACCTGGTCGACCAACAGACATATGGAAGTGGTCCAATGAGGCGGACCTTAAAATTATGTCAAGGTGACAGCCAAAGACAGGAAGGCATACAAAACAACAGCTGCAGTTAAGTTTCAGGGGTAAATAAAAGGACTTCAACATATCTACCACGAGATTACCTAAACGAAGCGCAAAAACCGAAAAGGGCGCCGCACGCATACATTTTACTGCTGTAAAGTGCATATTGTCAGCAAAAACAGTCGGGCTCACCGAATAAATGCTGATAAGCTACGCAAACTGGTGCTGCCATGACTTCTGCTCGCGAATTTCTACGCGCAACTGACGTTCAACACTAAAAAGGGCGGCTTTTGGGGAATCGTTGCCTCCTGCCGACATTGCCATACCAACTCTTCTTTCTGGGCAGGGTTTCGCACTTAGGCGTTTTAGTTTGTTGAGCGTGAAATGAACATCTCCGCAGGAGAAAGATTTACGGAGGTGTGCAATCATCTTCTTAAAACAGTATGAAAACGTAGAAAAAACTTAGCGTGAAAAGATTCCATCAATCATCCTGTACGCGCACTGAAAGGCCCATTCAACTCGACGGCACGTCAACACTTTCACTGACTCTGTCATTACCATAAATCATCAGGCTCGTATCAAACCGCAGTCATTTCGCGGTGGAATTCAAGGTTATGATTATGGCCGTTGTAATAGCATGCAATTAGATCGCAAGCTATACCGTCATAGACTAGGACCGCTGACTGAGAAATGTATGAACTAAGTATTACAACGTTTGCTGTAGCAGCACTCATAATAGCGATTAATGAGAGTATTGCTAAGTTAAACATTGTTTGACCAGGTTATTTGAAGGTGGTAGCCTATTTTTAACCCCCGACCCCAAAAAGATGGGTGTTATAAGTTTGACGTGTGTATCTGTCTATCTGTCTGTGGCATCGTAGCACCTAAACTAATGAACCGATTTTAATTTTTTTTTGTTTGAAAGATAGCATGATCGAGAGTGTTCTTAGCTATTATCCAAGAAAATCGGTTCAGCCGTTTGAAAGTTATGAGCTCTTTTCCAGTCCTTCACTTGTGGGGGGTGTTATAAATTTTTAATTTACACTTGTTTCTGGTTAAAATATAGCTTATATCGGTCTTCAAAATGTAAGATTCTATGCCTCTTATCAAGTACGGTCTCACGGTTTAGCCGATAAAATGTAAAAATAAGTGTGTCTTGATATCTTACATTGTAATTTCTATATTTTTCCTTGCGAACTATTATTACTTTCCGCAAGGTCTATATGATTCTCTGTCTACGATAAACACCGATATTTTACAGACAATTCTGAGAAATTTATGTTGTACTGTTTTTAACGAACGGTCTGCGTTTGTAATTTGTGATCGTTGGACAAATGGACTCTATTTTGGGATCTGGGAAGTTCGATGTCATAATTTATGTTTAACATTATGTTACCTGTGATTCGTGTCGACATTTTTATATCACATCGCGTCTGTTCATTTGAAATCGCCAATCTCAAAAAGTGCTGAACTAATTTTATTCAAGGTTTCACCAATAGATTCGTTTTACTTGCAAAAGATTATTTTGTATTAGGTAAACGGAGTGAGATTTTTCTATAGATCGTTTTGCGTGAAGAACATTCTGCCATCGTATCGCATTTCTTTAAATCTCTATGAATGCAATATTTTTCCGCCTAGATAGATACTAAAATCTTCATTTATACTGTGGAAATATAATCGGGATTAAAAATTCCAAGAAGATAGGAGATCCAAAACAAAGGAAAATATTTTCAAGAAAAAAAAGCGAACGGAAAAGAAAAAGAACTATTTGCGATTGCAATAATAACTGAAGTGTTTTCTATTGTAATGCTCCATTGCGCCAGATAATGATACTATAATGAATAAAGATGACATGCCACTTCGAAGTGATTAGCATCGCGTTATAGACTTAGCGCCTCCAGCGACATTGGTCCATCAATTCTTGAGCAATGAATCATGCAGTTGACAACTCTGACGCGGAATACGAATGGACAAAACAAACCCAGTTTTGTATGAATCACAATGACATCAATTGATTTTATGGATCGGGAAGAGTGTTACCAAACGAATGGATGATGAACAAAAATTTCTTCTGGCTCTGTAAGGGATGGTTGCACAATCATCATCATCATCATTATAAACCTACAGATACCCACGACAGGGCATAGGTCTCTTGCAGCTATTCCCTACGACTCGTTCGATGTCATCTGCCCACCTAGTAGGAGGTCTTACAATGCTGCACTTTCCGGTGTATTTAAAAATAACTTAAGCAATTGTTATTAACAAAAAAAGGGAAAAAAATTAATAGCTACATTAGTTAAACTTAATAAAGACAATTACCAGTTAGAAGTCAATAAAAGTGTTGATTAAGGAAGGTTAAGAGAAAAACAACGCATAAGTCGGCTGAATGACATCATAGTCAACCACAAACTAGAAAAGAAACTTTATACAGCAGCAAGACTAAAAGTGTCAAAGTTAAGCTTGATTACGCAGAGTTTTGACCTAGAAATGACTCACTAATTCCATTCATCCATTTTCGGCTGACAAACAGCGACGTACCTGCAACAACAAAAACATTCATCAGTTACAACCAAGATTACAAAACTTTTAACGTGACCCAATTAGGATGGAACAAATTTTGTGGGCTGGCAGAATTTTTATGGAAATAAACATTAGTGTAGCTTTAGCAATTCATACAAAACTTGTAAATAGGCATCTTCTAGGTACTCTCCCACGGTTATTACGCTAGGAGCTTCATTATTTTTTAGTACATCTCCATATCAATCATAACCTCAGCTTCTCTCTCTCTCTCTTCTGGCTTTACAAAGATTAGCCAATGTCAAGTTTGTAGTTATTTGTAACAAGTTAGTTAAAATATACAAGTATGGACCCCGTCTGTGCCGGCACTCGCCGATATACGCACGGTACCCCTTTAGAGCGCTTTCCAGTCAGTTTTAACAAAAAAAAACACTCCAAAAAGGCAGAGCACGCCCGCCAGCTAACACCAACACAGACGAAGTCTTACCTCAGCTTGCCGGGATGTTGCGAACATTAACTTACACCTTGTTTAGTCTGTGACTGAATTTATCAATTTTACGTGTTTGCGTAAATATATACAAGTACTACAAATCAATAACGAAAATCATAATCACCCATGACTGACTCACTGCAAAATTCACTTATTCGCAAACCAATTTACTGTAGAATGCATTGCCTCAATTATCAAAGCCTAGAAACCTTAAAGGGCAGACAATCATAAAATTACTGATACAAATAAGTTTCAAATTATGTCTTGCGGTTATTTCATCACAAATTGTCAATTACCTCTGAGTCTCGTGACTTTGCAATCCTACTATGAATTTGCATTATCTCCGTACGTATGGTACCAAAACCTAGTGTTGGTATTTCTTATGCTAAGTATTTCCAGACGTATTCAGGCTCAGTCAGGGCCACATGTTTGGTTTAAGCATCTGTATTTAGTTTTAACTTTGTATTTATACAATACTAGCTGATGCCCGCGACTTCGCGTGGATATAGTTTCTTAAAAATCCCGTGGGAACTCTTTGATTTTCCGGGATAAAAAGTAGCCTATGTGCTAATCCAGAGTATAATCTATCTCCATTCTAAATTTCAGCCCAATCCGTCCAGTAGTTTTAGCGTGAAGGAGTAACAAACACACACACACACACACACACACACACACACACACACACACACACACACACACACACACACACACACACACACACACACACACACACACACACACACACACACACACACACACACACACACACACACACACACACACACACACACACACACACACACACACACACACACACACACACACACACACACACACACACACACACACACACACACACACACACACACACACACACACACACACACACACACACACACACACACACACACACACACACACACACACACACACACACACACACACACACACACACACACACACACACACACACACACACACACACACACACACACACACACACACACACACACACACACACACACACACACACACACACACACACACACACACACACACACACACACACACACACACACACACACACACACACACACACACACACACACACACACACACACACACACACACACACACACACACACACACACACACACACACACACACACACACACACACACACACACACACACACACACACACACACACACACACACACACACACACACACACACACACACACACACACACACACACACACACACACACACACACACACACACACACACACACACACACACACACAAACTTTCGCCTTTATAATATTAGTGTGAAGTGTGATAGTGTGATAGAGAGCGATATGAATACCTATCTAACCACAGTATCTAACATAGACGGTACCTTCACCTATGTCCCGGAAAATCAAAGAGTTTCCACGGAATTTTTAAATCCACGCGGACGAAATCGCACCCATCATCTAGTAAGGCATACAATTGAAACTATTTTAAATACGTTGTTGTTATTAAAAAACACATACAGCAAAAGTAACTTTAAAATGCAGTAGGATTTTAGTATCGTATCAATATTTTAATTTTAAATATGGTTTCTCTTCTAGCTCTCATTTAAGTATATCATAGTTAAAAAAACATACAAAAACGTAGACACGCCACTCCAGTTTGATTTCAGTTACTTTGATCTTAATAATTTTTTTCAAATTATTGTTTGGCATCACTGCGTAATCTTGATTGACGGCACTAGGACACCGACAATGTTAACTGTTTATAAAACACAGATCATCTGGATTTAGCGTTTGAGATCATAACACGTGGGCATAGACTAGACACGTGTAAATCAAACGATAATTTTACACAATTTCCCATTAAGAAGAAGAGTGAGATATTAGACAGAGCATTATCATATTGTCACAAGAACAGTAGGTAATACCTAATATCAAAAAATCTTTCTTTAATCAAACGGTATTTTCCCATCCGGCAACGCAAATTCCTGCAAAAGCTTAATCAGTAAGCTATCTACTCGTATAAATCAAAGATTTTAGGATACGTTCAATTTTTCAATCCTTTCTCAGGATTTGATGTGACAGAAGGTTTAATATACAGATATACTAATATAAATCTATTACATCACTAATATTATTAATTGGAAATTGAAACGTTCAATTCAAACACACACACACACGCACGCAACATCTAATCAATTGAGAAACTAACGAAACGGAGAGAGATCTTAACACAAGATAAGTATGATCAATTTGAAGTGATTGGAGGGAGACCTTTAAAACAAATGTGAACACAATTGCCAGTAAAAGGAGAGCACTTTGGGTGCAAGTCACTACAAACAATGGTCAGTGCGCACGGCTATGTACATTAACACAACTTATACAAGTTATAAGAGACCAGCGGTTGCATTCCTACGCTCCGCCTCAGGAAGGTCCAAAAGTCATTTATGGGAATGGGTTTATAATAAGTCTTTTCTTGTTCTTGACTTGTCTTTACACAAGTGTAAAGGGTCTATTAAAATTATGCTCCTGAAAAAAGCATATCATACAATCGAAGATTATGTAAATGATTAGATCTCCGATTGCATGTTATGCTTTATTTAGGAGCATTCTTTTAATAGATTTCTTAAACTTATGTACTTACACTGAGTTGACTACTCGGTCAAGCTAAGTTTGCACCTGGCGTAGATTACGTCACACTGACGTTTAGGTACGGCATGCGAAACGTACTGACACGACAAGATAACCACGGAGAGGAGAGCTGGTAAGTAGGAGAGTCGCCGCATTCCAGCGAGGTGCATACCTACTTAGCGCGACTGAGTTTATTTATTTATTTTATTTATTTACTATATATTATACTATAGAGTTATAAAAGTCGTCGTTCAAAAACTGCATCTTCCTGTAACTTGTAGAACATCCAATACAGTTCCGATAGTGCGATAGCGCACAGCTGTTACGACATACTCCTGATACTATCGGACTTTCGAGATGTTTGGGCGACGTTCAGTTGGATAACAAAAAGTGCTCTTACGTAAAGCCCGTTTATCATCTTGTGAGCTTTCTTTCAGTTCAAGAACCGTGCTAGGCGTCTTTGGGACTATTATAACGATATTTATTTTGCGTAATTACAGAGTAGAGACATGTTCTTGAGGTAACATTGATATATGAAGTTGTTTGGTATGAATTCAAAAGATACACGATGTCTTTATGTGGGATTACCTAATGTCCCAGACTAAACGTAGAGCATAGAACATACGTGTAGTATTTATTTATAACATTGCAAGTGTTTTATCTAGAGCAAGGAAATCTCAATATGTATAATTTTTAACCCCCGACCCAAAAAGACGGGGTGTTATAAGTTTGACGTGTGTATCTGTGTATCTGTCTGTGGCATCGTAGCTCCTAAATTAATGACTCGATTTTAATTTAGCTTTTTTTGTTTGAAAGGTGGCTTGATCGAGAGAGTTCTTAGCTATAAACCAAGAAAATCGGTTCAGCCGTTTGAAAGTTGTCTTTTCTAGTTACTGTAACCTTCACTTGTCGGGGGTGTTATAAATTTTTAATTTACACTTGTTATCAGTTACCGGAGGTGAACCCGACCTTCCGAGAAGGAGATCAACGTCCTAACTACTAGGCTAATACTACACTTTAGATTTATATTATTAACTAGCTGATGCCCGCGACTTAATCCGTGTGGATTTAGGTTTTAAAGATCCCGTGGGAACTCTTTGATTTTCCGACATAGAAACTAGCCTCTGCCACTTTCCAGTCTTTAAATTACATCCATGCAAAATCATGCCGATCAGTTACTCCGTTCCGGCGTAATTGAAGGACATACCAACAAACAAGCATAGTACTTTCGCATTTCGGTACTATAGATTCCACAATTCTGGAATAGGTACCTAAGGTACAATGAAAAATGATTCGAAAGTAAAACCTACGGCAACAGAAGCCGATCGTGAGTCACGCGTGGCCCGCAGTAATGCCAACATGTTAATTATTGTGACTTGTGTGGCTTTTACGTTTTATTTACACTCGGAAAAATAATTCGCTTGGCAGAGCATACTAATGCGCGCGTATGTATAACACACAAAGATACGACCCGATGCTATCCGATAATAGATACACTCACACTTACTACACTCACTCACACTTCTAGATAACCTTACCAGTCGTATAGGGTTGCAAATTTCACATTCGTCAACATAGTTCTGATGGCCGAGTGGTAATAGTGTTGAAGTTCTTAAATATGGCGTGAGTTCTAATCCTAGTGGGGGATTGCTTTTTTATTTTTGCAATTATTTATTTTGTCTTCTTTATACAGTCAAAATTATCATACTTTCGAACAATATAATTATAAGCAAGAAAAAACAAAAATAATAACACTTTTCTATTTTAGAAGTTATTTATTTGTCTTTTGTGCAGTTCATAAATTATTATAATAAGCAAGAAATAAATAAGACGCTTGTCAAAAAATTAACACATCAAGTTAACAGAAGGTATACAAAAGAGGAAAAAAAATTGACATACTTTATCTACTCCTATTACTCCTATAGTAATTTAAAACCAATATCGATGTGAAGTATGCTAAAAGTCGGTCAAGTATGAACGTAATGTTTTATTTACGTTTTGGGTTACTTTTAGGTTTGTGAGATGAATCAACATGTTAATTACTTAGTTAGAAATCAAAATCAATTATAACTTCTAACTGCAATAACAATAACATCACTCACAAATAGAATTAAATTAATTACCTATACTTTATTTAATAATGTATAAAGGTAGGCCACCCTCGTAAGCTATTACTTTTTGTAATCGACTCGTCATGTTAGTAACCATATTCCAGCAAGTCTATGCTGCCCCGCAGAGACTCCCAGGTTGAAGTTACCACTTTATTCAAAGTATAATATATCGTTTACCTGTTGTTCTATTATTATAGTATTTTACGTCCATCCTTGTCCGACTCAAAAGATTTTTCATTATTAAAAATAACAACGTAATTACATCAGTCAAAGTTTATATATTTCATTGCAAAATGAAAGTCTATGGTCCTGGTGCAAACCATTCGTAATATTTTCTTCGTAATGTATTCCGGCCGCACGCAAATGCTTCCGCACAGTTTGTAGAACTACATTGTGCTTGGTCGCTGTCAACCAAATTTTTAAAAAGGAATCCACGCTATGCATTGCAACGATTTCTTGGTGGTGATGTGACTCCATCTTATAAGCTGATGGTTTGGGCCCAGGTCAACAATTGTCTACATGCCCCGTTTCTCCGTAGTGACAGACCCACAAGCGCACGGTATTCATCTGTAAATGATTATATCCTGGATTAATACATAGGTAACTTTTATCCCGGAAAATTAATGAGTTCCACGGGATTTTTAATAACCTATATACACGGGAATGAAGTCGCGGGCATCAACTAGTATTTAGTATATTGGTTACATTGTTATATTATAATGCGTCTGATTAAAAGTATTAAATGGACTAAAAACATTACGCTAACATTTAGAAAATACTAAATGCACATAAGTAAAACCATAAACATAATTTCAATACGAGTAGGTTATATTTGTTTACTTACCGATATCATCGATTTCGGTTATCGAAATATTCCGCTCAAATAACAATCTCTGCTTTTTAAACAAAGATAAATAAATGTTCCATGGTGGTGAGAAGTTCAGTAGTTATTCAGTGTGAAAAATAACACAATACACCATAAATGAATTCACTACAAGGATCTATTAATCCGCGTGCTCAAGTTCTATTTGACAATAATTTATAAAATAGGTAGGGTAGATTTAAAAAATGGGACATCAACTTGATATTGCCATTCTGTAATCTATAGGTATACCTACACCGCATAATTTATCGTTTTGTGGGTTCGAAACATTTCAGTGATGAATAGACCTTAACTGACTTGTTTTAGAGCTTAAATTCGTCCACATATCTACAGCCAGCACTGCAAGTGAAAACTGCTAATTAAAGTCGTGAATTTTAGACGTTATCTCAAGGTGGTTTAAGGCCATTTTACTCTGACATAATTGTGCTTCGACGATCGGATTCTATCAGCGTGGGTAAGCGGCAATACTACCTAGTGCCTGCTGTGGGGAAATCAGCGAAATATGTAATTTGTAATTATTGCACGTAGGTATGGTGAAAAGAGACCGACAATTCATTAAAGAGAGATAGGTGTAAAATAATAAGTAAACGAGTTATGCACACACATAATGCTTCGTTGTGTTGCCTGCTTACCGATTTGTTTTGCTTTGTGTACGTTTTATTTACATAATCATACATCATGCTAAACGCACTTTAAGTCATATCGCACGGTAACTATTTACTTAGAATGGGCAATGAATTTTAAGTGGCGGCAATAACAATTAAATAGAAGACGAATTAGTTATTCTTAACAAGATAAACCATATTACGATGTTGCGCTTGCGCATATTTATATTTATTATATAATAGCTTTTGTCGGATTTGGACTTTAAAAACTTGTCTTTTCTCCTTTCCCCCAGACAGACACACAAACATTTACAATATTCATTATATCCATGCTAATTTTATAAATGTGACAGTGAATTTGTCTGTCTCTGTCTGTGTGTCTATCTGGTATATTTTCACGGAACATTCATTTAATTGCCAGCTTGCATCTTGGAGACGGGGACATAGGCTACTTTTTGTACCGGGATTTTCAAAAATCCTAAATCCACAAGAACGAAGTCGCGGACATCATCTTTTTGACACAGAGATAGAGAGATTTTCAAAAAAACCTAAATCCACGCGGCAACATCTAATTGTTATTAAGTAGAATTGCAATAATGGTGATGACTACCTACTTATATGTAAATTAAAACATTTAAACCTTTTGACTTGTCATTAACGTAAACTAAATGAGCCTAATTTTATTATTATTAGTTTTAAGGTTTTAATATAATATTATAGAACTAATTGAACGAATATTTAAACACATAAAATGTATAAATTATTATTATTTGACATTTCTAGACACCTGTTCCGCCTGGCGTAATCATTTGATTTCATATTAGTATAACGTATGCCACATTTTTAACCCCCGACCCAAAAAGAGGGGGATGTTATAAGTTTGACTTGTGTATCTGTGTGTGGCATCATAGCTCTTGAACTAATGAACCGATTTTAATTTAGTTTTTTTGTTTGAAGGTGGTTTGATCGAGAGTGTTCTTAGCTATAATCCAAAATCGGTTCAGCCGTTTGAAAGTTATCAGCTCTTTTCTAGTTACTGTAACCTTCACTTGTCGGGGGTGTTATAAATGTTTAATCTACACTTGTATAAATACATCGTCGATCCGTCTTCCTGTTTTCGTCTGAACGGCACAAATCTAACATCGAGCATTATCAAAGGTAAGTGATGCAATAAAATGGGTTTTGAATGGCGTTTTCATTAGACAATCCATCAAGCGTGCCACGAAGTAATACGTCTTATCTGCTACATTAATGTATTCCGATAAAACACACAGTGGAAGCTAAAGGTTGCTGGATAACATATCGGGTTACGGATTAACATAATTGTACATTCATCCATTCAAGATGTATTGAGGTTAGCCTCACTAACAGTTATTTAGAACTGATTGAAGGTTCAATAAACAACTTTTATGCATATTATCTAGTTATTTGCTTTATTAAGTTCACAGTTGTGAATATTTTTATCCTGAGTTCTAAAAATCCCTATATGAATATTTATTTTAATCAAGGAAAAGTACAACAAAATGAATATTAACTTTCAGTATATTATATCAGCATTCCAATATATCAGAGCCATGTTGCCTAGTGGTTAATGTTTCGCTTTCTATTCGAGAGATCGGGGGTTCGATTATGCACTATTAACTGTTCGTAGTCATGTGCTTTTTTAAGCAATTAAATATTACTAGAGAATGCCCGCGGCTTCGCCCGGTGGATTTCGTTTTTCTTAAATCCTGTAGGAACTCTTCGATTTTCCGGGATAAAAAGTAGCCTATGTCCTTCCCCGAGATGTAGCCCAAGTCTGTACCAAATTTCATTAAAATCGGTTCAGCGGTTGGGCCGTGAAAACGTAGCAGACAGACAGACAGACACACTTTCGCATTTATAGTCGCATTTATAATATTAGTATGGATTAGCTTTAACGGTGAAGGAAAAAGGAACAAACAGGAGACCCGTGCTCAGTAGTGGGCCGGCAATGGGTTCATGATATTAATATTTATATGAATACCGCAATATCAACAAATCATCTAAAGTTGTCGAAAAACAGTTAAGTAGATACTAGATATCTATCGTTTCATAGCATTTGAGGTTTACTGGTTATATTCAAAGGGTTTGTTTCAAAGGTGCAATTGACAATCTATTGTGTTGTCAGGAGTACGTTGTATGTATTTCCTGGTGAAAATTATGCATGAAAGCGTCGTAGGCGCTTCATGACAAGTTTTTGGTGGGAAAACGTTGGAAACAATCAATAGGAACTTCAATCATTCGGAAATACGAATCGTGCCTTTATAAATGATCATAGATATTATAGATAAATTATTTATTTAACTTAATAGTAAATTATGGTATAATTTCTAAATACATACTTAGTTTTATCATATAAATCACTTTTCATTAATATCCAAAATGGATTAAAATTGACTTTCTCTATCACATTTTGAATAACGCATTGTTGGTTCAAACTAGGATATTTTGGTTTCATTTAACCACTTATGTTTAAATAACTAACAATATTATATTGTTTTTGTTTGTTGGTTTATTGGCTTGCTGTTTTGGTAGTTTGTCCTTCAACCACGCCGTAGCGGAACAATAGATTGACTTTTTACATGGATAGGTATAGTTGAAGAAGTGAAGGCTACTATTTATCCCGGAAAATTTTTCTTTCTCACGGGCTCGGCGTTTTCAGGGGTTTTTTGCAAATCTAAATGCACGTGGACGAAGTTCAGGTATCGGTTAGTGTAAATATAACAGAACTATTCTTCCCGAAAAACGATAAAAACTTTCTTTTTTTTAAAAAGAATATTAGCCATGTTAAATGACTAATATTCCCCTTTCCTCTCCAACTAAGCGTCAGGCTTGTGCTCGGAGTAGGTACGACAATAGTGCAACGGGCGGGGTTTGAACCGTCGACCTTTCGGCTTTCAGTCCACTCCTTTACCGGTTGAGCTATTGAGGCTCTATTGAGGCAAAATTGAAACTAGATGTTACGAAAATTAGAAGATCGTAAACTTAAAGTCGAACGAAAGCATTGAATCAACTTCAATTTTGCCAACTGTTTACAAAGGGTCTAAATAAAATAAACCCATTTAACAAGGTACAAAGTGACTTATTAACCAAATCACCATACAAATCTGAATTGCATCTGCTACATGGTCCACGGGGCCTGACTTGTCTTGATGAACGGGCAGCACGCGACCGCGCGCCGCTCGCGCATTCACGATTTAGGTCAAGGCAGCTTGCAGGACTGCTTTGAGAAGATTGTTACAAATTGCTGTTTAGTTGGTCCGTCGCATTGAGTTATAGACCATGGAGATGCATACCTCATACATCAAAATATTTTAAACTTAAATATTTTAACTTATTTTATTTTTTTGTTAGCTGATGCCCGCGACTTCGTTCGCATGGATGTAGGTTTTTTAAAATTCCCGTGGGAACTCTTTGATTTTCCGGGATAAAAAGTAGCCTATGTGTTAATCCAGGGTATAATCTATCTCCATTCTAAATTTCAGCCCAATCCGTCCAGTAGTTTTTATGTGAAGGAGTAACAAACATACACACACACACACACACACACACACACACACACACACAAACTTTCTCCTTTATAATATTAGTGTGATTTAATCTCATCTTACAAGACTACCAACTAAGCCAACGACGAAAAATATATTATAATTTATAATGCATAAATTTTAAGTTCTCACTCGCCACGTGCCACTTTATAACCCCCGACCCAAAAAGAGGGATATTATAAGTTTGACGTGTGTATCTGTCTGTGGCATCGTAGCTCCTAAACTAATGAACCCATTTTAATTTAGTTTTTTTTTTGTTTGAAAGGTGGCTTGAGAGTATTCTAAGCTATAACCCAAGAAAATCAGTTTAGCCGTTTGAAAGTTATCAGCTCTTTTGTAGTTACTGTAACCTTCACTTGTCGGGGCTGTTATTTAATTTACACTTGTCTCTATGTGTCAACAACAAAAAGACGGTTTACCCTTATATCTCAGACAAAGAATCAAGGTGGACTTGCCATCAAAATAATAATACTTTGTTAGAGCAAGCCAAGTGTATGGAAAAGCTCTGAAGAGTGATAAAGACAAAAACACTTTTTTTTTACTTTGTCATAGTTCAGCTTTTTTTTTTGTTGGACACAATTGCCTAAATATGTGTTTAAGTTTCGATTCTTTTTAGTACAAAGAAAAAAGCTCTTACTTTAAAAAAGGCTTTTTTACTTACTTTGAACTTACTACGCTAGCGTTTGGAACACTCAATAAAAATTAAATGTGCTTGTTTAGTGGTAAATGGAGAATGTAAGCTATGATTACAATAATTGTAAAGTTCAAAACAATTACGTCTGTAATAACAAATAAGGCTGGCATAACGTCTTATTACAAGGTCACTAGTTGAAACTTCGTGTACTAAATCTCACCTTGTTCTAAAAACTCTAAGCATTATCAACTTTAATTCATATATTTAACTAGATTACTTTGTAACCTGCAATTTAATGCTGTTTCTGTAGTTTAAGGCACCTGTCCCACCGCCGACGAGGAAGCGACTAGCTATCGACTATTTTCTCGCTCAATACCGAAACGTACAATCGATGTATGACTTCGTGTGATAAAAGAGATTGTCAATAAAACATATAAATTATAAATGTATTAATAGCTGATCACTGAGTTCTTCACTAGTTTGTCGCAGCGACAAGATTTGTCAAAGGAAAGCTTGTTCAGCGACACTTATTTGGCGGCCAAACAGTCTGCGCAGGGATTACCTAATTTTATTAATGTATGACGCTCTAATAATGAATTACTCGCTCGTCACAGTCGCACACTCGCTCATGACAAAACTATTCCAACCACACACTCGCTTCTTGTAGCTCGTTTCTAGTTTTTAGCTCAACTCGCTTCTCGCTAATCGTCGGCATTCGGAAAAGTGCCTTATCGTGATGTGAATAGAATCAACATAACAGTTAACTTTTTAATGGGCTGTGGAGGTTAGAAGTTAGATAGTAATCGCTTTTGTTAATAACTAGAGCTGTTATTATGACAAAACTTTTTGTAGATACGAGCTTTTATTATAACATAATTTATAAGTTCTTTATGTGGGGCAACTTTTTACATACAATGATACAAGATTTAGTGGTATTATTGAATATCTTATTATCTTATTGAATAAGTCACTGTATTTGGGATAAGTTTTATATATTCATATGAATTTATATCCTTATATCTGTCCTTATATACTCCCTTATATAATACTCTTTATAGCTTTATAGCAAGCAAACGAGCAGGCGGGTCACTTGATGTTAAGTGATTACCGCCGCCCATGAACATTTGCTATTTGAATATAATATTAATATTTTATTCGTATCCATGTTTCCATAGAAGATAGTAATTTCCTATGGAAACATGAATGTGAATAAATCAATAACAGACACACGCGTATATTATTTTTTTAATACATTTGGTATTGCCATGCCACATCCAAATTACCATATGGTGCGAGTACCTCGTAATTTTAAAAGTCACTCTTCCGTGGGAACAAAGACAACAGGTGATGTATCAACATGTGCAGTCACGCATTGTGAGCACATAGGCTGTTTAGAAGCGTTAGTACCTACTAAATTAAATGAACGGAATGAACTGACTTCATTCCATAGCTAGAATTGAATTTACAGGAATTGAGATTAATCCTTGATCACAATCTTTTGGATTGAAGATAGATAATTTCCTGGATTAGCACATAGGCTACTTTTTGTCCCGGAAAATCAAAGAGTCCCCACGGGATTTCGTAAAACCTAAATCCACGCGGACGGTGTCGCGGGCATCAGCTAGTAATGAATAAAGACCTAAACGAATTGAGGATCTGTGCACACGAGTAGATATCTCGTGTGATCTGGGCCTACTCTTCAATGTTCCTATATTTCCGACTTTTAGGCCTTTTATCAAGTTATTATTCCTCACATATTGTTCCGCCGATCTTTTTCCACCTGGAAGATACCTCCCTACCTAGCTTAAGGACACCTGGAAGATACCTCCCTACCTAGCTTAAGGAGACCTGGAAGATACCTCCCTACCTAGCTTAAGGACACCTGGAAGATACCTCCCTACCTAGCTTAAGGAGACCTGGAAGATACCTCCCTACCTAGCTTAAGGACACCTGGAAGATACCTCCCTACCTAGCTTAAGGACACCTGAAAGATACCTCCCTACCTAGCTTAAGGACACCTGGAAGATACCATACCTTGCTTAAGGAATACATAATATCGCTTTGCTCTCGTTACTTAATCCTTACACCAACGATATTAAACTGTAACTCCTAGGGACTGAAGGGACATTCCGGTGCTAGCTAACAGACGGAGGGTGTGCGCCCAACTGTGTCCCCTGCCAGAGGACTAGGGGCCGATGCGCCAAATGTTACGTCCAAAGGTATTACGAAGGTACTCTCTCTTGTATAATTTGGTGATAAATATGTTATGATGGGTTGATGGCTTTTGTGCGCGGTAGAGTGAATATTATTGCCAGCTTAACGAGTAGAAAATTTCACTTGTATTTTTTTTTTGTTGAATTCAATTTTTGACTTTATAGCTTTCTGTGATTTATTTCTATGATAAAACATAATATTACAGTTTGTTATTTCTGATCTTGCTATTCAATAGGTAGATATTTCTTGAAGTCCCTGTATTTATGTAATAAACCATAACATTGACTATAACTGCGATATCATATTTTCCATTAGAAGAAATGTGTTAAATTAATTTGCCTGTGTTAAACCACAAAAATAAAATAAAGGTTGTGTGTGTTTATTTCACAGAACAATTTGAGAGGTAATCCTACATCAATGGTTTATTTGATTTGATAGTAATATGATTGTTGAATTAGCAAATGGGTATGCAATTTAATTTACTGTGTTTATTGTGAAATATCGCCATTAAGACGATCATAATTCATAACATGTCAGTAACTGAATCGGTAAAAAATTGTTATCTGGGTCAAACATGACTTTATAGGAATACGTAATTCCGTCCTTTACGGTAAACCTGAGTAGACTTACTGGCTTGCAAAAAAATTATACGTTAGTTAGATAGAGATCGCGACAGTTCGCGGGATATTGTGCGGGTTCTGAGCGGATGTGCGGGGCGTCACCACCCCAATTGCCATGTCCACTTGTCGCGAATTATAGGTACCATGAACACCGATAAGTTGTACCTAATAGAAAAAGATAGGCGTGGTTTATACAGAAGTGAAAAAAGAGTGGCGGAGACAAACTTACACAAAACACAATTAATGCGATAACGTTTTGTCGTGGGTTTGATCGTTTTAGAGAAAAAAGTCTAACCTACCAGATGTTTTATTAGGCTTCCGTACCTCAAAAGGAAAAATGGATTGGATCACTTTGTTGTCTGTCTGTCAAGAAACTTATAGGGTACTTCCCGTTGTCCTTGAATCATGAAATTTGGCAGGTAGGTAGGTCTTATAGCACAGATACAGGAATTAATCTGAAAACCGCGAATTTGTCGTTACATCATTAAAAAAAATTAAAATGTGTTTCAATTTTCAAAGTAAGATAACTATACCAAGTGGGGTATCATATAAAAGGGCTTTACTTGTACATTCTAAAACAGATTTTTATTTATTTTTATGTATAATAGTTTTTGATTTATTGTGCAAAATGTTGAAAAAAATACCCGAGTACGGAACCCTCAGTGCGCGAGTCGCACTTGGCCGGTTTTTTTATAATGACCCAACACTCAATAGTTCAATTTCTTCATTTCATTGTTTGTCAATATCCATCTGATTGCAGATGTAAGCAGCCACAGATTTCTAACCGCCATCTCCTTGAAAACAATGCACGATTTATTTTAAAGCTCATACATCAGGCTTAAAAGAGGGAGTAGGCGTTGTTTTCTCTGTCCAAAAACTGCAAGCCATCCGTTAAAAGATTAACCAGATGACAGTTGCAAAATAGTTTATCTGTGGAGAATGGGACAGATTAAAGGGGACTGGGAACCATTTGTAAAATTGTAATAATACAATTTGACACGCGTACCTATTTCAGTGAAAAATTAATAGGGGATGCCCTTATAATCTTACCAAATATTCTGTAATCATTCTGGTAAATGGTTTATCTTTTCATGTATTTGTATTTGCATCATACAAACTACACTAAGAGATCTTAGCACTTTACTCTAAAACAAGACTGCTGCTTAATATGAAGCTGTCGGCAAAAGTTTGATCAAAGTTGGATTTCATTTCGTTTCATCATTTACCTACGAAGGAAAAAATCACACTAATATTATAAAACCGAAAGTTTGTATGTGTGTGTGTGTGTGTGTGTGTGTGTGTGTGTGTATGTTTGTTACTCCATCACGCAAAAACTACCAGACGGATTTGGCTGAAATTTGGAATGGAGATAGATAATATCCTGGATTAGCACATAGGCTACTTTTTATCCCGGAAAATCAAAGAGTTTCCACGGGATTTCGAAAAACCTAAATCCACGCGGGCGAAGCCGCGGGCATCGGCTAGTAGTTCTATAAATCAGCCCATCCGTCTGTTTGAACGTGTTAATTAGTACAAGTACAAAACGGATTTTATTTCATTATGTGTTTTACAAATATATAGATTAAGCTAATACATGAAATATCTACATTTTTGCAAATTCTATTAGGTCTAAAGAAACGCTGCAAACGCCTTCTCGGAAATCAAATAAATTATTATTAAGTGTAATTTTATGGCATCGGATCGAAATATTCAAAGGTTCTAAAGCTATTTTTCGCGGCATGATTGAACTGCGCATCTAATAGTGATTAAGTATTATTAGAAAATACGTGATCCAATCAAAAAGATAAACTAGGTAGGTAAACGGTAGAGCTTAAATTAGCAGGTATACCTTTACATCAAAAAATAGGAAATACTCGTAACATTGATTGTAGGTACGTAAACATCAAGATGGGTGATATGAAGAATTTAACATTATATCACCCACGGTATCGCTTCTGAGGACATTTATTTTTAAAATATCCAGCCTTATTCCTTGTCTACCTTATAAAGAGAACCTCTGTACACATTTAAATTTTCTAGGGCCAAGGGTTTGAGGTGAGCTGAAGATTGATGAATGACGATGATGATTCCGTCAGTCAGTCAGTCAAGACATCATTTTATATACAATTTCGGTTTTAGTCAGTAAGAATTAATGTTATATTATAAAACTAACCATAAAAACTTTAAACGCAGTTTAATCAGACGTTAAACCTTAATGTTTTATAAGATTCTTAAATTCCAAAAACTCGTTTGCAAGAAGTTCGCGCTTGTCAAATGTAGTTTAAAGTAGAACACACCTGTCTAGGAGATGCCTAGGTATATTTACTTGTTTAACAAGAATTTCGCTTACACTCTTTATAAGTAGCAAGAAATAACGGATGCCGGAAGAGCATTCCAGATAATTAACCGTACACTTTAGGAATGAGGAAGTAAAACTCTTCACATAGATTCGTGGTATGTCAACTATAGCACAAGTCTCTTCTCAGAATGAAAAGAGGGCCATAGTCCACCATGCTCGCTAAGTGCGGATTGGCAGACTTTAGACACCTTTGAGAACATCATGGAGAACTCTCAAGCATGCAGGTCCCTCACTATGTTTTTCTTCATTCTTAAAGCAAGTGATATTTAATTGCTTAAAACGCACATATTCTTCATAAGCTTCGAATAGTTAGAGGTGCGTGCCCGGGATCAAATCGTCGACCTCCCCAATTGGAGGCGGACTTCTTAATCATTATCACGGCTCTATTGCTTAACTCTACTTTAAAAAAGGTACCTATAAGCTGCAAAAAAATGATCAAAAACTCGGTCGTGAGAAACGATGCGAGATAATATTATATTCCTCATGGTTGGCCAAAGGGCGTACATTAAGGGAGCATTTTAATATCCACCCTCCTTGCGCTATCACAAAAGCGAACAATGGGCGCAGGCGCGGTGCATTGTGCTATTTTGGAGTGCAGATTTTTTACTCTTTCGTGCTGATCGCACATACAATCGAGCCGCATGCGGTGTACTTGTAACATTCTCAATTCGAAATTTGAATTCACGGAAGAAGTTTAGATCATCAGCATTCTGCATGCATTTATCACAATACCTTTACTGAAAAATGCAATAATTTCGGCTTGTCTCATCATAATGTAAGCTTAGATGTAAACTATGTAATAGCAACATTAGCACAAACTGTAAACCGTATAAGAGCCGCGCGAGGTCTACGTCATAAATGAAAAAAGTGTTGTGTAACAAATAAATCATTAGAAATCCATATTTCTATACTTACTAAATAAATAAATGCGAAAGCTTGTGTCTGTCTGTCTGTCTGTCAGCTACTTTTCACCCATCCGTTTAAGCGGTTTTGATAAAATTATGTACAGGGATAGCTTGTATCCCGGAAATGGACATTTGAAGCATAAGCTGTCGTTAGGCTCTTGCCGCGTGCGGCACGCGCTGCAATGTGCGATTAGCTGAACACTTTTTTTACAACAATGGTTGCACAAAACAATCGGTCAACGAGTCGGGTCACGGTTCGCGAGCTGCAACAATAGTGATGCCGAAATTAACGAACAGTTTGACCTGACTCGTTGCAAATACTCTCGTTCAATGGAAACAGTTTGGACTTTTTCACGCTTCCGCTCAAAAATTTTACGTACAAAAAATTGTCTATGGTTTTGCTGGTCTGCTTAAGTTTTACGTCACTAAATAAGAAACACAAAGTGCTTCTTGATTTTTAAAAATGTTTTGTTTGTTGAAGATAAATTTTAGATTTATGTTCTTCACCACAAATACTCATACAATATCATCATGCATAAACTAATTTCGATCATTATTAACTAATCTATCATTAGTAAATCACCCAGAAGTCTGTTATGATTTTACTTTAATTAACTAGTGTTTACAATTTAGGTACATAGATTAATTAATTATCCATATTATTATTTGTAGAGCCTGGGAACACGATAGATTCTATAATGGGCTGAAAATTACCATGTAGAGGACGCTCGATAAACACATCAGACATGCGACATGGCTTCGACCGCCCGCGTGGTCGGCACGTGCCTTTGTGTGATGCTACCGAGTACAAAGCTACCCCATCGAGTAAATAGAGCATGTGGACCTATAATGATTTCTCATTGCAATATTTTCTTCCCCTGGCACATCTATGGCTTTTATATTATCAAAGAAGAGGCATCGGGTACCTCAGATTATAGGCGTATATTAAAACTAGGTGAAATATTTGTTATACAGGTTTGGACATGGGCACACCTTACTATACTAATAAATAAAATTGGAGTGTCTGTCTGTAATTTCGAAGTAACTACCGCATATTAAGGTCATATTATGGTTATTTGACGATATCATAACTGAATCACACGTTTTTAAAATTTTTGTCTGTCTGTCTGTCTGTCTGTTTGAAAAGGCTAATCTTCGGAACGGCTCAACCGATTTTGACGGGATTTTCACAGACAAGTAGAGAATTGACCAGGGAGTAACATAGGCTACTTTTTTAACCGACTTTAAAAAAGGGAGTTGTGTTTTTCTACCTATGTACACCGAAATATCCGAGATTTCTGAACCGATTTGCGTCGTTTCTTTTTTAATCGATAGAGGAACTTTGCGACATTGTTTCATAAAAAATTTGGATTCCAACTCCTCAATCCTGATGCTGCAGGGGATCTGACCAATCCACGCGGGCGAAGCTGCGGGCATCAGCTAGTATCACATAAGGCACGTGTTCCCTGCCACGTATAACTTGAGTACCTTAAAGGCAAGCGTGCATAGGCATCCTCAAAGCAAGCGCACTTCAACAAAAGCCTCATCATTGCTTTCCATTATATCAAGCACAAGCCTATAATATTTTAATAACAACAAATGTCCAACGTGGCTCCTACAAATTATACATAGAGTTTTATAAATAAGATCACACTGCGAAGAAACGCTGAAAAAAAAACCAGGAACTGTATTGCTGCTGACGTAGTTGTAGTCTCATTTCTTTAATGTTCAAGCCTTGAACGTAGGACTAAAATAATAATTAATTATTAACTAAATAACGTCAATTCCATTGATAACAGAGTCATCCAGGAACTGTTTAAGTTTTGGTTATCAGGGTCTATCGTTTACACTACAATCAAATATACCTACTGTCCCAACTAATACTAACATAACACATGCAAAGCCGTTATGACATTTATTACATGGATCACAAAAGCCCGACAGAAATAAAATTTCTGTTTCATATAAACGAGTCGTAAAACTCGAATCCAGTCAGCTTCCTCGAGGATTATTTACGATTATCTAAAAGTATAATGACATTTGTGGACACCGAGATTCACACCAAATCCCGTCGAAATGAAACGGGATAAGACACGGGCGTTATCACGTTATAAATTTTCCCGGGTATTGTGCAAGAATAGCCAATAAATTGTCACGCTATTGCCTTTGCAAAGGGCGGTAACCCTTCATATTGGGAAATTATTCCGTTGAGTTCGAATATGATGAGGGTGAACTACCCTCGCCTTTGTAGGGCCGACATTTTAATCCTGGGACGTTTTAATAAACGCTTACTTTAGCCAACAAACTAATATATTCCTGTTATTATTTTAGACCGTGTAGTATTTGGCACTGTGAGAAAATAATGACTATTCTACTTTAAAAAGAGTTATGAAAACCTTAGAAGCTAAAAGATATTACAAAAAATCACGTTCTGACTCTTTTATATTTGCATCATCACATATTTCTTTTCCCAGAAATGTCAGAAAAATTACTACGTACAAATAAAAAAAAAAACACCTAGGCAAATGATTTTTTAGCGATAAAGCATCGTTAGAATTTGGACTGACACTGGTTACAATTTTTTTTTTATTCAATATAAGGGATTTATGGCACCATTTTCAAATATGAAAATTTTTACTTTTTAATTAGTCTTTTGGCAGGACAGGTGTAATTTTTTTTAATTACTTGTGTTTGGGTATACCTAATACCTACATTTTTGAAGTGGGCACCCCTACGCTCAGTACAGTTACGAGTAGATGCACACGGCCCACAACACACAATGCGGTTCATGTAAACGCATGTATAATTTCCGTCGGCTGCGGTGTGGATGTACGGCGTATGTGGATCAATTGTTGTGCTCGGACGTGCCAATTTATGCAACAATAGATGACAGGTATATTTGCTGATATTGTTGTGTCGTTACAATTTAGATGGACGGATTTTGTGATACAATGCTGGCGAAAGTCGCGTTATGAGATTACCATAGCTTGACTATCGCATATTTTAAATTTTGCATCTGAATTCACCATCAAATAGAGGTAATTTTTCGATTAGTGTTAAACTTTTGCTGTTTTTTTGCTGTTTTTTTGCAATGTGTCAGTAGTTATTGTAGCTAATTCTTTTGTACGGTCGGCCTCAGAATTCGAGTAGCAATTCCGCGAAACTAGTTCATCAAAAACCTGTCATGAGCATAACCACGAAGCGAATGAGCGAAACGACATACGCCCTTTGACTGTACATAATCTCTAAACTAAATTGACAGGTCTAAATGTTGCGCTACATAGCCTTTTCTAGATAGAGCATTATGAAAAGGACAGCAAATAGCACATTTTAATTTTCATTGCGGCCATTTTCAAATTTTTATTACTTGTTGCTAAAGCGGCAATAGAAATACACATTTTGTTGAGATACAGTCCGCTGATGATAGACGGACGGACATCGGAAACTGCACGTCCGTAATAGGGGTTGCACCCTTCGTGTACGGAACCCAAAAAAAGAATCTTTAAGAGATCGACCACCAAAAACCTACTCTAAAAAGGCGCAAGTGTAAAAATTATATAATTACGATGATAGAAACTATGTTTAATAAAAAATGAAAATAGCTAAGGCTAGCTAGAAAGTCACCCCTCTATGAATCGTAATATAACCAAATTTTAAAACAACCGTCCTGAGGTCAAAACATTTATTTGCGCATGTAATCGATCAACGTAGGTAAGTACCTAGTTTTTGCAGACGCAGATAAGATATAAATAAACACATGTACACGAGCAGACCGTTTGATTGAACGGTTGTTTTGGAAACATGATCCGTGTGGGCGTTACATAAACAAAACGCTAAACGTTAGTTACTATAACAATTGCGTGCGCCACAAAACAATGAGATCGACGTAATGATCCCTTACATTTAAAGTAATGTGTTCCGATTAATCACTGATTAATCCATCGTCATACTCAATTGAGCCATAGCCGGCATCCTACTGAGGACAGGTCTCCTCTCAAGGTGAGAAGGGTGTAGGCTTTAGTCTGCCACGCTGGTAAACTGCGGATTGACAGACTTCACACACCTAGTTGAGAAAATTATGAAGAACTCTCAGGCATATAACTTGCCTCACGATGTTTTCCTTCACCATTAAAGTAAATGATATTGCTTAAAACGCACATAACTCCGAAAATATAGAGGTGCGTGCCTGAGATCGAAGCTACGACCTCCCGAATAGGAGACTGACGTTTTAACCACTAGGCTATCAGGGCTAGCATTGATCGATCAGCCAAACAAAGGATCTGCGAATAGTATGAAAACTGTTATAGATACATCTGATTTGTCCTGCGTATAAGTAGTACAATACGGTTAATTAAAATATTGCGAAAAAATAAAATATTATACATAAATATTCACTATAAACTTTTATTCAATGTCAAAACACATGAAGATAAAAAAATAAAATTTGTAGAGTATACAAATTAGACTAAACATTTCCGACAAAATTTATATCGTAGCAAAAGATTTTGTCAGCTCCACATCTATAGACAAAACATTTATAATTCAATATAAAAATGCTACCTACTCCATAATTTAAATCTCAGCAGACACGTCTATTGGCACCACCTGTTTATTCAAACTTTTTTATCGCGCTCTCCTTCAATAACAGGTAAATTATTGTAATGCTAGTTAGTAGTCGTAGCCTCGTAGGTACCATTTGTTTGATCTTGTTTGCTAACGTCAGAAAAATCGCGATTTTTTTTATAATACACTTCTATATTAAAACTAAATTGGTTTTTGTCTCGTACAGCTGTTTAAACTTTATGTTAGTAAATAATATTCCCCAAAGATTTTAAGTTATAAGTTTCCTAAGTTTTACTTCTTCTTCATAGTTTTTTTGGCGTTATTGCTTTTATTTCTTCATTTTCTTAAGTTTATAACTTGTATAGGGTTCTTGTCATATTATTTGTCTTCATTATCTACGATAACCACTTATTCAATTCGCTATGAATCGTCACGACTTGACATGCGGGCTTCAAATGATACGGGAAGACTGATTGAGCAAATCAGGTGGACACTTCAGATTTATTGTCCTATCTGCATAAGGGAATATTGTATTTATGTATTTGACATATTTATCTCTTTAAGGAAACACAGAATTCCTTCTAAAACGATCACCTCTCTAGATAAGTTAAAGACCAAGAAATATATTGTGCAATCAGTTAAATATAATGGTTACGTGGAGGAAAATTTAGAATTATTTATTCGTGAGGCATAATAAAGTAACGATGTTTTTTTTTATGTATAGGTTCATGGTAAGCGATTAATATTGGCATTTATAACCCAAAAATAACTAGGTACTCGTTAATTAAGAAATATTGATGTAGGTGATTGTAAATATTGTGATTAGAATAACACATAAGCGATGTAGTTCTTTTCTGATGTCAACAAGGTTATTGTTATGTCGCTAAAGTCCATCTGTTTCAAATGAAACACAGTTTTCATGCGGTCTACATTCTGTGAAGAATATTTTTTATTATAACATGTAAACGATTATGTGCTTTATAAGCATGAAAACAGGTTTTAAATTAGAATGTATTTTAGTGGCCATGCGACTGATTGATAACCAACTCAGCAGACAGCCTTCGTGCTGTGACAAGTTCGGGTCACCCGATAAATGACGGGGCCGTCAAACGTTGAACTTGGTCATTTTGACCTTACGCGTAATAGAAAGCTGTCTCGAAGCTTTGGAACAAGAAGAAAGTAACAATTGATATTCACAATCAACAAGGACTGCCGATAGAACAATAGAATTACAAACTATGAAACTATGAAAAAAAGTCATTAGGTATTTGTAAAGTAAAACCAAAATTAGTTTTAACATCTATAGGCACTTCGAGCACTATCATATCACCTTGAAATTTTTGCCCATCCCAAGATTGCCCATGAACGTGCCTAAAGAAGTTTCCACTTCAAAAAACGAGCATGGTAAAACGGTTAGTCGTTGAAACAATTTTTTAACGAATCAAAGTTATGAAACTTTTTCTCTAAATTATTTATTTGCTCATAAAATTTTATTACGGTGATTACCCGCTGCAGGGATATCTAAAATCAAGTAATTTACAATTTACAAAGCATTTACAACGATTACGCAACTCCTGTCGATGCAGAAATCATTTCTGTGTGTACGGAAGTGTTATGATTTGCATTCGAAAATAACTGATGTCGCAAATGCCTAACACGGAAGAATATCGATGGTTGGGCTGCAATATTAATCATTCGCAGCCTATTCATCATTGCATAATCCTTTCACTGTTATTATCATTTTTATTGCTTTCAAAAGTTCATTTAGAAGTGTTTATTGAAAACTTTACCTAGTTATAAAACGGCGCATGGTTGCATTCAGTTTGGGTGATGTTAGCAGCTGTAATAATACCAAAGCCCTTATTAAGAACTAGCCGATGCCCGCGACTTCGCCCGCGTGGATTTAGGTTTTTTGAAATCCCTTGGGAACTCTTTGATTTTCCGGGATAAAAAGTAGGCTATGTGCTAATCCAGGATATTATCTATCTCCATTCAAAATTTCAGCCAAATCCGTCCAGTAGTTTTTGCGTGAAGGAGTAACAAACATACACACACACACCCACACATACAAACTTTCGCCTTTATAATATTAGTGTGATAGTGTGATTAGTTCTTCCTACTTCCATGGATTATACTGCTCTGGATATTATAGGACTATAACCTAACAGAACACTGGGCCCTATAACCATTGATGTCGAAACTAGACTTTTAACACAGACCCATTCTAAAAGCCTTAGACCGTAAG
Source organism: Maniola jurtina (assembly GCF_905333055.1). Taxonomy (NCBI): domain Eukaryota; kingdom Metazoa; phylum Arthropoda; class Insecta; order Lepidoptera; family Nymphalidae; genus Maniola; species Maniola jurtina. The sequence goes on along the minus strand of NC_060031.1, from coordinate 3,272,082 downwards.
CATTCTTTAATTTTTCGGGATAAAAAGTACCTAGTTGTTCGTCTCCGGAATGCAAGCTACCTGTACCTGTACCAAAATTGTCGTCAAAATCAGTTAAACGTGTGCTTGGTGCTACAACAAATATTTATTATAGGCCGCGGCAACATACAGACACACTGTTGCTTTTAAAATATTAATATATAGTATGAGGGCATGGTACAGCGGAATCACAAATATCTTTTTTACGAAAATGGTCTTGCTATGTCTAATAGATATTCACTCATGACAGCGAACGCCTGGTATGTGAGTAGCAAGAAGCATCTGCGCTGGAACTCGTTTGAAACGATCATCCTCAGTTATTTAGCAACGTACGACTAGCTACTAGCTTCCGAGGACGGTCCGTTATGGCAAGCGATAGTGGGTTAATTAATGAATAATGGATGCACTGCAATATTTCACTGGTTTCTCTATCTGTCCATGACAGCGCGATGTGAGGCGAGGCGCGGAAGCGATGGTTTGTGATTGAGACTACTATTAGTGGCATAACGTACTTCAACCGTCAATCTCGACCACTGACCTCTACTATTATTTATACGCTGGAATTGCGATTGCCGAACTGTTTTTGAAGCTGTTTTCACTGATAGCAGTAGTAAGCGTCATGTCCTCGGAATTAAATATTAGTGATTAGACGTCTGTCAATAATGGCAATACGATAATTGTTAGAGACTATCAACATAGTGTCAATACAAAGAGCATTTAACACAAAGTGTCAAATTTTATTCAAATAGCTGGCAGCTAACTGCTATTTTGTATGGTATACAGTTTCCAGCGTACTATGTTGTCCATTTCAGTGATCCTGACAGGAAAAAGGCGGCGGCTGTCATACGCCCAGTCATCGAATTCGCAATAAAAGTTGGTCTATTAACAGCTTTTACTCGTGCATTCATCGCAATTCGCAATTGATACGAGTATGCCCACTACACAACCGGTCGGGAGATAGGTATAAATTTTTCCATGTTTTCCCGCTGTGGAAAAACTTTAATGCGTTTTTAATTAATTACTTGCCACAGTTGATGTATTAGCCTTATGAAGGCTTTATTGCAAAAGTGTACAGGTTAGGCGAGATGACTAATGAACAAAGTCGGTGTGTTAAGAAAATTAATTTGTGCCCTTAACTACTGTTCGGTGTAATTCATTAGGCTTAGTTGTTCGTCTCGTTGCAAGGCAGCTTGCGCCTTAACGACACCTTTCGCTGCCACTGCACTAATATGGGGTTGGCCAGCTGTCATTTTTTCAACGATACCATAAAAGAGTCCCCGCTCACCTGTACAGGCCAAGTTAGTTCTGTAAAATCGCATTTTCGCGATCCAACATACATCGGGCATCTTGAGAGGATAGCGAACAGAACTGGTTGAAAACGAGTTCATGCTGTGTGATGGCCATAATATCATTTTATTGGATATGCATAAAAAGAAGTAACTATGTTTCTTCAGAAAGAATTTAAATAGTTCTCTATGTATGTAACTACTACTCTGTTTATGTAACTCATCTATTTTTAACCCCCGACCAAAAAAGAGGGGTGTTATAAGTTTGACGTGTGTATCTGTGTATCTGTGTGTCTGTGTATCTGTGTATCTGTGTATCTGTGTATCTGTGTATCTGTCTGTGGCATCGTAGCGCCTAAACGAATGAACCGATTTTAATTTAGTTTTTTTTTGTTTGAAAGGTGGCTTGATCGAGAGTGTTCTTAGCTATAATCCAAAAAAATTGGTTCAGCCGTTTAAGAGTTATCAGCTCTTTTCTAGTTTTCTTGTAGAAAAGAAGGTTAGATAACCGTTAGGTTCTTAATATTAAGTCAATTGACAAATGTCAAGCTGTCAAGATGGACGTTGCCTAGATATACATTATTATTTATTTGAAAATTATGTTTTGGAAAATGTTTGGAAAACTCCAAGTTTTTGAAAGTTATCAGCTCTTTTCTAGTTACTGTAACCTTCACTGGTCGGGGGTGTTGAAAATTTTTAATTTAGACTTGTAATTTTAGTCATTTAACATTTTTATAGATGTTATAACATCTCTACATTTCAAACTTCTAATATATTATGAATCCAAAATATGTAACGTTTTAACAACAGTTAGGAATGCACTCGGTATATTTGAGTGGCAATAACATTATGAAGATCAAACCTCTTTAAGCTTCAAGGAAACGCTTTACCGTTTTATGTGTTCCGTGGTTTTATCTAACATTCTATAGAAAACAGAGCCAGCCCTTCTCAGAAGTGGTTTGATGAGTTTAACACACATTCCTCGTGTTATGGGGCTGATGTGGCTCGTTACCTCAAAGTGTAGGGATAATGTTATGATTGCTGCACCGTTACCCGCCACCTTAAGTGACGAACATTTAAATGTCGTGACATTCAAGCATATCTAGTTCACGATTCAACATAATTACCTACCTTCAGCTAAAAGACACCGATCCTCAATGGGTACAAAAACCTTTACAAAATACGTGGAGGATGGTAATACTCGTAAATCGCCCCGTAGCAAATTTTGGGCCATTTATGGCACATAATGGATTATTGAACATTTCGATCAAAAAACAAAGGAATAAAAAACGGCAATAAAACCACCACAAAAGATATGGTGGCCATAAAATTTAAATTCTATTTAAATGTAAGGCATCTGCAACTCCTTTTAAGGTTGTCCGTCTTTCCTTTTGGGAGTCATCTTCGTCAGGCCGCATTCCGAAAGCCCTTCGCCAATTACGCAGGATGGAGGCACCGAGAAGTTTTTTGTCTCATTGTAACCGTTATTCGATGACTTCGACAGTCTTTAAAAACTTGTTCCTCTGCCCGTAAATGGTGTACCATGTTCCGATTTTCTAGCCTCACAGTGCATTTTCCCTTTTTTTCGGCCCTCTACACTCTCGAATGACATATTGGTGTCAATGTAACAATAAAGTTTTACGTGCTTTTATTCATAAGGGTGTCGAATCGAGTTTGTTGAGCCGTGTGAAGTGTCGCCACCATCGCGACGTTTACCGATAACCGACCTCTTAACCAATATTTGCAAACATAAAATTTTAACATTAATATATTCGACAAAAAATAATTCACGGAACATGCGAGAGGCAAAACGTGTTTAAAAAGGAATTAATTGGAGAAAACAGATAAATAACACAGACAATGACCATTAATACATTCTCGAATATCTAAACAGAAACTAGATTTTAGGCATCGAAAAGCGGCAGTTGGATTGAAAGTCGGTTATCGTCACTAGCATCTAACGATAAAGTGGTTATTATCCTAAAACGAATGTACTGGTTTACCCTTAACCGGTTTGGAGGTCAGATAGTAATCATTCTGTGTAACACCAGTAGGTAACATGTAAATTATTATGAGTTTAGAGCACATAAAGAACACATTGTACGGCAAGACCACAAGACGTTCACAAGACGTTATACAGAAACCGCGCGTACTTTTCTGTTCTTTTCTTTGCGAGGCGAAACAGTTCACGAACACTCGCAATTCCAATTTACTCTCGGAAATTGCATAACGAGAACTATATTCTGATAATAAGTTGAACGCATTGGTTCTTCTCGTGCCTTAAATTGTAGAAATCACGTCACACATTAGAACCTGATAACGATGGTGCGAGACTTCTTCAGCGCAGGCTTTAGGTGCGTTTGGAAATGTGAAAACGTCTTTACTCTTTGTTAACCTCTATATACTCTATATACAGTTTCTTGTTCTACAACTTTTAGGATCTGTGTTGGAATACTCTTACGCGATGTGTGTTTCCCACCAATTACAATCCGGGTATCTTTAGAACAAGAGTGAATAGGTATCTTCAGGTAATGCATCCCGTCTTAGGCCATATCATCATTTCCATCAGGTATGATTGTGGTCAAGCGCTTGTCTATGATGAAGAAGAAAAACTTCTTCAAGCCTTCCCAAGAAAAATTCCTGACCCTATTAGTTACCATAAAAATTATAATTAAATGCAACCTAACCCGACGAAGAATTGGATCGGTTAAAAAATTTGGATCGATTTGTCGAACACGAATAGGTCAGCGAGAGCGGTCGGCTCGGATTTCTCGATACAGTTTTGGTCGCACGTCATGAATAATTAACGTAATGCAGACTTTCGGTAGAGTGAGCGCATTGTTCCATCGCCATCAGATGACCTGATGACACCGATAAATATCCTTGTACGCATTGTAAGCCAACTACATACTGGTATTCATGGGGCATATTGTTTCTGGTTCCTAACATAATTTGTAACGCAGTAGCTAGTAGCTACTAGCCAGCTTGCCACTTGCGTGGTTTATATACTCACGACCCGTCTCGACTTCGCCCGCTAATTTTATAGCCTATGTTCATCTACATTAATGTACCTTTCAAATAGAGGAAGAATTTTCGTAACAATTGCAATGGTTTTAGAGATTACCCTCACGAACTCACGTACAGACGAACTCACAAAATTCGCACTCTTTATAATATTAGTTAGTATGGATTTGCTTGATTAAATTCACGAGATTTACCCAAAATCTTTTGATAGAGCAAGCAGATTACTTAATCAATATTATTATCAACTCTCTCTTCCCACCTCGACTTTGCTCGCAAAATTTCTTACTTAGAAAATTCCTTTCGTAGTCGATGTCTACGTTGTAGAAAAAGTCTACAAGTGAAATCCACGATGTTTTGAGCCAAACGCTGACATAATGTGAGTCAGTTTTTCCGTTTTTCTAATACAGATGAACAGAGCACGAATTGAGTTCATAATAATTACAATGACAAGTAAAAAAAGAAGTTATTTTGAGATGAGTCAATAAGGGAAGTGTAGGTAAGTACGAATAAAGATAGATTGAGGACACAACAGAGAAGAAAAACGAAATCCATGCGGTTAAGTTGTAACTAGAATTCGTGAGTAATTATCACGCTTACGAAACACAAAATCCCAAGGTTACGAAAACGATGGACCTACATACAACGAGTAACGTAAACGGTTCATGGGAACTAATAATAAACATTAACAATGAGTGTGGCCGTTTGATGTGTGCGAGCGCGTCATAGCCCGGGCCGCCACTCGTAAAACTAATTTCGGTGCTGGTAATTGTACAACTGACTGCACTCGCGGATTAAGCAATAGCAGGAAATAAATGGTCCAAAATATCACATGCATGTGCGTATAAAGTTGAGTAACACACTCAGAGTCCGTGCAGATGTTGATGCGCTGATTGATACACAGCAATATTATTTTCAAATCAAACATACTTTAGTCAAACATACTTAGTATCACCGTTAAGGCTAACAAACATTAAGTCAATGGCAAACAAACATTAGATTAAGTTAATGATGTGACATGAATAAAACCCGGTCAAGTGCGAGTCGGACTTGCACACGAAGGGTTCTCGTAAAACTAATTCGGTGCTGGTAATTGTACTAGACTGCAATAAATGGTCTGAAGTATCATGGCGTATAGAAATAATACGTTTAGAGATGTTGATAGGCTGATTGATAGTAAGTTAGGAATATTTGAAAGTTAGGAAATGTATTTAGTAGTTACCGCTAAGGCTAACAAAACATTAATTTAAGTGTTAGAAAACATTAGATTAAGTTAATGATGTGACAGACAAAAAATATAATAACTAATGGTAAAATAACTGGAAGAATATTTAACTGAAAGAAGGAAATATTTAGTAAACTAGAATGGAGAATAGGCCAAGGGTGGAACCGTTTGTTGGAAAAATATCAAAGTCGTGGTTAATAGTTACTAGAACAAAAAAGAAGCGCAAAAAATGTCGTTAGGTCCGAGACCCGAGTGCTTTCACTGTGATAGCCCGAAAATATGTCCGAATACTTTATATTGATTAAGATTAAGCGTTCAAGCGCCGTTTCGGATAAATATAAGCAACGCAATTTCGACTCTTATCCAGTTGGGTTAAGTTCTATTGTAAAAGAGGACTACACTTCGGCATTCCGTGATATCCTGGCCGAAGGCCAACAGGCAATTGAATGAGTGACGATTTGAAACGACCAAAAGAACCAGGGGTAGACGGTCACGTTCACTCTATTTCGGGGAGGTCGAATACTGAAGAGTTACTGAGTCTGACTCAGTTAGCACTCGAGATGAAAACCCATTGAGCAAGCTAGGAGGAAACGCGTATCTGTTTACGATAATGGTCGTACTCATCAAATAATTCACTACAGACTAATATTAGTGTGAGTTTCGGCTTGTATAAACGAGGAAGTCACGTGGAGCATTTGAATAATTTCTCGCTAGGCCAATCAATTATCTCAGTTAAGGTAAAGTTGTTATAGGAAAGAGGAGATTAATAAAGATGATATCACTACCCATATTATAAATGCGAAAGTGTTAGCTTTTGATTCGTCTTTTAATTGCGTAGAAACGGAGCTACGGATCGACGTGATTTTTTGCATGGGAGTATTCAAAAACCTGGAGAGTGACAAAGTCTACTTTTTATCCCGGACAATCAAAGAGCTTCCACGGGATTTTAAAAATCTCAATACACGCGGACGATGTCGTGGCCTGTGGGCATCAGCTAGTAAAAATATATAGAAAAAAAATTAGTAGATTTTAGTTAGTTGCAGTAATAAAGCTGAGTTTATCAAAGAATGAAGAATCAAAAATGATAACATTAATTGATAACTATTCATTAGCACAAATTAAGATTCCTTTGTGAGTAATGGAAGTCGTGATAGCTCGCCTTGGCAAAGATGCAATTTATAATGTTACGTATATTATTTGACATATATTGTTCTCGGGTACAAGTGGTAGGGTCTGGAGTTAGATTTTAGGATGAGTAATCATGACCGCGTCCAGCAGTGATCTCATCTGCATTAGGTACAGTGTTATTTAATACTGTAGGTACATTTTGTTGAGTTATTATTACTAGCTAATGCCCGCGAGTTCATTTGCGTGGATTTAGGTTTTTGAAATTTCCTTAGGAACTCATTGATTTCTGGGATGCATGCAAAAAATCATGCCGGTCCGTTGCACCCTTGCGGCGTATAATTGAAGGACATACTAACAAACATACACACTTTCGCATTTATAATATGGGTAGTGATAATTTCCACAATTTAGTAATTACGAATTGCAGAACAAATTTTTTTTAGAACTAAATTTTTTGCAACGCTAAATGAGATTCATAAAATGGTAATCATAAACAGTCCAATTTTACAAGTAAATATTGCCGATTAATTAGATAACAATTCTATCCAGTAAATCCACTAAGTACATAGAAATAATAGGTATATTACAATATATCCAACAATCAAAATTCCACTATGATGAGAAGAACAAATTAAAACTATTTAATGTATATGTATACACGTTACTAATCGATTAATTTTTCAAATTAACATATTGATGAGTTATAACACATTTGATATACTAGACCGCAAAGTGAAATGAAATTGTAATTGCCATACAAGGTTACGTGTGGAAATTGCTTTACCAAGTAGTTTATCGTAAGGTGATAAATTAGAAACAAATAGGTTGCAATAGACGCATGAATGAATCTTCAGTCAACATTAAATTACATACGACAATGTTGACAATATTTAAGTAAGTACATAACAATCTAAACTGATGATAGAGCCAAGTAATTTTATTAGCGATAAGTTAACACAAAAATAAAAACCAAACTAGATAATAATAACTTTACATACAACAACAACGATTTGGGTGGGAAATCACGTACCTAGCACGAGGAGTATAAAAATAATAAGTTTGTTCATGGGCGGCGGTAATCACTTAACATCAGGAGAACCGCCTGCTCGTTTGATGCTATTTTTATTTTAAAAAAATCTATCATCATCCTCGTCTTTTCTAAATGATTTAAACATTGTCTCGAAAGTGTTTTATTACGGCTAGTCGGCTTTTTGGACGAATGCGTGATCGACAATTACGTCCAAGTTTGCATTACAAAACCCGACAGCCAAAACTAACTCTTTTTTAATTAATTCAGAGTTCATACTGTTCAAATATTCTAGTTCCATTAAAATCATTAAAAACTTTTGTTTTCAATAGCAAATTCGACATTCTGTAATGACGGTTTGTTTTATAAAAGTACCTAAAGTAGCAAGTTAGTCAGTAGTAGTAAGTGATAGCTGTTCATCATTCTTTTAAGGACAAAACTTTCGAGTACTTACCTACTTTTACAACGGATAAAGTTTCTAAGTCCATAAAGGAACAACTATCTGATTTCAATACTTAAAATACAAATACAATTATCGGTGGTATCAGCTTAGCCTTGATAGGTTATGATTAGCGATTATTCTGAACGACGACACATTTCTTTTTAGTACAAACCAGAAGATATAAACATATTTTTGGTGAATACAATAACACAAACAAGTCAATTAAGCAAGTGAACAGCAGGAATCTGATACGACATAATTGATAAGACACGGCCTCGGACGGTGTACGTAACTCTACGAGAGATAACATTCGGTCTCACGCTCTGACCTTGGCTCGCATGAAAATGATTTGTAACGCCCTGAGGTGTAAGTTTATTTAACTGTAACTATTATAGTATTATTTTTTAGGGTTCCGTATCTCAAAAGGAAAAACGGAACCCTTATAAGATCACTTTGTTGTCTGTCTGTCTGTCCGTCCGTCCATCGTGTCTGTCAGGAAAACCTATGGGGTACTTCCCGTTAATCTAGAATCATGAAATTTGGCAGGTAGGTAGGTCTTATAGCACAAGTAAAGGAATAATTTGAAAACCCTGAATTTGTTAATGAAAATCATAAAAAAAAATTAAAATGTGTTTCAATTTTCAAAGTAAGATAACTATACCAAGTGGGGTATCATGTGAAAGGGCTTTACCTGTACATTCTAAAACAGATTTTTATTTATTTTTATGCATGATAGTTTTTGATTTATCGTGCAAAATGTCGGACCCGAGTACGGAACCCTCAGTGCGCGAGTCTGACTCGCACTTGGCCGGTTTTTCTCTTTTACTTTAAGTAAGTATGAGTGGTTTAAGTATGGATTAAAATAATGAGATCGAAAATAAATGATTAACTTAACCCGATATTTTGGATGAAGCGGAACTCGCACAAAATGGTCTTTAATTTTTTTTAGAACAGTAGTTTTTTTATCCGTTTTCTCACAACTGCATTGAAAAACGTCGTATGATACACAGGAGTTATGGTAATAGTTGCCGTCGTATGCAATAACAAAATAAGCTAATGACCACATACCTAATCATCGTATGTTACGCATAGGTACCTAGTGATGTACCTAATAAAACTTGATTTGTATCGCTATTTATTTCTTCGTTTTTCTCTACTTTTTAACCGACTTCGAAAAAAGGAGGAGGTTCTCAATTCGTCGGAATCTTTTTTTTACGTGTTCGGTTTGGATTCACCTGTTCAATTTTAATGAGCTACTACGATATTTTAATTCTATTCTTTTTGGGTTTTGGGATAGGTAGGAATGTTTTATTGCCGTCTCTGGCTTTTACTTCAGTGTAAAATTCAAGGTAAATTATTCAACAAAAATATCTGATTTTTGTTATGCTGTGACGCTGGTTCAGAGAGATTTGCTTATATTTTTAAATACATACACGCGCACGGTTTTTTCCATTGATCGGTTTTATTATTTCAGTCTGCCTATTGTTACTCTGTTTCTAATCAGAATCACTACTATTGAAGTATTGATATGGAGTTTATCTCAATACACCAAATTCTTACGAATAAAAATCAGAATTACGTTTAAATAACTACATATTATTATTACATCAATGCAAGTAGTATTTAAAATTGAAAATGTAAGCGAATAATGTAATTTTATTATTATTTATTAATTTAGTTCGTATAAAATTCCATATTATTAGGTAATAGGTATATAGGTATTATAAAAACAGACGAAGCTCGCCTCGCGACTTCGACCGGAGCTTCGACGTTTGGTAACGCTTTGACTTTGATCGCTTTGATCCGGGATAAAAGTTATCTCTTTACTTACCTTTCATGAAAATTGGTTAAGCGGATGGACCGTGAAATGGCAACAGATCAATATAATATTTTATATAGACAGTATGTCTATTAGTCTGTCTAAAATATGTATGCTTGTCTGTTAGATATTTAGGTATAATAGAATTATGGGTTTAAAAAAATAACACTTTGATGGTGTCAATTCGAAGAGTTTTTTATGTTACTATGTATTAAATAATATGTCTAGATCGATAAAATAAAGAAGCTAGCTGGTAAAGGTTAATTCAAAAACTTATAAAATACCTAATCATATTTTTTAAAGGTTTTATAAAATAGGCTGTGAAATAAAGAAGTAGGTATACGAAATATAATTTTTCAAATGCCAATATTTTATTGCATCGTTTGAAACTAGATAAGGTAGAAAAAATGTTGGACGCTACTTAAACATAAAGATACTAGTTACGCTCTGTTACTACCACTAAGTGTTAAGTTAGCAAGTACAAAATTGTACAAGAATATAAACTTGTATGATGTGCGTGATTAAGTAACTATTTCAAACAGGTAGCATGCAACACATTACCTATACCTAATTGATTTAAGAATTGCCAGCTACATAATAATGGATAGAAAATGTACCGTATCGAACATAGCCTCAATAGCTCAATGGTCAAAAGAGTGGACTGCAATCCTAACGGTCGGCGGTTCAAATCCCACCCGTAGCACTGTTGTGGTATCTACTCCTAGTACCTACAACCTTTACGCTTAGTTGGAGGGGAATATTAGTCATGATTGGCATAGCTAATACTCTTTGAAAGAAGTTGAGCCTAAACTTCGTCGGACATCTAATACGGAATATTTTTTTTTGCGATAAATGATAACGCCGGTCATTTGTGAAGTGGAATAACACATGCTATAAATTGCGACAGCGGAAGGGCGCGATTAGGCGATAATGGTTTAAACGGTTTAAACAATAATAACCAGTAATGTGCCGATACATTATTGTCGCGACTTGCAAAAAATCTGATATTAATGACCGTGGTATTTCAAGATTTCGCTCACCTTAGAACCGTCGCTGTTGGCGTTCATCCAACTGTAGATGTTGGCGCTCTGGCTGTCGCCGAAATTCACGAGCCTCAGATCATCTGCACAGTTTTGTATTCCAAATGGCACAGTAGGTACTAGTTAAATAAAAAAACACCACAAAAAAAAACAACCACAGTGTCGTTTGAGTTCCGAATTCAACGGCAAACACAAAACGCTATTCAACCGATACAGGTCTTTCACATCACGTTAAATATTTGCTTTGTCACAGGTGTGAGCATCGTAAATAAGTGGGGTTTCTATGCCGGCTACACGTGCGTTCCCGTCAGAAAACCGCGAATAACAGCCGATAAGAAGCGAGCGACGAAGCTCATGCCCCCTCTACCACGACCACTGCACGCTCGCGGTACAGCGAGACTGACGGACGAGCGCGCCGCGTACAGCGCCGACGCACAGGCGCATCTTCGCAACCCCTTGTCCCATTCCCTACTCAAAATCAAAATTTATTTGTATTTCTAGGGCAACTTTTATGTTACGTCTGTAACTCTACCATCGGTTCGGAATACAATACTGAAAAGAACCGGCCAGAAACTCAGCAGTTGGTCTTTTCAAATACATAATTGGAAGTTACAATACGTAACAATACAACTACAGTCAATCAGCCTGTTTGCGTCCACTGCTGGACATAGGCCTTCCTGAGAGCGTGCCACCACACACGATCCTCCGCCTTCCTCATCCACCCACTTCCCGCTATCCTCTTAAGGTCGTCAGTCCAGCGGGTCGGAGGTCGTCCCACACTGCGCTTGCTGATACGCAGTCTCCAACTGCTGTATTTTTGGACAACAGAAAGCTCAGCCGGTTTTTCACTAAAGCTTTCATCAATTGTACCTACTCGTATAATAGCCTCAACTTCATAAGTGTGTTTTTTGTCTTTTATACAATGTTTAGAGCCTCGATAGCTCAACGGTTGAGGAGCGGACTGAATTCCGAAAGGTCGGCGGTTCAAACCCCACCCGTTGCACTATTGTCGTACCCACTCCTGGCACAAGCTTTACGCTTAATTAGTCATGATTAGCATGGCTAATATATATATTTTTTTAATGTTTGTGTGATGGCAAATAGCTATAGAACCACGGTTTTACGATCATAAAGCTGTGATAGAACTCAGTAATAGTACTTAACCCCACATACAAGTTCCATCCTCCCAGAACCACACTTTTTATCCTGGTCAAGCGGACAAAACAAGGATGCGTACGGCATAGCATCAGACCACCGCACGTTTAAGCCGAGGCATCCGACCGCTTTTTCACTTATCCAAGTAATTATTCACGCCTTTTACGGTACTGAATTAACGTACAAGCGTAAATAGTAATCGTCTCGCATCTTGAATTCTCGTGAGAATGCTGATGCGGGGTGATTGAAATTATAATCATGTGCCAATTAAGGTGTAGCTTGAATATTAGCTAAAAAAGCAATCCTTTACAGACAGATTATGGATAGATACATATTTCATATATAACATTGCAAACGTGACGAAAATTTTCCGTGTTTTGCAAGATAAAGTGAGACAATCTACTGATAAAAGAGTCCTTATTGATGTTTGCCCAAAAATAAAATGACAAAATTTGATAAGGCAATTCAGTAAAGATGAAGAATTTTTATAGGTCTCATAGAATCCCTTTTGATAGTATGTAAGGAAATGAGTTAAGTTAAAACCTAAACGGAAGACCACAGTAAATCCAAATACCGTTTATCGTATTAAGGTTTGAAAGTATGCCACATCCTGAAGGCTATAGCGGACGAGGCGGGCCACTGGGCGATGGTGTTAGAATCACGTAGGAACAACGGTATCATTCGATATTATGCACTACACTCATTTGAATAATCGTAGCGATGTGACAAAAAGTTAACACGAAACAGACTAACTAATAACATTAAAATTTAAAAAACTCACGACACAAGAACTTCTAAAAATTAAATAACCGGTCTAATAAGAAAACTAGAAAAGAGCTGATAACTTTCAAACGGCTGAACCGATTTTCTTGGATTATAGCTAAGAACACTCTCGATCAAGCCACCTTTCAAACAAAAAAAACTAAATTAAAATCGGTTCATTCGTTTAGGAGCTACGAAGAGTGGACGAACTCTACGTAGGGCAATTTTTTGTAAACATAATCTAATTTGGATTCTCATTTTTTAGAAAAACCATAAGTCTTCAAGCGCAGGCCTATCCTGCAATAAAAATTAAAAAAAAATGTTTCGGATTCTTAAGGAAAACCCTTTTGAATTTCGAGAAAGAGGAGAAGAATCTTTAATTAGATCGATAAACATAGGCACTCTTGTCATTAAAATAATTCTATTTTAACAGTCTCGAAATGATTCAGCAGTTAAAATATTACTTTGAATAGATATAATGCATCCTAATAACTGACACTTTAAAGCCTATTATAGGACAAGAATACCCATTTATTATGAAGGCTATTGGGCTCGTCTATAGATGTCAGTCACACTAGAAATTATGCACATGATATGCAATTCATCGATTCGATTAGATATTCATTGCATTGACTTATGAATTCATAAGGAATTATATGAACATAACTATTTATCTAGGAACGAATGTTCTCAAGGAGGTGTGAAGTCTCCCAATTCACTATGGCCTATAAATCCTTCTTTTTCTGACAAAAACTTGTACACAGTAGTGGGTTAGCGATGGTCAAGATGCAAAGGAAGGAATATGTCGGAAAGATTTGGGAACAAGTGTAAATTAAAAATTTATATCACCCCCGACAAGTGAAGGTTACAGTAACTAGAAAAAATAAAACCGACTTCAAAAACCAAAAACATTAAAAAGTAGAAAATAATTTTTGTTTAGCTACACATGTAATGTACCTAGGTATGAAGTCGAGCGAGCATATTAAAACAAAATTAGAAATCCAAGAGTGAAGCTCGCCCGACTTCATACCTAGGTACATTACATGTGTAGCTAAACAAAAATTATTTTCTACTTTTAGTGTTTTTGGTTTTTGAAGTCGGTTTTATTTTTCTTTTGAAAATTTTTTATTTCACAATTTTTAGTGGCCCCACTGTACTATAATATGCTATGCCCAGTTAAAACCCTACTGTTTACTAAGCTATTACAGTGATCGCGAGCAATTTGCTCTTATCCATTGAGGAGTTCTGTTCTCCATCTCCGAAGATATTCATCAGATCTTCACCAAATTTATATGGGATCACCTGCACAGTATACCCTTTCAAACAAAAAAAAAAAATTTCCAAATCGGTCCAGGGGTCTTTGAGTAATCGGGGAACATACATAAAAAAAAGAAAAAAAAAAAAAAGATCCCGACGAATTGAGAACCTCCTCCTTTTTTGAAAGTCGGTTAAAAAGAACTGATAACTTTCAAACGGCTGAACCGATTTTCTTGGAACTAAATTAAAATCGATTCATTCGTTTAGGAGCTACGATGCCACAGACAGATACACAGATACACCCGTCAAACTTATAACACCCCTCTTTTTGGGTCGGGGGTTAAAAATGACAATCTTTTAAGGGTACTTTTTGTGAATTGGCATCTGAATTCTCATATTGGCGAGTATTATTACCATGGTTGGCTCTAAAATTGTTTGTTAACTCTTTATCACAGAATTTATATAGGGGTAAGGAATAAGAGAAACTTTTCAATAGAAATTCAAGAAATTTTAGATTGAAAATAATAATTGATAGTTAAAAGCAGAATATAATAAAAATTCCCATCCTATGCTGTTGGAAAGCATGCGTGGCATATTACGGGTTAACAGCACATGAGGTTAGGCCATAGGTGTTAGAATCACGTAGGCAACGGTACTGCTAGTGTACTTATACACGATACTCTTGAATAATGGTCCTTACGTTTTGGGAATTATTGGAAGGTGTGATATTGTCTCGTTTTACAGTAAACATAATTGTATAAGTATTATATTGTACACGAAATCATTGCATTAGACAAAAGGTTAAAAAAACTATGGTTGTCTTATCAATAGATTTCATACAAGCAGAAATTATTGCTCTATGATTTCCAATACTACGTTGCATGCTAGGGATAAGATAGTCAAACGGTGTTAGTTTTAAATTTTGATTAAAATTAATAACGCTGTAATAGAAATAATGTTTAATTTCACTGATAAGACAATGGACTTAGAAAAAAATGTTAAATAGAAAATATTGTTTATTAATTTTTTTTAATTTGATTCTAATCACAATATAAGAATAAACAGAAAGTAAAAAATATATATCTATGACGAGTCGTGTTAACGAAAGGGTCGTAGCCCAGCTAAATGTTGTGGTTACAATACAAATATACTCGTAGGTACCCACTATGCGTGTCCGATTGATGAAAATCAAAAACCGTTTAAATATAATCAGACGTATGTAAATATAAATAAACAAGCTTATGCAATACAAATTACTAAGTCCTATTTACCCCCTTAAGGGTTGAATTTTCAAAAATCCTTTATTAGCGGATCTCTACGGTATACTGTGCATACCAAATACCATACGTCCTGTACTCGGAGCTGTCAGTCAGTCAGTCAGCATTTCATTTTATATATTTAGATAAGAGGCATATAGAGATATGTAAGTATATACTTAAAGCAATCAGCAAGAGAAGATCGCATTCCACCTCAGCATGTTGCCGCTAACTACGTATTAAATCACTCAACAACGTAAAACTTTGTAATTATAACAACAATAAAACTATAACGACTCACTCAGCTGGACTGGAATTCGGTAATAAACTAATAAATATAAAACACAATTAACAAACGCGCATAGGAATTACGATATTATTTAACTCTTTTTTAACGTTTATTGAAGTTTAATTGATTGGTGCTTTATACCAGTTCGTTCGACTTTGCCGAAATAACTAGGTTAGTAACGTTAGTAAGGAATTCGGTAATAAACTAATTAAATAAATATAAAAAAAAAACAACTAACAAACGCATAGGTATTACGAAATGATTTAACTCTTTTTAACGTTTTTATAAAAGTTTAATTGATTGGTGCTTAAGAATACCAGTGCGTTTGACTTCGCCAAAATAAGTAGATAAGTAATAGAAAATACTTAGAAGAAAACTACAGACACCTGCCGCTTTGACTATTAAAAAGAAAGATATTTAATGCACGAGCTTATGAAATCCAAAAGCGCTTTTTTTATTTTCATGCTTGGGTGCAATGAGACCCGCTGGCAAAATGATATTGCAGCTTGCCTAGAAGATGCCTATTCACTTTTGACTTAAAGGTATTAAAAGTGGAGGGAAAAACTAATGGGCATTTCATATCCTAGCGGTTCGAATAAGAAACGAGGAAGAAAATCGCCGTCTAAATACGCCGACACACAGTTAGTATTTTGTCGATAGTGTACATTGCTAGTATCTAAATGTTTTTTAGGATTCCGTACCTCAAAAGGAAAAACGGAACCATCATAATATGAGAGGGCTTTACCTGTACATTCTAAAACAGGTTTTTATTTATTTCTATGCATAATAGTTTTTGATTTATCGTGCAAAATGTTGGCAAAATACCTGAGTACGGAACTCTCAGTGCGCGAGTATGACTCGCACTTGGCCGGTTTTTATTTTTCAATCATATTTTTATGAAGTGAGCAGGTCACCACCTATAAGAGCAAAACAATATAAAACATCTACTTAAATACACCTTCCAAATGTTATGTTTAAATTCCATTAGAACATTATAGTACGAAACCGTGAGAACGAAGCGGTAAGTACGAGCAAAGATATTTTCGAGTAAACAGCATTATAAACAACAGCTTTGCCAATACGCTGCGACGGCCTACAACCATAAATTAATTAATTGCTCAATCTACGTGCGCCATTTTATAAGGTCACCGATGTAACCCGCGCAGTTTCCGTGTTCTGTACCCGCTAAAGGAGTCTCCACATCTTCCGATCCCATCTGAACCTTATTTTATCGGAGTGCCCAAACCCTCAGATGATTTTTTATCGATGACTGGTGCCAGTTATTGTGCAATTTGACTGTATAACGGTCGAAATTAATATACAGGGTGGAATTTAGTAATGCTACCTGAAGGGAAAGTACTCCAAGAAAACATTCCTTTATTTTTGAATAGAAAGAGCTTTAACTTGACTCATTGAATTTTCTAAGTCCAGATTTCATGGTTTTCCTTTCATTTAATTTATCAAGTTTCTTAGAGAGATTAACAACCAACATTTGATCTAAATTGTTTGATAAGTCATAATATTTTATAGATGTAATTAACAATTGCCCTAATCGTATAGGTACTCGTAACGATTTTAATTAATTGGAAAGAACCGGATCGTGTAAGGCCCGTCTAACAGGCGCATGCAAATACCAATTAGCTAGACTTTAGAGTAAGTTTCCCCGATACACCGGCTACCGCTGTAGGTACCAGCTCCTGGCGCATGCTTGCATTATCGCTACCTGATATGCTATTTCCGTTGCACTGAGTTTACTGAGACAACTATCAAGTTGCACAAGAATGTAGAGCTAAGCCACAATTTATGAACAATCGCCTCAAAATCGTATGCTTGTATCGATTCTAATTGGAAAGAATCGGATCGTGTAAGGCCCGCCTAACGGGCGCATGCAAATATCAATTAGCTAGACTTTAGAGTAACGTTTCCCCGATACACCGGCTACCGCTGTAGGTACCAGCTCCTGGCGCATGCTTGCATTATCGCTACCTGATATGCTATTTCCGTTGCACTGAGTTTACTGAGACAACTATCAAGTTGCACAAGAATGTAGAGCTAAGCCACAATTTATGAACAATCGCCTCAAAATCGTATGCTTGTATCGATTCTAATTGGAAAGAATCGGATCGTGTAAGGCCCGCCTAACGGGCGCATGCAAATATCAATTAGCTAGACTTTAGAGTAAGTTTCCCCGATACACCGGCTACCGCTGTAGGTACCAGCTCCTGGCGCATGCTTGCATTATCGCTACCTGATATGCTATTTCCGTTGCACTGAGTTTACTGAGACAACTATCAAGTTGCACAAGAATGTAGAGCTAAGCCACAATTTATGAACAATCGCCTCAAAATCGTATGCTTGTATCGATTCTAATTGGAAAGAATCGGATCGTGTAAGGCCCGCCTAACGGGCGCATGCAAATATCAATTAGCTAGACTTTAGAGTAAGTTTCCCCGATACACCGGCTACCGCTGTAGGTACCAGCTCCTGGCGTATGCTTGCATTATCGCTACCTGATATGCTATTTCCGTTGCACTGAGTGTACGGAGACAACTATTAGGTTGCACAAGAATGTAGAGATACGCCACAATTTATGAACAATCCCCTCAAAATCGTATGTTTGTAACGATTCTAATTGGAAAGAATCGGATCGTGTAAGGCCCGCCTAACGGGCGCATGCAAATATCAATTAGCTAGACTTTAGAGTAAGTTTCCCCGATACACCGGCTACCGCTGTAGGTACCAGCTCCTGGCGCATGCTTGCATTATCGCTACCTGATATGCTATTTCCGTTGCATGAGTGTACCTACTGAAACAATTATTAAGCTGCACAAAAATGTAGAGCTACGCCACAATTTATGAACAATCGCCTCAAAATCGTATGCTTGTATCGATCCAATTGGAAAGAATCGGATCGTGTATAGCCCGTCTAACGGGCGCATGCAAATATCAATTAGCTAGACTTTAGAGTAATGTTTCCCCGATACACCGGCTACCGCTGTAGGTACCAGCTCCTGGCGCATGCTTGCATTATCGCTACCTGATATGCTATTTCCGTTGCACTGAGTTTACTGAGACAACTATCAAGTTGCACAAGAATGTAGAGCTAAGCCACAATTTATGAACAATCGCCTCAAAATCGTATGCTTGTATCGATTCTAATTGGAAAGAATCGGATCGTGTAAGGCCCGCCTAACGGGCGCATGCAAATATCAATTAGCTAGACTTTAGAGTAACGTTTCCCCGATACACCGGCTACCGCTGTAGGTACCAGCTCCTGGCGCATGCTTGCATTATCGCTACCTGATATGCTATTTCCGTTGCACTGAGTTTACTGAGACAACTATCAAGTTGCACAAGAATGTAGAGCTAAGCCACAATTTATGAACAATCGCCTCAAAATCGTATGCTTGTATCGATTCTAATTGGAAAGAATCGGATCGTGTAAGGCCCGCCTAACGGGCGCATGCAAATATCAATTAGCTAGACTTTAGAGTAAGTTTCCCCGATACACCGGCTACCGCTGTAGGTACCAGCTCCTGGCGCATGCTTGCATTATCGCTACCTGATATGCTATTTCCGTTGCACTGAGTGTACTGAGATAGCTATTCCGTTGCACAATAATGCTCTTAAGTGGTTCGTTAAATGGCTAAATTGCACCTTGCTGTAAATCTTGACGACATACATGAAAACTAACACTACCGCATGCTGCTAAGGCCGCAAAATTAATGTTACTATACCATTTGTGACAGACAACAAAGTGATCCTATATAGGTAAGGATTCCTTTTTAGGGTTCCGTAGCCAAATGGCAAAAAACGGAACCCTTACGTGTCACAGCCACTTTTTTCCAAAACTATAGGACCTACACTGTTCAAACATAGTAAGTATATGTATTCTGTGAACCGCATCAAGACTTTCACACAAAATTAGAAAAAAAAACAATAAATTTTGGGGGTCCCCATACTTAGAACTGAAACTCAAAATATTTTTTTTCATCAAACCCATACGTGTGGGGTATCTATGAATAGGTCTTCAAAAATGATATTGATGTTTCTAGTATCATTTTTTTCTAAACTGAATAGTTTGCGCGAGAGACTCTTCCAAAGTGGAAAAATGTGTGTCCCCCCTCCCCCCCCCCCCCTGTAACTTCTAAAATAAGAGAATGATAAAACTAAAAAAAATATATTTTACATTACCATGCAAACTTCCACCGAAAATTGGTTTGAACGAGATCTAGTCAGTAGTTTTTTTTAATCCGTCATAAAAAATTAAAATATGTTTAAATTTTCAAGTTTTCAAGTTAAGTTAGTTGTTTAACTATACCAAGTGGGGTATCATATGACAGGGCTTTACCTGTATATTCTAAAACAGATTTTTATTAATTTTTATGCATAATAGTTTTTGATTTATCGAGCAAAATGTCCAAAAATACCCTAGTACGGAACCCTCAGTGCGCGAGTCCGACTCGCACTTGGCCGGTTTTTTCCTTTTGAGGTATTGAAGCCTAAAAATCACATAACTCCGAAAGTTACAGGGCCATGCCCGGGATCGAAGCCCGAACCCACCGACATCTTAACCACTAGACTATTACCGTTTTTAGTATATCGCAATACTAACATAATATTTTAACGTTTAAACTAATAGTGAGTGATTTCTATTATAAGTATAGATTTTAACGGCTATATACTCACGTATGTATTTAGTCGATGTAAGCCCGACTAGTTTCGAACCCATCCGGCGTCCTTTTTAACCCCCGACCCAAAAAAAGGAGTGTTATAAGTTTGACGTGTGTATCTGTGTATCTGTCTGTGAGATCGTAGCTCCTAAACTAATGAACCGATTTTAATTTAGTTTTTTTTGTTTGAAAGGTGGCTTTGATCGAGTGTTCTTAGCTATAATCCAAGAAAATCAGTTCAGCCGTTTGAAAGTTATCAGCTCTTTTCTAGTTACTGTAACCTTCACTTGTCGGGAGTGTTATAAATTTTTGATTTACACTTGTTCATAGGGACTCAGCACGCTATCTTATCAATCTTCTATTTTATCTAAAAAATACTTAGTCTTATTTAACGCGGCCGTTTCATGACGTGTTCTTTATACCAACGGTTACGGTATTAACAATGTAGCATTAGAGAAATTAGTTTTTGCTCGACGGGTTCGATTCCCGGCTTGTAGTTGTCGCGCGATACGTGCCGGCCGATAAATCGCTCGACACCTTCTATACAACAATGAAAGAGAAAGTCTTTACAGGAAATATTGCCCGCTCGGACAGCAGATTAACAAAAATGGCAAAACGTTATTGCATTTAATATTAACTAGCTTATGCTCGCGACTTCACATGGACTACACAAATTTCAAAACCCTATTTTGCCCCCTTTGGGGTTGAATTTCCAAAAATCCCTTCTTGGTAGATATCTTCGTCGAAATAGCTATCTGCATGCTAAATTTCAGCCCGATCCGTCCAGCAGTTTGAGCTGTGTGTTGATAGATCAGTCAGTCAGTCAGTCAGACTGCTTTTAATTTTATATATTTGATTGATAAGTTAACGCACCCCACCTTCGATCGGAAGAAATTTCTGAAAATTAGTTCTTAGTGGGAGTATACATTATAAAAAAATATTATCTTAGTGCTTAGTTTTTTTTTACTTGTAAAACCGGCAGCGGTGCAAGCTGTAGGTACGTTGATTTGTCAGTCAGTTTTTCCTTTTATAAAAGATATTCAATAATAATATAATAAATTTATTGAGCAAAACATAAACACATAAACACACAAATTTAAACACTGTTGAACAATGTACTAAGACTAGATTATTATACAATTTGGTACTTAACAAATTTTTTATGACAAAGTAAGATAATTAGTAATTAGTAACATAGCTTTGTTTTTGAGTGTTGCAAGATCAAGGACTGGCTATCCTAGCTAGATTTTTTACATCTGTGTTAAGGATAGCCAGCCCTCTCCCTCAGTTATCTAAAAATAAATAGGGAAATAAAAAAGTAGGGTGCACAGTGTGTGGGTGTGTGTTTGTATGTGAGTTTCTGTGTGTATGTGTGTGTGTGTGTGTGTGTGTGTGTGTGTGTGTGTGTGTGTGTGTGTGTGTGTGTGTGTGTGTGTGTGTGTGTGTGTGTGTGTGTGTGTGTGCGTGCGTGCGTGTGTGTGTGTGTGGGTGTGTGTGTATGCGCGAGTGTGTGTGCGTGATAGAGAGAGTGTGTGAGCGAGATTATAAGAGAGTGAAAATGTATAGGGGTGCGTGAAAAAGCAATTAATTAAAAAGTTAAAAATTTAGAAATCTGTAAAATGATTAAGATAAAAAATAGAAACAATTAATAGGTTTCTTATTTTAATTCACGTTAATTATTATTTTTTATGGTGAATATAGTAGATTTACTGATAGACTGTAAGAAATCTTCTGTTTCTTCATAAGATTTATTCATCAAAAAGGATGTAACTTTCTTTTTACACTGAGTAAGCGGTAAGTTATAAATGGGTAATTCTGCATTAATCTTATTATATAAAAAAAGGGCCAAGATAATAGAAGAATCGCTTGGTAAAAGCTAATTTAGGCGCACGTAAAAAGTTTTATAAAAGATAGTGATATATTTAAGAGGACTATTTATAAGACTTTATTCTTGTATTTTTAAAAGAATATTCGAAATTTAAACTTTATTTAAATATATAAAAATCTCTGAAATCAGAAATCTAAAACTACGAAAGAGGATAATTTAGTTAAAACTACGAAAACTTTGACCACATAAATATAAATTCCTCTAATTTAAAAGCTGATATCCAATAATTCTATTCGATTCTAAAACTTGTCTTGGAATCGATTAATAATTCATTTTATTACATTGACATATAAATCATAATCACGAACAATCTCGCCAGCTAACAAGCTACTGGCGTTTTTATAAGAAAAAAGAACGAAACGCGATTCGTTAACCACCAGTAGTAAGTACCCTTAGTACTCACGTATCTCGAAAACTTCAATATATTTCGAGTATCGAACCATTATAACATAACGTCTGTAAAACTAATCTAAGACCCCTTCTTATAGTCGTGTAATTCTGTTTTGTGTTTTTATTTCAAGTTTATTTTATGTTTTGGGTGTCAGACAAAAATTCTCATTAAATACATCGATCGAAGAAGTTGATCTCTATTAAGTATTTCGATCAAAGATATTAAAGTATATAATATACTAAGCAACCTCCTACTCTGGAGGTCGGGGGTTTGATTCCAAGCCCTTCCAGGTTAGCCCATTTGCATCTTAGACTGCATCTTTACTTACCACCAGATGAGATTGTAGTCAAGGGCTGACTTGTATCTGAATAAAAAACCTCTTAACTTTTTTGTGCGTTTTAAGCATTTAAGTAATACATTTCTCTGGTTTCGGTACTTAAAATCTATCAACATTATCGAAATGTGAAAACTCATACTAACCTACTACTACTCAGTACTAGAAAGAATGCGCTACAGTCGACTTACCAGATGTACGATAACCACTGCATACCAGATGGAAGAACGCTGATACAATTAAACGGGGATCCAAAAGACCCAGGTCATTCAGATGTCGTTATTAATCATTGAAATCGCGATAGCTTGCACAAAAGATTTGCTTTTATTGCGAATTAATTGAAAGTATCATTTCTATTTCTAGCGGCTTATTGATCTTTGCGGTAATCTGGATTTCATGCTAGGAAAAAACATTGAAAACTACATTAACACCGGAATTCATAGTCAAGGTAAGGAGTTTCTTTAGAGGACGATTTAGACGACATGCACCCTAATGCATTGCATAAAGGTTGAATATGACTTATGCCTTTTAAATTGTCCTCTAGAGAAGCTATCTTGACTACGAATTCCGGTGTAAAAGTCTATTAAAAAGACGGAAGGAGGACTTCGTCTGTGTCGGTGTTAGCTGGCAGGCGTGCTCTGCCTTTTTGGAGTGTTTTTTTTTGTTAAAATTGACTGGAATGCGCTCTAAGGGGGTGCCGTGCGTATGTCGGCGAGCGCCGGTACAGACGGGGTCCATACTTGTATAGTTTAACTAACTTGTTACAAATAACTACAAACTTGACATTGGCTAATCTTTGTAAAGCCAGACGAGAGAGAAAAAAAGATGGAAGGATAAGGCTACCCATTTATTATTCACGATTCATCCTGCTTACCACTCATTGTAAAAAAAATGCTTTATCCGGGTTCTTGGTGTTTAATTCATCCAAATCCGGGTTGCAAAGCATATCATAGATAACAGGAAGATTGGCGCTGATGACTTTTGAGATACAAGTACCTACAGGTTCCGATTCAAGTCCGGAAAATGTTTGGTCAAAGAAGATAAACCAAACTGAGATACCGCCGATATTCGAGTAAATATTTGACCTATTTCAATCTTTCCTAGTATCTTGCGGTAACATTTTTCTCCATTTTTATGAGCTCGAACGCAGCGAACTGGATTGTAGTGTACATTTTTAAAATAACAGAGCAATTGAAATGCTCCCCGCAGTAAAGATGGTAGAGGTTTCCATTTATTTTTATAAAAGGGCTTTTCCCCGCTGCGAAAAGCTCAGGAATTGCGTCATTAAGAGTGCTTTACTTTTGTATTAACCTTTAATACAAAGGTAGAATATAAGTTTTATGATGTTTAGTAATCTTGATACTGTTATTTACTTTTCAATAAAAAAAATACTTCAAACTAAAGTTGATTTCTAGCTGGTCTGACCCGCCGCGGTTTCTTAGGAATTTATAAAAACACTAGCTGATGCCCGAGACTTCGTCCGCGTGGATTTACGTTTTCCAAAATCCCGCGGGAACTCTTTGATTTTCCGGTATAAAAAGCAGCCTATGTGTTAATCCAGTGTATAATCTATCTCCATTCCAAATTTCCGCAAATGCCACTTCAGCTTCGCAAACCGTTATAGAGGATGTTTGGTAATTATAATTAGTATATAAAGACGACACGTACCCATGCTACTTTGATCTGGTAAATACAATGCTGAAGTATAATGTCGAAATAAAATTATAAAAATTTCCATACAATTTTTTTTTTAAATTCATGTCAAAGTTTTCATGACCCTAACGTGCCCTAACTCACTGAGATCGTTGGCCATTTTTAGATAGGCCAAGGCCAACGATCTCAGTGAGTTAGGGCACGTTAGGGCCATGAAAACTTGGACATAAAAAAAAAATTGTATGGAAATTTTTATAATTTTATTTCGTTATTTTACTTCAGCATTGTATTTATCAAAGCAAAGTAGCATGGGTACGTGTCGTCATTATATAATAATTACCGAACAACCTGTATATAGCTATAACGGTTAGTCTGGTTCTCCTCTTTCTGATTTGATCATGTAGAGGAACTCTTGAACCATAGCTCCAAGCTAGTTTCAATATTTTACTTTAATCCAAACTCAATCCTATAAAGCGTATGATTAAAAAAAATGTTTGCCTTATTAAAAAAACGCAAACGAGGATGTGGAAATAACGCGTCTGAAGTAGAGTACTGAACATGTACGATCCATTAAAGTAATGAGAGTTATTAATCTCAAATGGATTTTGCAGCAATGCTCTTGGTCTGAGTGGAATTAAAGTACATACCGTCAGGAATCAGGATCAGTATAGGTACTAAGGTAAATAATAAATATCAGTTTGAGTTTGCGATTACACCAGTGAGCTTTACTCACGTAAGTGGCTTACGTGATTAATTAACAACAAATTAACTAACGTAAAACTTACAAGAGTGTTTACATTATTTTTTCGTAAGTTAATCATGTAAGCTACCTACGTGAATGAAACTTACAGGTGTGTCCGCAGCCTTAAAGGTAGTATAAAAGTAGTGATGGGTCATTGCCGCGTAACATATCGTTGATTTTTGTAAGCCAATTTGTTGAATATCTTTTTTTATACATTACAAATTTACCCTTGACCGCGATCTTACCCGATGGTAAGTCATCATGCAGGTTAATCTGGAAGGAATAGGGTTAATTTCGTCAAACCCATACTCCTGACTAGTTGAAGAGTAAGACCTCATTTACACGAGAGCTTTTTAACGTCCGTTAAAAAAGCGTAGAATAGAACAAATATATTCCAAAATAAATCTGTACACACGTAAAAAAAGCGTTGCCGTATGAATATACTTGAGAATATTACACTTGTTCTATTTAGACGTTTTTTTAACGGACGTTAAAAAGCTCTCGTGTACATGAGACCTAAGCGATACTTAATTATAGTCAACTGTACCTACACTAGCAGACGCATAAAAAATGTAGATCACAGATAATATGTGACATCAATGCGTAATGTTTTGATATTTAAATTACCTACAAATACCTCGTGGTGATCAAATTACGTATGTCAAAAGCACACTTCCGTAGTACCTACCCAGCTACCAACTCTTGTAACTGGTTAGATACTTGTTCGTTGCGGTCGGTAGTTCAGTTGAGTTCGGTAGGTACGCTTCATTTGACTTCGAGCTTGCTGTCGTAATTATGCTAAGGTACATAACATTTTGTGTATCAACGCCTTGCAAATTAAATAATTTTGATTTACATTCCTTTCGACCGCCCGGCTTAGGCTTTCTATGTTTCTAGGTGCATGTATGGATGCACCTTAATAAAGCAAGTTGTGGTGAATTTAGAGAATAATTGTCCAAAATGTTTAGGATTTATCAGTATCCACAAAGCTTAATTGTAAGCCTTTTAAGGCTTATTAATGAATTAATTAGAAGTCGAATTCTCGTTCTCTAAGTAGAATTGTATGTGGAAACGATCTGGGAACCCACCGTAATATTATTCCAAGAATCCTCCTACCATTATGTGATTAATGGAAAAGGATCACGACCTCGGCAATGGGGAATACGACTAAAAAGAAAAAAAATGGTTTATAAAAAAGGATTTTCAGTAAGCATAAAGGTTAAGTTTTAGACTAAACAATCTCATCTGAATATCCTCCATTTATGAATATTATTTGTACTATAAACTCAAAATTTAATAATGAACTGTTTCCCAAATAAGGCCACTATGATAAAGCGTCTCTAGAGGTTTACTTCCCAATTCGAAAACATCGTAAAGGAATTTCACAGACGTGGGTTCTGCAGTCATAAATCTACATTTAATCGTATGTCTAGACCAATTACCTACGAAAATTGTATGAATTGCTATGGGTAATTTACATGCATTACAATATTTTTCAATGTTAAGGTGAATTTTAAACTCGAAGTTATTTTAAAATTGACTTTCATGAATAAAAAGTTGTGTAAAAGTCCTTGAAATCATAAAATCAAAAGACTGACAATATTTGTGAATACCTATTACAATACATTTTCCACTGATTTATTTTAAATATTTAGTTTAAAGTAGCGATTTTTTTTTAAATTTTCCAATTAGTAGGCATTGGTAGCTCTATACAATAAATTGTAGACTTGTACATACAGACTACACAGCACATTAACAAAGTACCCAAAATTACAATATTATTTGTTGTTTAATATTAAAGTAACTTACTCTCAAAATTAATTCAAAAAAATCCATGGTTACCTGCAACAAAAAAAGATAATAATTGATTAATTAAATCGCCAGTACTCCAAAAACGAGTTCGGATTAAAAATAAGAAATCGGAATATTAGGTTATTCTGAAATTACTTTTATCACTTTAAAAATAAAGTAGAATTTCCTTTGTATTTCAATTGAATTACGACTTTAATATTTTCACTTATTAATCAACATTGCGTAATTATTCCTAATGTAAGCTGACAATTCGGTATGTGTAATTCGAGTGGACTAGTATAATATAGTCATTCAATGCGTAAATATTTTTGCTACATAATATAACGCGCAATATATTTTTTATAACTTGTTTATCTCAATAAGCTTGTAGATAATTTTTTTATCATAAAATAATATGTATATTAATGTATATAAACATGTTTGTCTGTTTGTTTGTATATTACCTATGCGTTGCATTGGTTGAATTAAAACTTTGTTAACAGTTAATTTGCGTGAACCATTAATGAACCATACCTACGTATGTAGGTGCTTCTTAATTCTTTCAGTGTTTGTGGGTTGATTTAATCTTACAAGTTTCAATCGTTTAATGGAATCCGCTTTGAATTAAGGAAACATTCGGTTTGATTTAAAGATATTTTTTTTTATAAAGCCGGCCATAATTTTACTATCCTTACTTATAGTGGTAGTCATTGCATTGAAGAATAATACCCAGACTTTATTTACTCTACGCTTTAATTAAGCTATTATATCGAAACTCCAATTAGTCGCGCCGGACTTAAATAAATAAAATTAATAAGGTAATTACATTATGTGTATTTTCATTGAATTTACTTCAATGAACGGCCATATAATAATAACAGGGTATAATAAAGTAGAGCATGTACCTACCTCGTATTTAATTGGCAAATATATCAAAATAAAAGGAACAGGTTTGATTTAATTGTTATGCAACTGAATTAACCGATTCACGAAAAACTTGAACGTTAAGTCCAAAAATTAAACCCAATTTAAAGAGATAGACCTTCGTTGTGGTTTTGAACTTAAGAGGGGTCTCTCCGTCACTCGCTTCATACAAACGTAGTTCCAATTTCATTTGAATATTAAGCAACCAAAGTCCATGAAATTTTGCAGACATATTCTAGAAACTAATATCTATGTCTGTGGTTTTCCAGATTTCTGTTAAAATATTCGGTTTCAAAGTTACGCGGTCTTAAAAATTTACATA
Source organism: Maniola jurtina (assembly GCF_905333055.1). Taxonomy (NCBI): domain Eukaryota; kingdom Metazoa; phylum Arthropoda; class Insecta; order Lepidoptera; family Nymphalidae; genus Maniola; species Maniola jurtina. Next base: position 3,243,639 of record NC_060031.1, on the reverse strand, counting down.
CAAATCTTTGAGCCCCTGTAATTTTAAAACTACATATTTTTAGAAAAATTTAAAACACCACAGACACAGATATTAGTTTCTAGAATATGTCTGCAAAATTTCATGGACTTTGGTTGCTTAATATTCAAATGAAATTGGAACTACGATTGTATGAAACGAGTGACGGAGAGAGCTCTGTTAAGTCCAAAAATTAAGCGCAATTTAACAATGTGCATTTAATGAGATAGACCTTCGTTGTGGTTTTGAACTTATATCTATCTAATTATCTTAAAAAAGAAATATAAGTGTAAACAATATTAAACAAACACTAGGTACTTACTTTAATAGATTGCAGTTGCTTCCAATCACTACATCTACCTATGCCTATTGTAACAAACTGCCCGATCGTATAAAATAAACAAATAGATGACCTTTAAAACTAAAATAGAACCCCTGAATCAAGAAACCATCTAGATCATTATGCGTCCCTAGCAGAAAACGGGGAGGACAACACGCCACGCAATAATAAATAACGACAGACGAGAATATTCTATTCGCTAGTGCAAGGGATAATAATGCGTCGTGATACCCAAGTCATAGAAGCTAGCATATCAACTGGGAACGCAGTACATCTTTGTATCTCTGCTGATGGTAAGCGCCTAGGCACGCCAGTTTAATGATTTACAAGTTAAACATGAAAAATAGCCCGAGAAGTGACTCGAACACGGGTTCTGAATCCCATTGTTCGAGACTCCTCCACATTTATTTAAGGTAAGTGAAATGATCGCGAAGAAAACAGATGTAAATCAGTGTAGAGTAAAAGATCAAGGTCGGAGCGATTATATTATTGCATGAATAAATTGTTTTAAACAATGTATAAGTCACGTCGGGGAGCTTGTCGGATAAACATCTTTAAAGTTGTCGGTCGCTATTAATAAATCAAGTGACGGTAAAATTATGAGAAATATGATTCCTGTGAGTAAAGGTCGTAGCTCATTTACGCGGCGCCGTTCCCACACAACACCATAGGATACACAGGCTAGTTGTCCATGCGCCGACAGCTAGCAGAAAGCTCGCTGTCCACGCAATGACGGCTAGTACATAGTACGGCGTCTCCCTACATCGCACTTTACAACTTGCTCGAGTGGCCCACACGCTGTAGACGTGAGAGTCGCTCGCTTGAAGCGCGCGGTAAGCGAGACGTCAATAATCAAGTGGCTAAATTGCTAGATCGCTTGCTTTGCAATGGTATGTTTTCACTGTAAAATGTAGGTCCAGATCAGAGAAAATCATCTCGACCAAGAAGCTGCTACTGTTTCTGGCGGCAATCAGTATTGGAAAAACGGTAAAACGGTAGCGATCACAATAGATCGGCAACGGTCAACGTGATATAGGGTCTGAAGTGCCCTACATAGCCGCCAAAGCAGCAAGAAGAAGATGACTAGAGCACGACTTTAAGCCCATATTTGAATGTTTATTCTTTTACCGTGCGGGAGCTGTGTAGTGTAAGTGAGCTACGACGTTTACTTTAACTCGAATACGGAATTCCTCTGAGAGCGAAACGTCAATATAAAAGAGGTACGAATGCGGTATTAACATATCAGAAGCACAATCGAAGATGATTTACCTTTGTGTAGTGGAGGGCAAAAATTATGGTAGGTTCCTATATTGATAAGATTTTAATGGAGCTACTACTGGCCGGAACAGTTTCAGGAATAACGAGTAACTACATCTGAATATAATATAAAGGAAAAGCTGACTGAGTGATCTATCACCGCACAGCACAAACTACTGAACGAATGGGGCTGAAATTTGGCACACATACACACGTCAAACTGTGTTATAAACACCCCTCTTTTTGGGTCGGGGGTTAATAACCGCCATGAAAATTAAAAAAAAATATTATTGTGAAATATCTATTTTAAAAACTGTTATTTCTTGTACGAAGGTACGGAACTTATTGTGCGCGAGTCCGACTCGTAGTTGACCGGTTTTTATTTGCTATTAACCATTTATAAAGGAGGTATTCTCCTACCCTATTATATTCCGCTTCATTTGCTAATGAAGAAAAAAGTCCTTGTTTTATAATCATGTCTACTATAATAGATGGAGGTTTTATTCAGCTCAATGGAGCGATAAATGCTGACCTTAATAAAAAAAAAAAAATTTAAAGGGACCAAGCTAGAAATAGAAAATGTGTCGTATAATTTTGAAGCAGTCAAATAGGTCAAAGGATAGGTAAAAAAAATACCAGATTATAATAATCTTAGACAATAATTAATAATTAAGATGTAGCTAGTTATGTTCAATTCAAAAATTCCCAACGAACTGCACATAGGTGCAGCAAGTAAAAAAAAATTTTTTTTTCTCTCTCGTCTGGCCTTACAAAGATTAGCCAATGTCAAGTTTGTAGTTATTTGTAACAAGTTGGGGAAATTATACAAGTATGGACCCCGTCTATGCCGGCGCTCGCCGAAACACGCACGGCACCCCCTTAGAGCGCTTTCCAGTCCGTTTTAACAAAAAAAACACTCCAAAAAGGCAGAGCACGCCCGCCAGCCAACACCAACACAGACGAAGTCCTAAAAATAAATTATTAGAAGGGATTTGGGTTAGAAAAGTAGTGAACTGAGTTTTATTATTTGAATGAAATTATATCGAACTGAACTATCTATTCATATTGCACTATCTATTCATAAAAGCTATAGAAAGTGTAAGTGCCAAAGTTATTATACTGCAGTAAGCAATATCGCATCAGAGGTGAGATAACGATTAACGAACTTGCAAAGCCGGTCATAATAATATTACAACTAATAATGGATTTTATTAGAGTGTAAAATTTTAATATCCTGACTAGATATACTTCGTGGGTTTATGATCAAATTTAAAGATGTGCTAGCTATGTCTGCAAAATTTCATGGACTTTGGTTGCTTAATATTCAAATGAAATTGGAACTACGATTGTATGAAACGAGTGACGGAGAGAGCCCTCTTAACGTCATCTATCTAACCTTGTTTAACCTAAAGCTGTGTTTTCCGGTGCGAGGTCGCAATTCTCACCTTAAAGGCCGATTCACGCCAATTGCGTACACGTGACACGTGCGTAGTGACACGCGCAAACCCCTAACACACCGGGTTACGCATACGTCCACGCTTTACGCAAGCGGTGTGTCATGTTTCACACAGTTCCATACATTACAACGCAATGGAACACGCTATGTTTACTCATACGCAAGGCTTACGCAGCCTGTGTGAACGAGCTATAAGACCCCAACGTCTATCGGTTCTTCGAACTAAGTATGTGTCCTGCCCATAGATTTAAAATACCTTAGTATTTGGAGTTCTGTGGTCCTGCCCATTGATAAGTATCAATGCGTTGCGAGTTGCGAAGCTGAAGTCAGCTTCGCAACTCGTTGAGCTACGAGTATGTAGGTTACTTTGGTTCTCCTACGGATCTCCTCATTTCTGATTTCCTCATTTTGATGATTGTATTTTATGTGTTTTAAGATTCTTATCTGAAGAAAAATATAGGGAAAAGGTAGGTATTATGAAAAGAAAGCTTGTCACAAAAAGATACAAATATTGTTATCGGTAACAAAGTCTATCTATCACTTTTATCGTTATCATATCGCTATACTTATCGCTTTAGAGAGTTTCTGATACACAGATATTTATCAGAATTGTTGCTTAGCTTAATAGTAGGTATATTGCAAATCAATGTAGTAGGCATGTTGCATATTGCAAATCAATATTGGTTGTTTTTAAGAATTTACCGTTAGAGAAAAAAAATATCTGGTATAAACTAAAGACTAGATACGGTTCAAATTCATACATGATTAAGGTTCAAACCCTAACTTGTTGAACCCATTTTGCTTTTTTTGACGCTCAAAGTATACGAGTAACTTTATATGCCTGTCATGTAGCTGAACCTTAGAATGGATAGGAAAGGAACCATTATAATTTGGACATCTCCGTAATATTCACTTTCATAATATAACAGATTTCTGCATAGTTAACGTTCAACTTGAAAAGGGTAATTAATAACTGAGAGTGTAATTTATACGGGTTCTGAGTTTCAAGTTTAGTTATTGACGTAATAAATATGGTTCACGAAGAAGGTTGCACTTTCTACGTCACAGCCGGCACTTAGCGCGTGAGTCACAAGCGATGGTTTATCAGCAGGACGCCGTGGGCGAACAGGGCCACAATTAAAACCTCCCACACGTGACCAGCGCCGGGGCAGCATGTTGAAACCATATCTTCGCGGTTTGACAGGTAATGCTATTTTGATGTGAAAGAGTTTGCCATTTGTATGTTAAACTGGATAACCACTGCGTATACTGTAAGTGCTCCCAAACAGGAAGAACTTGTGCAGTTCAAGATATTCCAAATGACGTAAAGAAACGTAGTAGAGCCCCTACACACTTGCATTTTTCCAGCGTAAGCGATTCCTAAAAACCCACCCGCTTAACCGATTTGTATGTTTGGTACCGAGGTAGCTTGCGTCCCTGTAATTGACATAGGCATTTTATCCCGAAAAATCAAACAGTTCCCACGGGATCTTTAAAAACCTAAATCCACGCGGATGAAGTCGCGGGCATCCTCTAGTTTGTGAATAAAGGAATAAAGCCATTCAAAACAATTTTATAGCCGACCATATTGGATACTGCATAAATAATGAAACAATAATCACAACAACGAGTATAAAAAGTCACAATATGATGAATCTGACAAGTGGTAAAGTTAACCTCGATTGTTTTATTTGGACATCCATCTTAATCGTTATTGTTTTTAATTTGATGATCTCTGACGTATATTTTTCACTGACATTCAATACGGGATGTGCATTCGTTTCGTCCAATTTGTATTGTTCTTTGCGACCATTTATCTCTACCATACTTTATTTACTATGCAATGTATCTAGTGTATGTAGCTTCCCGTACACTTTCTTTTTGATTTCCATAATATAAAACATAAATAACAAAACTGTACTTTAAACACAGAGATTAGGTTATATTTAACTCCAGGGTTTCCTTCTACTAATACTTTGAAAGCGAAAGTTTCTCTGTATTACCTTTTTACGGCCCATTCGCTGTATTAATTTTGCCGTAATTTGGTACAGAGATAGCTTACATCTTGGAGACAGATACAGGTTACTTTTATCCTGGAAATCAAAGAGTTTCCGCGGGGTTAAGCGCGGACGAAGTTGCGGGCGTCATTTTTAGTATTTAATAACCCTAGCGACTGCTGACAATAAATATCATCAACGATTTTGTATTGTTCAATGATTGAGACCATTGATTTTGAAAGAGCCACCCCAGGATTGAGACAGATGTAGGTACATTATTTCAAATTCCTTATCAAAAGTTGTAGTAAAGCAAGTATAGCAGTAAAATATCGCCGGCTCAAATTCTTTTAGTGAATCTATTTTCACTCCAATATAAATAATACTCGTAAAAGTCGAACTAACATGTTTTGCTTTTATAACAGCCAAATTAAATTCACCTCTGCTGGACATAAATTACCATAATTTAACAATATAATTTAGCCTTAGATATAATTGAGTTTACAACGAGGATACAAAACACAAATTAACTTTCTATTCGCGAATGTCAAAGTGAAGACTGGCAAAACAATTTTTTATTTCTGATGCCAATTAAGCTAGAGGTCCCTTTAGGTTAGGTAGCCTGCGGAGTTAATTAAAGAAACGGACTTTCCAAATTGGATCAGTTCTGTTATCACCCTACGGGCAAAGTTAAACCACTGTGACTCTGAGCGACAGGTCTTGCTTTATAGTCGAATTCCTCATTGCTGAGGGCCGTGAGCCCTTTCCATTAACCTATAATGGTAGGAGTTCTTTGGGGAGAATAATGCGGTGGGTTCCCAGAAATTTCCGCATACAACTCGACTAAGAGAACGAGATTTCGACTAAAAGGTTGATTTACAGTTATTTAAAAAACTAAATCCACGAAGATGAAGTCGCGAGCGTCATTTAGTTAATAAATGAATAAAGTAATTAATATCTAGGCATTTTATTTTTTATTTCTACTTGTGGTTAGACAAAACGAATGGATTATCTATTTTTTTTGCTGTGCCTTAATAATTTCACCACGCTCGATTTCGCGATATGAATTCATTAAGAAATGTCAAATGAACTGGACATGACAGCTGGACGTGTGAATAATTATTTTCGCCACAATACGCGGCGCGTGCGCACTGCGCGTGCTTTCACTCTCGGCGGACCGGTCCGAACGATATCCGGAGGAAGGAAATACCTATCGCATACCGATCGTTCCGTTGCTATCTAAAATTTAGGCCAGCGTTTGATATGATCATCATCATCACCATCAGCCTGTGGACATCCATTGTTGGACCACGTCAAAATAGCACCACCACATTCGATTCTCAGCCTTCCTCATCCAGCCACTTCGGCCAGCCTCTTTATATCGTCGGTCCATCGTGCTGGACGTCCACATTACGCTTGCTTACACACAGTCTCCACTCATGGAGTTTTGTATGCGTTGATATAATATAGAGGAACTAAATTGTTAACGAATGACTTTCTAAGAAAGAAAGAAGAAGAAAAGAAAGAAAAACTGTTTATTTGGTACCAACAATAACTTAAAATAAATAAAATATAAAATGGGACGCGTGGTGTGTGGTGCCAAAATGGACTCCACTCAGCATTTGCTGCGCCTGTGTCGGGAACGCAGGCACAGCGCTGGTCTTCCGTGAAGCCAGAAGTTTCGGACGGTAACTATAGGATGCAATATACAAAATACAAATACAATACAAAATAAATAATGTGGTTAGTAGATATAGGGTTAGTACAATAATTTAATGATAAGGTAAGCTAAGGTAGATTCAATGTACAACCTGCGCCACGGCGGATTTTTTTTTTACTCGATGGATATTTTATTTACTTTTCTTAAATAGAACTTTGTGCTCGAATATCATAGTAAAATAACTACCTACGTGAATTTTGGATTCGAACTCCTATAATATATCGGTTATTATATGGTTTCACGGTATGGGTAACCGTAAAATAAATATTGTTTAACTACGCTAATTTGCAATACAATACTGAAAGATTTCCAAAACAAAGATTGTCCAAACATTTTCAGATAAAAATTATAATGGTGATGGCGAACACCAAAAATTCTACTCGCATTTATTTTTACTTAATAGTGGTCTTACTAAAACGAAGGAGCAAATTATAAACAAACAAAATTAGTTCTGCCAATTGCATTTCCACGGCATTCTTTCGTTCAAAAAGGCCATAAAATTAGTCTCAGTCGAATCAGAATTACATCGGTATCGACTTTATCGATACAAGACAGTTGTTTAACAACACTCAAACATGTTTATGTAAAGACCGCCTGTTTCGCTTTGATGTGTACAATTGATGGCGTGGGAGGCTGTAATTGATATTAGATAACTATAGGGTAACATTTGTAAACCTGAATATAGACTTGTCGAGTCACAATTTGTATGAAAAATTATGTAACTCGCCGCTCTTAAAATCGATAAGTGTTATGTTCTCACTAAGGACCGCCCGCGGCTTCGTCCGCGTGTATCTCTGAATATTTCCACGGTTGTTACATTGCGCTGGTCCTTGTGTAACAGACGATTTTCGAAGTTCCGCAACCAAAAAGTCGGGCGTCTTTAACAGGTCAAGCTATTCAAACTGTACCTGTAGGTACCACAGGAGATAATATTAACAACTAGCCGATGCCCACGACTTCGCCCGCGTGGATTTAGGTTTTTTGAAATCCCATGGGAACTCTTTGATTTTCCGGGATAAAAAGTAGCCTATGTGCTAATCCAGGATATTATCTATCTCCATTCCAAACAGCCAAATCCGTCCAGTAGTTTTTGTGTGAAGGAGTAACAAACATACACACACACACACACATACAAACTTCCGCCTTTATAATATTAGTGTGATAGCTGTACAGTGTACATACTACGAAATCGTAACTTTTTATATGAAACTTATGAACTAATATTCATTTCAAGTGGAACAACTTGTGCCACTTGTAATGTCAAGACTCTATCACCACCATGTATCACCAGTCGGGAAAGCAGCTTCTACTGAGAAGAATCAGTACAAAACTCAGCAGTTGCTCTTTTTTAAAACAGCAATTCATACATAATAGAATATTTTGCACACTGTCTCAGACACCTATTGCATCCGAAAGTTGGCAAATAAAATTATTACGCTAAGAAGGAAAGCGTTAGTCTCAATATGTCTTCTTCTTCTGACATACTCGTATGTTAACGTATCATCCACCCCCTTATAATATAGAGTGAAGTTAATAAGAATAAGATTCTCCATTCTCAGGATTTGTAGTTATCGGAGGTAGACCTCTACCCAAACGTGGGAAAACTTAAGCTCTATTAGTTTACCCAGGTGAAAGTGCAATTAAAGCCAACAATAACAAGAGTATGCTCAGTAGGTACGTAATCCGGAAGCCTAGCAGCACACGAAATCAAAACGTGTCGCAAGAAACCTACGTAGGTCGTGACACGCACGATTTCGGTACTAAAGTAAAGTATTATAAATGCTTGAAATCAAACCCGACATTTCAAGCTTATCTGAATACATTAATAAAAAAGAAAGAGTTCTCTCAATGGCACACATCATTAAGCGGCCAAAGTATCGTGCAATGAGTTTAACAGGGCTCTCTCCGTCACTCGTTTCATACAACCGTAGTTCCAATTTCATTTGAATATTAAGCAACCAAAGTCCATGAAATTTTGCAGACATATTCTAGAAACTAACATCTGTGTCTATGGTGTTTTAGATTTTTCTAAAAATATGTAGTTTTAAAATTACAGGGGCGCAAAGATTTGTATGAAAATTTTTAAGACCGCGTAACTTTGAAACCGATTATTTTAACAGAAATCTGGAAAACCACAGACATAGATATTAGTTTCTAGAATATGTCTGCATTTCATGGACTTTGGTTGCTTAATATTCAAATGAAATTGGAACTACGATTGTATGAAACGAGTTACGGAGAGAGCCCTTTTAAGTTATTGGGTGAACTAAACACCCAAACAACCTCTCTTCTGCCGACGGGTATCTTTAAAACAAGAGTGAATAGGCACCTTCTAGGTAAACGCGTCCCATCTTAGACCACATCATCACTTTCCGTCAGGTGTGATTGTGGTCAAGCGCTTAACTGATTTGAAGAGTATATTGTATAGGTATAAGTGAGTAATGTTAAGTGTACTGTTATTAAGTAAAGTATACAAAAGCACAAACATAAAGCCTGCCTGTTTCGCTTGTAAATGCAAGCGAATGTGCAGTAATCATGGCGCCGCTTACATAATCATTTGTCTTGGGTCACTTTAATTACCTACTTCTTTGTTTTGTGCTTTAACCGAGAACTCCTGTGGGAACTCTTTGATTTTCCGGGATAAAGTCTGTCCGTGCCTACTTACTTATCCATGAAAAAAAAATCGAGTCGATCCGTTGCAAGAAATAAACACACTTTTGTTTACACTTTATTTATAACTAGAGAATGCCCGCGGCTTCGCCCGCGTGGATTTCGGTTTTTTAAATCCCGTAGGAACTCTTTAATTTTCCGGGATAAAAATTAGCCTATGTCCTTCCCCGGGATGTATCCCAAGTCTGTACCAAATTTGATTTAAATCGGTTCAACGGTTGGGCCGTGAAAACGTAGGAGAGAGACAGACAGACAGACAGACACACTTTCGCATTTATAATATTGGTATGGATATTAGTAGGATATACCTAAGGCTTTAGCTGTTACTTTCCTAACCGAAAATATTAATATACAATGTTGCGTAATCTTAGAATAAAGACATTTTCGATGTCGAGCTTATAAACGACACCGTGTCAGGTTTGTACAACATAATAAGGCATGCAGTTTGCATCCTGCAGACAAGTCAATGTGCACCGTTGAAGGAAAGCGGCTGTGGCTGAAAGGCGAACATTAATTTTGTTTACACCAACGAGATTTAAGGCTTGGTTAAATAAAACGCGTGTTCAACGTAGCTTCTAGTAAATATTGTAATACAAGAAATTGTATGAAGCCATTCCCACTGCGGACTGCGATTAGGAGACGCTGAGAAGTGCTTCATATGCCTACAGTTCCCTTTTTTAACCGATTTCAAAAAAAGGAGGAGGTTCTCAATTCGTCAGAATCTTTTTTTAAACTTGTGCGCTCACGGTCGAGCGATATTGTAATTTTATTTCGTCGGGCTTTGTATTAGCACTTTGCACGTCCTGCTTTGGTCCAGCGTCGCGCTTTGTGTGTCCAAGCCTTAATATTTTGTTTACACCAACGAGATTTAATTGCCACTCCATTGATAACTTTAATACGATTTCGATGATGCAATTTTATTTATAGTTATTGCTATGAACTGTAGAAAGTGCTTTGAGATCGAGACACGAATTTTGTTGTTAGATAATAAAACTGTCTAGAATCTAGATACCTATAATTTAAAAAAATTACAAGCCCGATATTAAAATATGTGCGTATACTGAAACTGCACAAGTCATAAATCACAACTTTTTGCTTCTACGAAAAGTTTTGTTAGTGTAAGTGGAAATGTATCTTATGATATTTCAATTGAATAACTGTTAATAATAATTCTATAACAACACACTTTTTATCATAATACTTACTATTATGAATTAAAAAAATAATTTGAATATTAATTTATTTTTAAAATATATCATCTATGAGCAAGATATCATAAATACTGACGTCTTAATTTTTTTGCAATTAAAAATTAACTAAATTATTAACATTGAAGCATGTTGAAGCGGCGCGACAATTGACAATTCGGCATTTAGTAATTAAGAATTTACGAAAAAAATTACAAGCATACAATGTTTTAAGTAAATAACGTTGTTAATAATTAATTGGTTACGATAGAGTTTCTATAACGATTAACATCAACAGAATTGCAGTATCACACGCACGTCCACAAAAAACATGACTGTTCAACGTTTTCTTGCAAATAATGTATTTACAGTAGGTAGTAGGTACCAACTTTACGAACCGCGAAGAAAAATTACACTTTTTCCTAAAAAAATTTACAATTTTTTTAATTTTTTTTTAATGAAATATTACAATAAAACTTAAAGCTAGCCTTATCTAATTACTATACAAATCATGCCCGCGTGGAATTACAAAATAATACAGGAAGACTTTCTCCGGCAAACATAGGAACAATAATTCAAAACAACAATAACGTACTTTTAATGTACTACATCCGGCATTGTAAACATTATTTTCATGCTCTTCCAATAGTTACCTACATCTCTAATTTTAAATTGTTGTATTTTACTACCAATTTCTGAAACATAGTTTTGTTTTACCTGTCACTGCAAAAAATAACAATTTCGGTGGAGTTCAGAAACTTTTAACTTAATTATTTGATATTTTACTCCTTTATATTACTTTAAATTTTACTCTATCACTACTAGTGTACTTATTTATTTTACTTCATTCACTCTTTCTACGCACTGTTCCATCACCCTGTTGTATGTACCAAAGGTTAAATAGAGAATACCTCCACCCTTTATTCTTTTGTTAAGTATGTATGTGCACTAAAGAGTTTAAACAAACAATCATCGTATTTAAGAACTATGATCTATGAAAACACTTTGATATTAAAACCCAAATATTTACAGGAAATTTCAAAAGGCGAATAAACTTTTTAATTACCGATTTACCTATTCGGTTGATTCACTAGTTTGATATTGAATATCGCTCCAAAATTATTGTAGATAAGTGTCAACTCGAATGCATTATTGAAAAAAAAAAATCGCACGGCCGTGAGAAATATAATCGCTCTGCATAATGGCCGCACCTCACATATTGACATAAACGCAGTCTTGTCGAATCGTACGATTACACGGTGAATGAACATGAAAGTACCCGCGCTTACATGAAAAACTTTATATCTACTTTATTACATGCAAACAAGAATAGTTAAGATAAAGGTTGGTTCACATTCGATCACAACACAATCATCATACTCGTATCAAGAACTATTTTAGAGATGCCTAACGTAAGCAAGTTCATCCATCCTTACGATCCTGTTAATGACGGTGTAGTTATTCTGTATTCTGTAATATTGACTTTACAAATATGGTTTTTCCACAAAACACCCTGAGAAAGGACTCGCCATATTTGCTTTGTGTCAACTGTCAATGTCAAATCATAATCATATCATAATCTAATTTATTGATTGCAAATAGATGTTCAAAATCAAAGATCGTAATTTTAATGACTGTTGACACATGGAGTAAATATGGCGAGTCCTTTCTCAAAATTTATTTATGCATTATACTTATAGATCAAACTACGCATATCACACTAATATTATAAAGGCGCAAGTTTGTGGGTATGTGTGTGTGTATGTTTGTTACTCCTTCACGCAAAAACCACTGGACGGATTTGGCTGAAATTCAGAATGGAGATAGATAATATTCTGGATTAGCACATAGGCTACTTTTTATCCCGGAAAACCAAAGAGTTCCCATAGGATTTCGAAAACCTAAATCCACACGGACGAGGTCGCGGGCGTCAGCTTGTTCGATATAGTGAGGATAAAGCTTCTATGCTAGTTGAATCGTATCAGATAGGCGATAACATCAGGGTTTTAAAAGTGTTGCATCCAAACTATCAAACGTCATCGCATTACGCGACGTGGGTTATGATCGGAGAAAAGTCACAGCCACAGGTGTGGAACCAGCCTAATGAGGAGTAGCTTTGTAATTAGCCGCCGATACGTCGGACAGGCGATACTATTGTGCATCACTCAGATTGACTCGGAGTGACCGACAATGGTTCTGTAATCTATACAAGTAAATAAAATTTATTCTGTCTGTCATTTTGAAATATCTGCCTTTTCGTAAGCTCAAATTATGGTAATTCGCAAGTTATTATTAAAACACAAATTACTCGTTTTGTAAACATTTTGTGGTTGTTTGTCTTCTTCGAAACTCATCTTCGAAAAGGTTAAACCGAATTAGACTGGAAAAGTAGATTTAGATTTTAGACATATTAATTTAGAGATTGAGTACAATTACAACAGAATAATAAGCAATGTATGAGTGTGAGCGACAGACATGTAGATAGGCAATGTATAGGAATGAATTTATGAATGCGAAAGTGTTTTTCATCGTTGTTTTGTCCTTCAATCACGGTCAGCGTGATTTTTGCATGGGCATAGATAAGGACCTAAAGAGTGACATAGGCTACTTTTTATCCCAGAAAATTTAAGAGTTCCCACGGGATTTTAAAAAGCCTAAAGTTACGCGGACGAAGTCGCGGACATTAGCTAGTAACAAATAAAATGCTCGAGCTTTCACGGCGAGGGTATATTTCGTCGAGATCATCTATCATTAAACCGGCATTACTGCGGCGTGCAACGATTCCTCACTTTCACTGATAAATTCGGTTCCAATTATGCAATTTACGAGTAAAGTCGATCGTAAAATATAGTCACATTGTAAAAGTCGCTAAAGGCATTAGAGCCGCACGCGCCGTACGCTACGAATCTTTCAAATTCAAATTCAAAATATTTATATTTAATTAGACTTTTACAAGTACTTTTGAATTGTCAAGAGCATCTACCACTGGTTCGGAATGCCTATCCTACCGAGAAGAACCAGCAAGAAACTCTGTAGGCATACACTTTAAGAAAATCCATTGCGAAAGTGTGTCTGTCTGTCTGTCTGCTAGCTTTTCACGGCCCAATAATTTAACCGATTTTGATGAAATTTGGACAGAATTAGCTAACATCCCGGGGAAGGACATAAGCTACTTTCTTATCCCGGAAAAATCAAAGAGTTCCCACGGGATTCTCAAAGGCCAATCAGTTTAATCGATTTACATGAAAGGTACAGGGATAGCTTGAATTCGGGAAATTGATTAAAGCAACTTTTTATCCCGGGAAATCTAAGAGTTCCCACGGGATTTTGAAATAAACCTAAATCCACGCTTCCATATTCTGCTCGATGGGTCGAATTGAAGCAACATTGTTCAAAGGCATTCTCTGTGGCATAGGCCTTTGCTTAGGATGACATTAGGCTACTTAGGATGACGTTAGGATGATTGGGTTGGTTGGGTTTGATGATGTACTAGCAGTATTATTCAATACTTGCACCTTCTGACCGTTTAAGCCATTCGTAATTTTTATAGGAAAAAAATGTCAACCACGACACGCAGCGAGCTGAGTCCCTACGAAAAAGGACCCCGGATGGGTTTGAAACAGTTTCGAAACTAGTCGGACTTACGTCGCCTAAATACGTGAGTATAGTCGTAACAATCTATACTTATAAAGGTAAAAAATCCAATGCGCGTGCGGCTTTTGCGGCTAGCCTCTAATATGCGATCAGCTTTATTGGGACACAACGGCGGTTGCGTCAGGAATCGTGGTCTCTTCATGATTGATCATCTGGCCCTTAATTTGAAGTTTCCCAGTGAAACAAAAGGCTAAGTGCACCGTGACATTTGAATGCAAATGCATTTTATAGATCCAAGGCCTATACTACAATCGCGGATTACATAAATAATAAAATAGTCTAATCCTTTTATGCACATGTGCTGTTTTGTACACAAGATTGCAATTTTTTGTTATAATAATTTAAAAATGCCTGAAAAAATTGTACAGCAAAGTATGGGTGGATACTGACTAGGAGCATTTACATGCATGTGATGTACATATCAGCTCTATTCGCAACAAGCTTGCTATGTACCTCACGCGGTGAGTTATCGTCTTGCTGTACTGACTGAATGGATGCTCGTGTAACATGTTACGTTACGTTCTAATGTTACAGATTGCAGGTCAGTCGCAAGCTTCAAAGATAGTTTTAGAAAAGAAAATTGAGCCGACGAATCCTAAAGAACTTTTAGCACTATCTAAAATATGTTTTCTACAATCAAACAATACCATGAAGGGTGAAAACATACTCATAACTACTGACATATGCAATCTCTACGTTGCGTCGTCGGGTGTTTTTAACCCCCGACCCAAAAAGAGGGGAGTTATAAGTTTGACGTGTGTATCTGTGTATCCGTGTATCTGTCTGTGGCATCGTAGCGGCTAAACGAATGAACCGATTTTAATTTACTTTTTTTTGTTTGAAAGGTGGCTTGATCGAGAGTGTTCTTAGCTATAATCCAAAAAAATTGGTTCAGCCGTTTAAGAGTTATCAGCTCTTTTCTAGTTTTCTTGTAGAAAAGAAGGTTAGATAACCGTTAGGTTCATAATATTATGTCAATTGACAAATGTCAAGCTGTCAAGATGGACGTTGCCTAGATACATAATTATTTATTTGAAAATGATGTTTTGGAAAACTCAAATACTTTGTCGGGGGTGTTATAAATTTTTAATTTACACTTGTCTAGTTATAGAAAATATTATACATAGACTTGAATAACGATTTGATTTGACTCAAAGCGTCGCGTTTTATGGGGCCGCGTAGCATGTTAGTAGTATGTTTCCGCCTTCATTCTCATGTCAAAGCTATTTACAGTTAACCAAGTTCTCTACAATCGGAAATAAGGACGCAACATATTATTTCGGTATTGTTGCTGTCGATTGACTTACTTTATGGAGTGACACTACATTTATAACATTAGGATCATAAACCAGACGTGAGAACAACGCTACAATTGGTGCTACGGCCTGTGTAACGGCCGTCGGACGTGTTGGGTCAGCGTATTGGTCCAATGTATTTGGCCAACTTGTACATGGCCACTTGGAGTACCTATTTCTTTTTATTCGTGGGGAAATTCTCATGGATACAACCATGCCCGATAGCAAAAAGGCATAGGTAGACAACCCGGTGTTTCGCGTTATTATCACTATAAATTGATAAATCACCCACTGCGCAGGTTCCAGGTCCGAGCTCTTTTTCTTAGGCCAAGCATACATAATATTATGTAGCACTAGGGGATGCCCGCGTGGATTTCGATTTTTTTTTAATCCCGTAGGAACTCTTTCATTTTCCGGGATAAAAAGTAGCCGATGTCCTTCCCCGGGATGTATCCCAAGTCTATACCAAATTTCATTAAAATCGGTTCAGCAAACGTAGCAGACAGACAGACAGACAGACACACTTTCGCATTTATAATATTAGTATGGATAAATAAGCGCGGTGTAGGAAGAGCTCAAAAAGACGGGAAGTGGATGGATGAGGAATGCGGAGGACCGAGTACGGTGTATCGTGCTCTCCAAAACATCTACGTCTCAGTGTAAGCATGCAAGTTGATAAATAGATGAACGGATGGTCAGCTTGCTACACGTTGGTGCATTGGCCCAACAAACTGGCCCAACGCGCGACGTGTACTTGGTAGATACCTACGTAACGGAATAAAATCTCCTTGTAGCGGTGTTCTTGTCATGTTTCCGTCTTGGTTACACAGGATCGGGTGTTTTATGCCGATGTCAACTTCAACTTGGCCCGTTGCTGGCGCTAAGGCCACTTTCACATTGATAACTTTATAAAAATGTCAAATACTTAGTGCCCTCAACTTCGTGCGCGTGGTTTTAGGCTTTCTAAAAATCCCGTGGGAACTCTTTGATTTACCGGTATAAAAAAAGTCTATGCCCGTCTCTGAGATGCAAGCTTGCTTACCAGACGATATTTCCATTACGAATATCTACAAAAATCTATACCAAGATGCGAAGATAATATGTTTGTCTGTATGTTTCGAATTGATTGTGGGATTTTGACGAAATTCGGTACAGTAAATTTACTTGCTTTCCGGAGATGGGGATAAGCTACTAGGTTCCTACAATTTTTTTGAAAATCTGAATACGCGCGAACGAAGTCGCGAGCATCTAATAATTGAACTAAACTATATTATATAGTACAATATATACAGTACAGTAGTACAGTATATATAGTACAGTATATAGTACAGTATAGTACAGTAGTGTAGTATAGTATTGAACTAAATAATAACAAACTCATAGTATCGACTGAGCTACTTTAAGGAATAATAATGAATGAAATAGCACACGTGGACGTAGCTTGGGGAGTGGCAGACATGAAGGGAATAAACTCAGTTAATTATGGCAATATGGAATCGGTCACCTTGAACCTTCATAGTCTGGCCTAGTACACATGACATGCAAATCATAATAGCTAGTGATTAATTATAGCAGACAGTCAAAATGTTGAATTAATGTGCAAAAGTAAACAGTGAATTATTTATTATTAGTTGACACGCGACGGGTATTGCACGGGGAAGTTAGGTGCGTAATTTTTCGCGGAAAACTTGAATAAAATCTGTACACCCAACATTTTGTGATTAGCGTTTTTAAACAGATGGACACGGTGGATTGACTTTACTATAAATACTAGTGAATTTCTTTTTATCTTATATCTTATTCTCTTTATCTTAATATATAAAGGGAAAACCTAACTGACTGACTGATCTATCAACGCACAGCTCAAACTACTTGACGGATCTGGCTGAAAGACATTCGCTCAGGGATTTTTGAAAATTCTACCCCTATAGGGGTAAAATATTAGTTTGAAATTTGTATAGACCACGTGTACGAAGTCGCGGGCATAAGCTAGTACTATATACCTATATTAGTAGAAACAAAAAAAAGTAAGTAACTTTTTCTGAAATGATACTTAGCTTGTTATGAAATAGCGATAGGTAAAATAGGTATTACGAGTAAGTTAATAAATGTCAGATGTCAAAGATTAATAAACATCAAGATTTAAGCCCTTTGAGCATACTTCAAAGGTTTCAGGAAAACTAATTTTTTTTACCCGAATCATCTCCAAAAATATCCAAAAAACTGTTAAATATTAAATAATCTTCTCGAAACCCTTTATTTAAGCGTTTAAACACAAATAAACAATTGGAGGCCGTTAAAAAAACTCGAACTGTTCAGTTACGTCCAGTCAATATGCAGAGCCTTTCATATTTGCATATTGGCGTGATTCACGCGACCCAGACTCGTTTGGAGGATGAAAGTTAAATGGATCAACCGAAACCTCAGGATTAACCGAATTCAAAAACAAAAAAAAAATATTTGGGTATGTAAAAAGATCGTCCCTTGTGCCTCTAACTCGAGCTCTGATCAACTAAACTCTTTCCACCTTGCACCTCTACCAAGGAGTAGATACTTACTTAGTTTTCTTTAGGTCAGGCAAAGGTCATAAATAATTCAGCCTATTTGTATGCCACGCTAAAATACTCATTAAGATTTGATAACGGACACACAAACCAAGGTTCCGTTTATAAGACAATTTCTTTACAAAATAATGTCAAATCACCACAGTTGCTTGAGAAATCATTCATAACCGTTGAGCCTCGATAGCTCAACGGTTGAGGAGTGGACTGAATTCCTAAAGGTCGGCGGTTCAAACCCCACCCGTTGCACTATTGTCGTACCCACTCCTGGCACAAACTTTACGCTTAATTGGAGAGGAAAGGGGAAAATTTTAGGGGAGTTATGACTAGCATGGGTAATACAAGTATTTTTGTGTATCTGAACTGATATTCACGATTTTCTATTCATCTTAACGTTCACTAGTAAACCTTAAACGGTAAAATGTTTGTAAAAGATAAAGTAGGCGCCACACGTTGCATAGCCTGTTGCATCGACAAAAACCATAGCCTTATTAAGGTCCGTTCAAAAAAACTGGCCGCGGACAGCGAGCTTTCGATCTTACTTAAAATCTTTGCTACTCGAGCTGCAAATTGTCTCCGGTCTATGTGAAGAAAAACCAGTGCTATTCGAGCCGATCTATCTGAAAGGACCTTAAACGGTCACATTGAAGTTTATTATTATTAAATAATATTATTGTTTCTCATTGACGTCGGTGTGTGGTCTGGTTGGAACTAATTACTTCGCGGGTCCGGTCAGTGTCAGGGTGATCGCCTGCTGATTTGGGCATAGGGCCTAGCTGGCCACACAACTCGAGATCACAATCGCCTCGATTGGGAAACGTGGAGATTGTGCCCAATTAAGGGAAATTGTCGAATGTGCGCAGTGATTTATGGGCCGCAACGATTTTTATTGTTGCAATTAGCTGTGTGGGCCGCTAGGTTTTATCTGAAAATAATATCTCTTTTTGTGCTCGCCTTGAAAGTTGGAACTAAAAATTCCGCGGACCGCGTAATAAGATTGGACTTAATGTCTTAAACGTTCCGAGATATTCCATTGATATTAATATACAATGAGAAACATGATGTAATGTAAAGAAAATTCTACAGACAAATTGTACAAACAGTTTTGTAGGTAATAAGATAGTTTGTAAGTTTAAGAAATAATTGCATGAAAATGGAAAGATTAATAAGCGCTGAAAATTCGAAGATAGCGCGACGAATATTAGTGATCAAGAAGTTAGCGCTAAACTCGTCCCCAACTAAATAAGAACAGAAGTGAACAGCGCGAAAATAAAGTGGCTATGGGCAGCAAACGGGGAGTTTAAACCCCACTCGAAATCTTTGATAAAGAAAAAATATTTTTTAAAATGCATGATAGAGTAGTTTTCGATCTTACCAATCTTTTTTTATAAATATATCGCAAAAGTTATATAATTATCGAGCTCATTTATCTCCCCCTCTAAAAAATTAAAATTGCAAAATATTGCACGCGACTCGATTCTAGAATTTAATAAGTAGTTTAAACAGTACTGTTTCATTTTTATTGTATTCCCACAGTCCTTAAAAAATACTGAGTCTTGCAAAAGAAAACCATTAAAATTAATTCTGAAACGGCAAGCCAACTGTTTTTTGTTGATCAGATATTTCTACGAAACACCCACGCCATTGACTGAGCTTATCACTTATCTACCCAGTAGCAATTAATAGAAAAACTCAGCTTATCTGCTACAAGCCCGATGCATACCCCCGGTTGGCATATCACGCGACCCTACTAGATAATAGCTGAAGCGCTAGTGGAAAATTGTAAGGAGCTAGTTGATAAAAGGTAAAAATTTGTAATAGTACTATGGTTTTTCCACCTATAGGTAGGAGGAATGTCAGTCATTTGAGATGCCTGACTTTACTGAGGTGCCCATGGTGACTTACGGACTAAAACTTCCTGCCTTTGCTAACCGGAACTGCGATGAGCAAGACATGGTTCGTCTAATTTGACTACGAAAAGTAGACTGCGAGTTGGGCCGTGGTCAATAAATTAAATGTATAGCATGGCTATTCTGAACAAAAATCAACAAAACTGTCGAATCAAACAAGTCAAGGACCATCAAGTTGGAAGCAAATGGCTACAAATCGCATCAAAAAAAACTTGATTAAAAGACACCAGTCTAGTACGACGTAATTAAAGACATTGTAGGATTTTTGTTCAGGATTTTTTAAAATACCTGTTCGGTAGACCTGTCTTCTCCTTTACCAGGTTACGGCAAAATGCCCTACAATTTGTGCAATAATCTAAATAAATATAAGACAAGTGTAAATTAAAAATTTATAACACCCCCCACAAGTGAAGATTACAGTAACTAGAAAAGATCAGCTCTTTTCTAGTTACTGTAATCTTCACTTAAGTTTCAAACGGCTGAACCGATTTTCTTGGATTATAGCTAAGAACACTTTCGATCAAGCCACCTTTCAAACAAAAAAAAACTAAATTAAAATCGGTTCATTACTTTAGGAGCTACGATGCACAGAGACACAGATACACACGTCAAACTTATAACACCCCTCTTTTTGGGTCGGGTGTTAATAAAGTAATATTTAAAAAAAAATAATTTAATCCAGAGAAAAATCATAACCTACAAATCCAATACGGATCGGATTGAAAAGTTGAAAGTCTAGTATGCTTCAGTAGTTGTAACTACGTTACTCAACCGTTATGAAATATAAGTACCTCATGAAAGTTTCCCATTCGCTCTTGGACCATATCGAGTCTTGGGTATCGCGGATTGCAGTACACCCTAAGCCACCAATTAAAATGGATTTGCCACGAAATGTCATCGATTATCCTTTCGCTTTGTTGCCATTATATTGGGACTTGTAATGAATTGTTTGAGTTCGAAGTCTTTAAATCGTTGATAGCTAAATAACTAGTTTTTTCTGCTTGGCCCTAGGCAAGGATCTGGGTCTATGTAAGTAGTTGCCAAGATCTGGCAATAAATCAAACACTTCTGCTTCTTTGATATTTTGAGTAAAATATGAAAATGTAAAATCGAAGAAGATTTCATCCGAGAAATACCCAAGAGTTGTGCTCTTAAAATATTCCAGAGTCTTCTAATATGCACTAAACTGATATTTTCCTCTGTTTTCTCTACAAATAAATAGGTCAAATAAGACTGGGAAACTAGCATCTCTGTCATTCCGACTTTTTATCCTAATTACCTTTAAATGATTTTAAAATCTTTTACACATCTTACAATTGAAATAGTACCTAATTTACTGCGGGAAATAATACTAATAAGTACTAAGTATAATAAAACTTCTATTCATTAATTTATGTACCAAGAAGAAATAAGCGAATCATCAAGCGTACAAAATTATTTCCTGTCGAATGGATGTTTACTGATAGGCAATATTAGTTAAATGTCATCGCATCGATAGTTTAATTAACCGGTCAATGTAAGTTATTAGCGCTACACCCTGAAGTTTCTACAATATAAGCCTTATGGCAAGGTAATAGGATTGAATTTGTTTATAGATCTTTTAGATCAGTTGTAAGAAAAGGCATAGTTCCTGAAGCGATGTCTTCTAAATGCTTTCTACTATCCATTAATGTTGTTCGCCGGCTAGAACATAATGCATTCAATTTATTAATATTGCAATCTGCACTAAAGAAAGGGTTATGCGATGGCCTAGTGGATCGGTAATGTTGAGGGCTGCCACTTCAACTAATACCTTTCGAAGTAAATTAAAGTAGCAAGCTCCTATATCAATAGTAGCAGTAGTGAAATATTGCTTGTTATTTCGAGTGAGTTGATATTTGATTGCTTTGATACTCATCAAAATGACTAGAATTTGGAGTTTATGTAAGATTTTCCTGTTATTTTAGATGAACAAATGTGACTTAATTTATTGTCTTCTAGGAAAGAAGACAATAAATTAAGTCACATTACATAGCTATGCTAGTACTATATAAAAAAAAGAGTATTTAAGACACTCCATGGCAGATTCCTGTAGATCTTTATAATTATAATTTGTTTCTTCATTTTGTCCTAAGAAAAATGTCCTCATGTTTTTTTGCAATGACTGCAGCAACTACATATTATGATTTTTTTAAAGAATATTAGCCATGTTAATTATGACTAACACTCCCTCCAACTAAGCGTAAAGCTTGTGGTTACGAGTAGGTACGACAATAATCACGAGATCGTTAGCAAATTGATTCTATTTTTCTTCAAAATAATTAAATACATAATTTTTTTACTGACGGGTACACACGAGGCAAAAGAGAGAAAAGTAAGCATTATTTATTATGAATAATAAACAAAATGCCCTTGCATACGACAAGCAATCTTTTATGTATTTGCCTTATTTTGGTTATAGTAGGCCAATGACATTTCTTCAGATTTACGTAGCAGTACATACCTACTGCAACGAGACAACCCTACGAAAATCGTGATAGCATCTTGTTTAATTTTAGTTTCAGCGGCTTCCGATGGAAATCTCATTTTATGGCTTTTAGGAACACGCCCACCACCAGAAGAAAGCGAATCTTCTCACAGAGAGTGGCCGTAAAGAGATAAATTGCATGCTTTTGTTCTATTATCCGAACCTGTGTATGTTACATACATATCCAATATCCATATTACACACTAATATCATAAATGCGAAAGTTTGTCTGTCAATCTGCCTCCTAGCTTTTCATGGCGCATCCGCAAAACTGATTTTGACGTTTGGTAAAGGATGAACGAATGAATGTGTGAATGAATATACTTTTATTGTACACCATAAAATTGATACCAAAAAATACATGAAAGGATAGAATTACGGACATAGGATTCTTTTTATCCCGGAAAATATGAGTTCTTACGGAATTTTAAAAAAACGCGGGCAAAGACACGGGTATCATCTACTTATCTAAAGTATAATTCCTAAGCTGTCGGTTCAAATTCAGTCGAAAATATTGAAAATACCATGTCACTTTAAACATGCTTTAAACTAATCCAAAATTAGAGCAGGAAAGTCGAGCTGTAGCCGTCACAACAATCGCGCGCCGTTATCATAAATCGGTCACTTCAAAGCGGTACACTCGGCTACAAATGTCACAAGTTATAGAATTGATAATGTTTTACCTACACTTCAAGCTAAATAAAATTAAATACATAGCAAAAATTTCTGAATCGGCAGGATTTGAACTTGCTGCATCTATCTGTGTATCTGTCTGTGGCATCGTAGCTCCTAAACTAATGAACCGATTTTACTTTAGTTTTTTTTTGTTTGAAAGGTGGCTTGATCAAGAGTGTTCTTAGCTATAATCCAAGAAAATCGGTTCAGCCGTTTGAAAGTTATCAGCTCTTTTCTAGTTACTGTAGCCTTCACTTGTCGGAGGTGTTATAAATTTTTAATTTACTCTTGTTACTAAGCGACTGACTAACACGTTACAGTTATTGAAACTACCTACTGTCAAATGCCAATATTTTTATGCAGTTAGGTAGGTAAAGTACAGGTCAAAAAGAAGATTCTTGGCGGTATAGTACCTATAATTTGATGAAAATGCCTATAGTTTATTATTTAAGTTTTAATACATTTATGTGCGTGACTGTACAAAACACAGACGTGAATTTGGTTGTGTGAAAAGTGATATAGGTACCTAACTCGAACAATATATGGAAAGTGTTTCCATATATTGTTTTTTCAAAATTCAAAAAGTTTTATTCAATTAGACTTTTACAAGTTCTTTTGAATCATCAAAAGCATCTACCACTGTTCGAATTAGGTACCTGTATTACTTTTCAGGTAACGCAAGGATAATCCAAATTAATATGCTGATTATGTCAATAGAGGCAGATGCTGCAAAGATAGGAAACCTGTGCTCATGTGATTTTAGGACGCAACTGATGCTACTGACAAAATTACGTCTATGGCGGCTGTTCTCTTACGGCTATATTATATGATATTCTAGGCATACTGCCGCAGTAATCGAGATAATTGTAAGTCAGAAAAGGCAGTTACGAGAAAACAACATTTATTTTTTTTCTAATATTTTCTATTTGTTAAAATACAATTCACTCGATTTTCATGATGCATAGACGAATGAATTGCAGATAGAAAGGTCATTTGACGAACATTCCATATAATGAAATTTTAAACAAAAATCTGACTTATTGGCCTCTCGATTAGTGTGGAAGAATATGCAAAGCTACGGTAATCCTCTAGCAATGTAATAAGACAGTTACTCTCTCTTTATGAAATGCGTAGGCACCCTTTGTGCAATTTATAGGCCTGCATTACTCAAAATCCTTTTAGCGTTAAGCGGTATTGAGTTCAAAAGATCAGATTGGAGATTTACTCGTATCTCACAATAAGCAACACCTTTCATTCACGTTATCTTCAAATCCATTTGGTCGGAGAGCTGGTGGGTGTGGTACTCAGTAAAAGTTGAAAGTTTGTATTACCAGACCTATCTACCCTGATGAGCATTGAATTTTAGAGCTTCATAATGGATAAACGGCCTTATTTTATTTACTTATTAGGATCACTTTGTTGTCTGTCTTCTGTGTGTTGTGTCTGCCACGACCCGTCAAGGGAATCAAAACCTGGGGTACTTCTCATTGGTCTAGAATCATGACTTTGGCAGGTAGCAAAGGTTAAATAAGACGATAAAAGACAATATCTATTATTATACTTACTCTCGAATTTATAATGGACCCTTTGGCGAGTATAGATTGCTAAACTTTAGAAAGATATAAATTATAAAGGTAACTATTAGTAGTTATCGGCGTAGTTATCAATAGCTGAAACTTACAGCTATCAAAAACCTCATTAAAATATCCCATGAGCTCTTAAACTAATTTAATTTATACGCCTATTACGAAATGAGCATAAAGTTAACCCCGCTTTTACCGCCAAAGCTTAAGAGGAGTCTATTCGTAGTGCACTCCACACCAATGCAGTTTAGTTTTGATTTGAATACTAACCAATTAAACTCAATGAAATTTTGAAAATGAAATACCTAAGGATGTCTGGAGATTTCCACATTTTCATTAAAATATTCAGTTTCAAAGCTACACAGTCTCAAAGATTTTTTCATTTAGAAGATTTCAAGAACTCCAGAGCAGGACAGTGCGACATTTATAACGTAAGCATTTATATCGCATGCGATATTTTGACACAGTATGTTGTTGCTTAGGCGTAAAACATCCTTTATGCTTTTTTTAAAAACATACTGTGGATAATGCGAATCAACGTTTGTCGAAAAGTTTAATTAATTTGTCAATTTTTTGTATTTTGTCAAATTAATTACACATTGACCTAGAAGAGTGATACCACAGTTATTTAAAATGTCTCACTGGTCCCATAGAGCTATGAGAGTAATGGAATGGAGGATGCACTTGTGTATTTGCACAAACTTGTTTACTACAATATATCCCGCGTTGTTAAGATGGCCTGCTAACATTATTATTACCAAAGCTTATTACGTTCCAAAAAACTGATACCATGAGATGCAGTTCAGAGTTCTCGATACAATGGCTTGTGATTCGACAAAGCAGATTTCAATGGCTTATGCATAGAAAGCTAAAATGGATACTAAACGTATAGATAATAACTGGGCAAGTGCGTGTCAAACTCATAATATGGCTAAAGGTATGGTTCCGTAGCAACACTAGTTGCTAAAAACTTCATTATCATCGCAACCATTCACCGGCTCACTACTGAGCACGAGTCTTCTTTGAAAATGAGAAGGGTTTAGGCCCTGACTTAGTGCTGATTGACTGACTTCACACAGCTTTGTAAAATACCTATGTACTTAACGCGGTATCAACCCTTGAGGGGTAAACCATTTTTTCGACTATTTTTCATGTTCTGCCCGGCTAGCATGGGCAGTAGATAAAAATTATATCCCCGATTATATCCACTGATTTGTATGACATCAGTGGATATAATCGGGGGATATAATTTTTATCTACTGCCCATGCTAGCCGGGCAGGTGATAAGTAGGTACCTTAAAACATCTTTTTTTCAATAGTATGCATAAGGTTAGCGGCAGGGTAACTGTTCTTCAACTTTACAACTCTTAAAATATATAGTTACCTACTTTTTTTAATGTGTGTTTGTTTTAGTTGTTTTAAGTAATTAATTTCTTTATCACCATTATTACATCATTCATTCAAAAAGTGTAAAATGGTCAAAATAACCGTTTTAATAAATGGTTATTTTGACCAAGGATTTCTTATTTCGCTAAGAAACCCTAAATAGTTAACTCTGCTAGTACCGCACAGATGGCCTAACCCGATAATCTGGCCCATCTAGATTCAGAACTAAATGTCACTGCGCGGCCCGTGAAAGCAAAATGGCAGCTACAATTTCACTTGTCATTCCACAAATGAGTTTTGTGCATCATTTAGAAAGTCGATCCCGGTAAATTGAATTAATGGTGCTCTGATCTTGGCTCGCATTGCGTGGTGAAATCGGTTGGGAGCAATATAACTGCTATTGATTATTGTTATTACGCTTACCGAAATCGCCATTCGGCTTAAGCTAAACTTACTGTTGCAATAATAAATGTACAAAGCAAGATGTTAAATAACAACGCTTTATTAAATAATATTGTAGTTTTTTTACCTACGAGAATATTTTGATCATTCATAATATTATAAAACTCTAGACAGGCAAAGCTCATACATTACTGAAGGCTAATTCGTACTACTCGGTCAAGCTAAGTTTGCACCTCGCGGCAACATTCTTTAGGAACTCCACTTGATTTTCCAGGACCAAAAGTAGCCTATGCCATACCCGGGATACAAGTTATCTTTGTACGATAAAAATCGGTTAACTGGATGGGCCGTGAAAAGGTACCAGACAAACAGCAGACACACTTTCGCGTTTATACTAAGTAGGGATTAGTGTGGATATGCATAGTGTTTCATAATAAAACTGTAGCTTGTGGAAATTGTAGAGATGTTCATATTTACAAACGCGAAGAGTGAAGACGGGATATGGTTCTAGATGCTGTTTCCGCACAAGTATGGAGCGCGTCCCTTTTTCCGGGTAGCTACTCGTAAGTATTTCCTAGCAACCGACATCTGTGTCACGGGTATCAGCGGAAGGTAATCTTTCTTGTGGGAATCTATACGCTATGTATGTAGGTACCTAGTCGTTTACTATTCTAGTAGGTATATCAATAATGTTATTTTCCGAGAATCTTTTTTGCCTGATCTATTAAAAAATTCGCGCTCGCTTCGTTCGTGTTTATTGGTATTAACAGAGAAGAAAGAACCGGTCAAGTGCGAGTCGGACTCGCACACGAAAGGTTCCACACTATCGCGAAATAACACCTTTTAATTTTTTCAACAAATTCACGGGTTCCCGATTTTTTCCTTTACTTGTGCTAGAAGACATTGGCTACCTACCAAATTTCATGAATGGGAAGTACCCTATAGGTTTCTTGACAGACAGACAGACAAATAATGAAGTGATCCTCCTTCCTTTTTTTTCTCGGGAAACACGGAACCCTAAAAAAAGAAAAAATCAGATGTCTACTTGATTTTTTTCTATGTTTTCATTTTCCGTTCGTCGTAAGATACGTAGATAGAGCTCCTTTTCCATATGCAGGACTAGTTTTAAACGCAGTTTTAGCAGGATTTCAAAAAGCCGCCCTTTTTCGTTAACACAGCAGCATGTATTCACTTGCAACATCGACATTACGGAAAACGAGGAAAACCGTGACGCTGAATCACACCATAGTAGGTACATACAGAAAGACACGTAAGGCGTTGGAATTTTATGTTGCTAAATCTCAGTAGATTCAATTATGGCTTGTACCTACTCGTAGAAATGAATTAGAAGGTGTGGTTAGACATAGTCTTCAGAGTTCGAAGAATGTAAAATCAAAACTCCTACAGCTTAGATTTAATTTGCAGTTGTAAAACGTGATAAATACCTTTGGAGCAACATTGTGCTAGTCAAGCTTTCTCGTCGAAATGTTTTATTAAAAAGAACTAGTCTAATTTTATTACTATGAGCAAAATCACAAATATAGTGCAGTTTTTGAACGAATGTTCTTTCCAAGGATAAAATAATAGATAATTCGATTTGGGCGTATTCCTTCATAAACATGATGCCCCAATAGTTATAAGGTACTCGTAAATAAATCACTTACTTTTGTGGATTTCAATGAATTCTATACTCTTACGGACACATACCTGAAAAAGAACAAAATAAAATTAGCAGGTATTATTAATTTATATTTCAACTACCTGATGCCCGCAACTTCGTTCTCGTGGACTACACCAAACTCCTATTTTAGGATTAGGGATTGAATTTTAAAAAATCCTTTCTTAGTGGATGTCTATACGACATAATAGCTGTCTGCATGCCAAACAGCCCAGTAGTTTAAGCTGTGCGCTGATAGATCAGTCAGTCAATCAGTCAGTTTTTCCTTTTATCCTATTGATTTCATTTAAAACACTACAAAGTCATGAAATAAAAATATTAATGATACAAATCGCAAAGTTATAACATACAAATATATGAATAAATCTTGATCTTTACTAAACAAGATCCGTAGTTTCTATCCATGACCTTTTTACTGACACGATATGATAAGATTGTGCCACAGCTGTAAGTACCACTCATACAAATGCACATCGTCATAATGAGTCAATCAAAGATCACATAAGTTTTTCACTCTCACTGACGCCTACAAGCGACATAGAGTGTAGGCTTAAGTACCTCCAATTTTTTTAATTTTTAATTGAAGCATTATTATCAAATCCTCATGCTTTCTAGTCTTACGAAATATGTTTCTCTACCTAAACACCTACCTATTCAATATTATTAACCCCCGACCAAAAAAGAGGGGTGTTATAAGTTTGACGTGTGTATCTGTGTATCTGTGTGTCTGTGTATCTATGTATCTGTGTATCTGTGTATCTGTCTGTGGCATCGTAGCGCCTAAACGAATGAACCGATTTTAATTTAGTTTTTTTTGTTTGAAAGGTGTCTTGATCGAGAGTGTTCTTAGCTATAATCTAAAAAAATTGGTTCAGCCGTTTAAGAGTTATCAGCTCTTTTCTAGTTTTCTTGTAGAAAAGAAGGTTAGATAACTGTTAGGTTCATAATATTATGTCAATATACAAATGTCAAGCTGTCAAGATGGACGTTGCCTAAATACATAATTATTTATTTGAAAATGATGTTTTGGAAAACTCAAATACTTTGGATCGTCGGGGGTGTTATAAATTTTTAATTTACACTTGTTTTTTAATTTTTAGTGATGACAGGTTTTGTTCAAGGATAGATTGACGACACGATTGACGACACGATGATTTTTTTTGAAGGAGTGAGATTAGGTTCATTGAACTACTTTATTATATCTTTTTAACCCCCGACCCAAAAAGAGGGGTGTTATAAGTTTGACGTGTGTATCTGTGTATCTGTGTGTCTGTGTATCTGTGTATCTGTGTATCTGTGTATCTGTGTATCTGTCTGTGGCATCGTAGCGCCTAAACGAATGAACCGATTTTAATTTAGTTTTTTTTGTTTGAAAGGTGGCTTGATCGAGAGTGTTCTTAGCTATAATCCAAAAAAATTAGTGCAGCCGTTTAAGAGTTATCAGCTCTTTTCTAGTTTTCTTGTAGAAAAGAAGGTTACATAACCGTTAGGTTCATAATATTATGTCAATTGACAAGTGTCAAGCTGTCAAGATGGACGTTGCCTTGATACATAATTATTTATTTGAAAATGATGTTTTGGAAAACTCTGATACTTTGGATCGTAGGCGCGGAATAGTCCAAGAAAATCGGTTCAGCCGTTTGAAAGTTATCAGGTATTTTCGGTCTTTTCTAGTTACTGTAACTTCACTTGTCGGGGGTGTTATAAATTTTTAATTTACACTTGTTATCTTCTTAGATAGCCTCTGAAATACGATAAAGCTTGCACCGTGGGTTTTAATATTCAGGTGACTTAACACATGTCCGTTAAAGGCTGATTCACACCAATTGCGTACACGTGACACGTGCGTAGCGACGCGCGTAAACCGGGTTACGCATACGTCCACGCTTTACGCAAGCAGTGTGCCATGTTTCATACAGTTCAATACATTACAACGCAATGGTAACGCGCTACGTCTACGCTTACGCAACGTTTACCCAGCCTGTGTGAATGAGCTATAAGTGTTGATAAGAGATGATAAATTGATTTTAAAACATAAGTAATCATTAGACGTCAGCAGATTCTTGAAACGTATACGAGTATACTAGCCTGTTTCAGGAATTTGCTTACGTAGAACTCCCGGATTCATTATTAGTTTCAAGTTTCGACAGTGTGTTCAAACGTAACCTTTTACTAAGGATTCTAGAGTATAGACAGTTGGATATATGCCAACAACATAACTTTACATATCTAATTGCATAGTTTTAAGCACAAATCCTATGAACATGTGCCAAAAAAAAATCAAATGAGACTAGGCGAAAAATAACAAATTCATAATTTTACAGGGAAGCTTTAAATTAATAAAAACCTAGGTAGGTGTATTAGTTTCAGCAAATAATTTTCTGAACAAGTTAGGCAAATGCCTATAGAAAAATCGGAGCGGACTACACACCCGATATTCAGCAAAAAAACAACATCCCACATACATTTGACACCTGGCGTTTGTGTATAGGTATACTGGCTCTAGAAAATTTTCCGATGTTTTGGTGTTACATGTTGTTTGCATACTGTATACCATTGAAGACTTTTTTTATGTGATCTACGCTGTATACGTATGTTTTACCTTTCTTTGTTCTTCATCATATTTGTCATCGATGCAATAAATTCCTCAGACCGACACTTCCCTATTAATATGTTTAAACAAATAATCTCTATCCATTGCAGCATCAACGACTTCCATATACTTGGAACGGGCCGCCTTATTTTGAAGCATACTCATAGGTGTCGTTTTACCCGAAGGTGCGTTAACACTGCACCTATATCTATGTAGTTTGTGTCTCTACGGGCATGTAACTATGTCACATAAGCTAGGGTACGAATTTGTATTCACATTTTGAATTAGGAATGTATGAGCTTTGCCCATCTGGAGTCTCACGATTTACTAGCAGATGCCCGCGACTTCGTTCGCTTTTAGGTTTTTATAAATCCCACGGCAACTCATTGTTATTTCGGGATAAAAAGTAGCCTATGTTTCTCCCGTCAAAATATGCCAACAAGTGTAAATTAAAAATTTATAACACCCCCGACAAGTGAAGGTTACAGTAACTAGAAAAGACCTGATAACTTTTCTTGGACTATTCCGCGCCTTCGATCTAAAGTATCTGAGTTTTCCAAAACATCATTTTCAAATAAATAATTATGTATATCTAGGCAACGTCCATCTTGACAGCTTGACATTTGTCAATTGACATAATATTATGAACCTAACGGTTATCTAACCTTCTTTTTTACAAGAAAACTAGAAAAGAGCTGATAACTCTTAAACGGCTGAACCAATTTTTTTGGATTATAGCTAAGAACACTCTCGATCAAGCCACCTTTCAAACAAAAAAAAGTAAATTAAAATCGGTTCATTCGTTTAGGCGCTACGATGCCACAGACAGATACACAGATACACAGATACACACGTCAAACTTATAACACCCCTCTTTTTGGGTCGGGGGTTAAAAATCAAGCCGATTGGTTGCTTAGTTAGGGATGAAGAAAAGACAAACACACTTTTGCATTTATAATATTTGTATAGATCTTGGACGCAGCATTAGAGATCGCTGCTATCCAATGTTTTATTTATTTAAAACTAAGACATTTCAATATCACAAATTATCGTGACCAGTTTTTGACTTCGAATATTTTTCCTGACCGTCCAAATTTAGATCTAAAACATAATATAATTCAATCAAATTTGCTATTCAACATCAACTCCAATTTATGTTCACAAACCATTCATCTGTAAGCACAATTATTTAGATAAATCGCAGCTATTTGTGGCCACTCCTTAACCAAGCCTTCTCAAAGATAAAGAAAAAAACGTTTTGTCGTTCCTTTCATGTCGAGTTTTAAAAACTTTTACTTTTAGGCTATCAGTTTGTCTAATTACATAAATCTAACTATTTGCCATGTCAATATTAATTAATTAAGTACTTAAAGAGAGAACTTAATCAAGCCTTTTGGAGATAATGTCTTTATTTTTTAGGGTTCCGTACCTAAAAAGAAAAAACTAAGTCTGTCTGTCTGCTATCGTGTCTGTCAGAAACTATAGGGTATTTTCGGTTGACCTAGAATCATGTTTGGCATGTAGGTAGGTCTTATAGCACAAGTAAAGGAAAAAATCCGAAAACCGTGAACCACGTGACCACAAAGGTCACATCACAAAAAAAAAAAAGAAAATGCGTTCATGAACAAATAATTAGTATTTTCAAAGTAAGATAACTATACTAAGTAGGGTATCATAATATGAAATGGTTTTACATTCTAAAACAGATTTTTATTTATTTTTATGCATAATAGTTTTTGATTTATCGTGCAATATGTCGGTAAAAATACCCGAAAACGGAACCCTCGGTGCGCGAGTCCTATTCGCACTTGGCCAGTTTTTATATTATAACTAGCGACTCGCCCCGGCATCGCACGGGTGCAATGTGGTGTCAGCTGTGGTGTGGTAACACAAACAATTAAAATATAAACCTTCGTCTTGAATAACTCTATTGATGAAAACCGCATTAAAATCCGTTGCGTAGATTAAATGATCTAAGCGTTCAGAGGGACTTTGTAGAATGTAGAGTAGAATGTATTATTATTGTTATAGTACAATCACACACCTAACATACTTATAATAGAAAGATACAGAAATAATTAAAATTAGCATACGAATTATGCATTTTATACGCTACCAATCTATAAATAAACCGGTAATACATGAGATTCTTAGATCCGCGGTGAGGTTCGGTTTTAAATTAGAAGAGGTTACGACCGGGTTATATAATAAAAACATGCATTAATTAATAGAGACCGTTCGATTATATTCCAACTGGTTGCGCAACCCGCCGTAAAGTGAAGCTCGTATTGTGAATTAGTCACGTCAATATAAATAACACCGGCTGACAATTCTATTAAATTTTTTGAACAGACTAATCATGCAACTTTTTAAAAATAATACTAAGATAAGTTCATAAGGATAGATTTGATTCGTATATGAATGCAAAATTAATGAAAATAGAATAAGTGGCGTTTAATTTGTTCAAGACAAGTTAGCCTTTGAATGTTGTATCACCCGTGGTAAGTAATGATGTAGTCCAAGGTGAAACCAAGAAACTAAATTCCGTCAGGTAGGAGGCTTCGGCCGTGGCTAGTTACCACCCTACCGGCAAAGTCGTGCTGCCAAGCGAGTTAGCGTTCCGGTACGAAGCTGTGTAAGAACCAAAGAGGTATTTGCTTAAAAAACTGCCATACCTCCTTCCAGGGAAGATGCAGTCAAGGGCTAGCTTGTAGGTATCTGAATAAAAAAAAAAAAAAAAAAATCGTGATATCGTTCTAAAACGCATGGCATGGCTTTACCGGTAGTTTGAATTGAGTAAAACATGTTGGTCTACATTCTACAGTGAGTACGACTTTAAAGATGACTTGTTTATATAAAGTAAATATTGGAAGTTCGTTATTTCGACAATTTATAGCAAATACCAAAAGTTGCATAATCTATTTTGCTTTTATTATTGGCACCATGAAAAACCATCGCATTAGTAAAACAATTTTACATTCAGCAAATCGTACTATTAATATTAGGTTTGTAGTTTATTTCATTTTTGATGATTTTTTTGGATATTGCCATGAGTTTTCGCAATTCGAATAATATGAATTTCCCGCCATTTCGATTACTTCACGTTATTTTCAAAAGCTATAGAAAGTATTACTGCGTAGAAATATCGAGTTGCATAAGACGTCCATATAAATGTGAAGTAGCACCTAGTAAATAAATATACAGAAAATACAAGTTGATTTTATGTATATAAAGCCATTTTAATGTTAGCTTTCACCTTTCGTATTATCGCTACTTTCAAGTGATTTTTAAATTTAAATTTTGGTTACATCATAACGCAAACGTAGACGAACGGGACGACCTATTGAACCGCCATAATATTTTTTAAGCCCCGACCCAAAAAGAAGGGTGTTATAAGTTTGACGTGTGTATCTGTGTATCTGTCTGTGGCATTGTAGCACCTAAGCTAATGAACCGATTTTAATTTAGTTTTTTGTTTGAAAGGTCACTTGATCGAGAGTGTTCTTAGCTATAATCCAAGAAAATCGATTCAGCCGTTTCAAAGTTATCACCTCTTTTCTAGTTACTGTAACCTTCACTTGTCGGGGGTGTTTTAAATTATTAATTAGCACTTGTATCATACCTACCTATCAAAAATTTAGATGTCTATTAGGCCGGAGATTAAGTTAGATAAGTTTTACTCACGTGAGTAGGTAGCTTACGACTTTACTGATGCAAATACTCTTATAAGTACTTTTACCTTAGTAAATTTTCAGTCAGTTAATTACGTAAGCTACTTAAACCAGTAAAACTTACAGGTGAAATCGCGGCCTAAAGAAAAATAAATCATTAATAGTAGTTTACATATGCGTAGTAGTAAGCTCTGCTTTTCGAGTAAATTACATCTCCTTGTTTGCAGGAACACCTATTATATCTGAAAATAGACTTCGTAAGTTCCTAACTAGAGTGCAAACATCATGAAACTTTATAACTGTACGTAGCACTGAAAGCACCCGTGGAACTGTTTCTAACTTTGATGAACGTAATAACTCTCCAAGTTGCTAATGCAATACTATAAAGTTTGTATGGGCATGTATGACGTATGCAGTTCCCACGTACGAAAATTGTATAACATGTAGAACATTATTTAGCCGATAGGTATGTTGATATTTTGAACGGATGTCTGAAGAATGCTACGTAGGAGGAGAGCAGGCAAAAGTGGCGAATTATTGCGATTTCGAGTAGGCACAGCGAGCCTAGTGATCGCCATTTATTACCGAAATTTCAAATACAAAATAGCTTATGAGGTTCCATTTAAGTATAATAAAGTCCTCCCAAATGAATTTTGGCTCCGGCGCGGCCAATCTCTACAGGTACATATTAGCCATCTAATCTGCGCAAGAGACATGTATAGTGCAACAGTTAAGTATGTGCGCGTAAAAAGGTGCACTCCCTATTCCGTTTCCTTCATAAATCGATGGCTCTGCAATTCGACACGAACGAAGAGAGATCAGGCACAGGTTTTGCGTGCTCTCCGACGCACGGGAGTGAAACACACCCAACTTCCTGACTGAGAATTTCTTGACAGTCAATACCTAACTAATTTAGGCCTTACCTGGGAATTGAACTCAGGACCTCGTTACCTGTGGGTTTAACATGTTAACCACTAGACTAACGCCGCAGTCGAGACATTTAAATACAGGCAGTCGGTTACAAGATACAGATGAAAAACGGTAACCACAGTTGTGTCAGTGAGTAACTTCTTAGGTAGTTCTGGTATCGAATTACAACAAAGTAACAAACAGCTTGACAATAAGCATTCAGAAGATATTATGGTAATAATCTAGAAACTATGAAATCTTGGCGCGAACTTACCTCGATTGAGATATCGATTTCACGGTGAATAAATAGCTGTGTTACTATGATTAAAATATCAATGGTTTGTGCTTTCTCCCGCTGATTGTATGCAAAATAGTGTGTAGTTAAATAAACAATGTAATTTCCCCGCGTTGGGTGCGAATCACGCCCAAATATGGACGTAAGCGTTGGTGTGCCTACAATCTTCAATAGGGATGACATAAAACATCAGTGAGCTTATTAATTATTATTATGAGATTTTACGTCTCACCGACGGACGTCAGAGGGAACTAGAGTGAGAGAGCTCTCGGCTTGATCCTGAATCTACATCTATCAAAATAATAGGTATTTGAACAATAATTAGGTATTAATTAGGTATGTGAAATCGGAAATCGGAAATCAAACGGAGAACCTATCCGTTGGCCACGAGAATAGTTACAAAACCCCTATAATTAGGGGGTGCTCAATCATTGGGAGATTACGACGCAGAGTGGGAAATCGGGGAATCGAAATATGTAATATCTCTCTCTGTCTCTCTTTTCTTTCTCTCTCCTCTCTCTTCTCCCTCTCCCTTTTCTCTGTCTCTCTTCTTGGTAGGGCTGGTTGGTTCTCTTATTGGTAGAGCTCTCTAAATAGTATCCACGCGAAAAAATAAAGCCTTGGAAAGTATGGAGCCTGATTTTTCTATTAATCTTTGGTCTTTTAAAATCGTAAAATATGTATGTAAATAACTAGAATTCATCCAAAAATTGAATGACGATGGCAGCCCTCATATTGTAAAGCCTCGTGCACACACATCGAGGTGTAAGCTTTTCCTCTACGAAGGCATTATGTGCCTGGCAAAACGACGAGCAGACAATGGCTTCGCATTTGAATTTAAAAACAGTAAAGATTTGTATGTGGTGAAGAATAAATGTTTATATAAGAAACCAGTATTAAACTGTTATTTAATTGTCAGCAAAGTGGAACAGATCGACGCCTCGGGGCTATTGAAATCCGAACGATGAAAAGTGGTCTCATAAAGTGACGATTAAGTTTAGTAATTCTATTTTAACGACTACAACCGTATTGCTATCTAGCTAGGGCTTTGTTGTCGAGTTCACCGTTGAAATACGTGACACAGTGAAAAGCGTCTAATCTTCAACCTTTTTTCATCAGTACGACACCATACAGAGCAAGGCTGACAGAACAGGTTACTTTAGTTTCTCCATATAAAAAACACTTGATTTTAGGCTAATGGTAGGAAATCAAAAGTCAAAAGTCAAATCATTTATTCAAATTGTACACTTTATGATTCTCAATTGCTGAATTTGCAATACAAAGATGTAGTGGTGATAATTAATTACGTAAACTTAAAATTAAAGCTACTTATGACAGTTGAAAGAAGTACCTAAGTTTGAACTTTGAAGTACCTGACAAATAATATGTAAGTCTAGATGAAACAACAAGCTAAAGTCATGAAACTCAAAATTAGTCACTTTCAATGGTACCTGGAACTTTCTTATAAAAATAAATCCTTCACCTTCGCTTTTGTGACAGAACTAAATTTCGGTCAAAAAATAATAATAAATAAGTAAATGAATAGTTTAATGATTCAACTGTTTAGGAGGTAATTTCAAAACCCTAAAAACATATGAATCCTAAATTAAATTATTCCAATTAGGTACAAGATCTTCAAAATGCACCGCTATAACAATATTATTCTCATCAGTAGTCGAGGTCATCCATAAAACGAACAAAAGAACGTATCAATTGACTCATAATCGGCGTGAAAGTGGCCCTTTGCCGTTCGAACCAGGATTTTATTATTTACTAGTTTATGACCGCGAGTATGGTCCAATCAAACGCGTTTACCATTTTATAAGTACATTTAATGATATAGGTAACCAAATCCATGTAAAAATGTTAATATATAGAATACTTTTGCTTTCCCTGGTTTCTTAATTTTCTATTTTTCATTGAAAAACTTTAAAGCTAGCCTTAACTTTATTACCAGTTTTCCCAGAACTCTCGATTCTGTGCCTCTTTGGGCTATCTATTTGAAAACAAATCACAGGTGATTTAATATCATGACGTTAACATGTCCTTTATGATAGTAACTAAAATATGCCACAACAATCAAATACGGCTACACAATTTGAATAACAATTCTGTTATACTAAAGCGTGGACCGATAACTATTTGCCACTTTGCAAGTTACAATAAATGGGCTAATATATAACAGTCTAGTTAATATTTTCTGAAATATTATCCCGCTTTAGACCCATAGAATATTGCATTGCATCATAATTTTATGAGAGTGAAAACTTATTTTATTGGTACTACATTCCAATATTTTATTTGAGCAAATTGGTTGCAATGTTTTATGGCACTGCATTCTTTTATCTTTATGGGGATAACATCTGGCGCCAATGGTAATTACTACATAACGCCAAAGAAAGTGGTTGGCTTTAAAATTACAGAAGTGAAATTACGCTTTTCTTTAATCATCGGAAGGCATCGTCCAAGGTATTTCTAGATTATATTTTTGTTAAACGTCTTGGGAGCCACTGGACTCAAGTGGCTCAAGATAGATAGATTGTGGTTATTCCTTTAAGACTGGCTAGACATACATACATACATAGACTACTAAAATCATAACCCTTCCTTTTGGCTTTGCCGCAGTCGGGTAAAAAGGTTGAGAAACGATGTACTTAGCTGTCAATTGCTGCAGGACCGCGGAAGTTATGCAAGGCATAGGCACGAGTTGATAAACGAGAGAACATGCTCCTAAAAAGGCACCGAGCCACGGTACCATTTTGGCAAAATGTATTATTCATACACACGAAATAAATGTACCTTCAGTTTGAACTTAAGAACGTGGAACCAATGAATAACGTTGTCCAGAATGTCACGTACGAATCGAGCACAGTGGTCAAATGTAGGAAACGAGTAAATACAAAGTTACAAACAGATGCACGTGTAGTCCTTTTAAAGTACTCGAAAACAATCACGAACAATACCGTTGTATGAGTTACAACGAAACTGTTAAACGTATCGTGATTTATATGCAGACAATTTATTATCTTGGCCATTTTTCATGCCCAATTATTATTTAAGAGATAAATTGGAGTTTAAATAAATATGTTATGCCCACTTAAGCCATTCAAAATGAACGATATAGTATGTGAAATGGACTAACCATGGCAAAGATTTAAAGATGAGAAAGAATTTTGGATTAAAAAAAACGATTAAAGATCAGTGGGCGCATGTTCTAGTCCAATACCAAAAGCCAAATCTTTTCCATTGTTGACACTGTTTTTATTATAATTTAAATTTTTCCACAGTGACTTAATTATGTAAGTGCATATTGTAATGTGAGTGAACTTGATTTCTCTACTAAATTATGCTATATGCTCTGTACGATAACTCACTCCAATCTTACGTATTATCATATGATCCTCGGAGTCTAGCCCCGACCTTTACTCGCCATGACCGTAAAATGTATGTATAAATAAACTTTACCTACATTGACAACAAATTGCTAACATTAACATTTATAGGAGAACCCACCTGTTAACAAATAAATCAACGTAGTCATGAGGCCAAATACCATAAACAACGTCACGTAGGTCCCACAACGATGACACAATCATAGAATCAATCATAGTTTTATTGCGTACGCTTTCACCGCCGTAGAAGGCTGGTCGTGTGATGTCACTCCGTTTAAGGGCTGACGATTTGCCGTCTTCCTAGTGGCAGAAATTCACACGGTAATGTGCTTGTCCCCATTACGAAAATATTGCACCTCATTATCGACGGTTCGAACTGTGAGCATGGCTTATGTCACGACTGAGACCCATCTTCGCCTAATCTTGTGCACAGCCGATCTAACGTGGTTTTGAAACGGGCTATAAAAATTGCTGCAATTTTATCCCAGCTATTGCGTACCTGAAGTGAGCTCAGGTTACCGAAAGGCTTGAAAAAGGTAG
This sequence comes from Maniola jurtina, assembly GCF_905333055.1. NCBI lineage: Eukaryota > Metazoa > Arthropoda > Insecta > Lepidoptera > Nymphalidae > Maniola > Maniola jurtina. Next base: position 3,203,968 of record NC_060031.1, on the reverse strand, counting down.
AAAATTGGATCTTTACAGTTGACATATAACAACCGAAAGAGTTCCTAGAGTAAGAAAAAAAGAAGAACAGCTTAGCAATTAAACCCAATCAATTTTTAAAAAACAAAGATCAGTGCTGTAGATGGCAAAATTGCATCTAGAAATTGCCGCAAAATCTAGCCCGTGTACTTAGGCAATATAATATCTTAATAATACGGAGAGAGTTGTTCTAACAATGTAGATATTTATTCAATTTCTCGTGAAATATGACGCAAATGGTAGTTACAGCGGTTGGCAGGAGTAGGAAGGATTTGGTAAGCTGATAATCATCTTATGTATGTGCTGTCTGTCTGTGAACCTAAGCACGGAACAGATATTGATTTGTGATATGTTCCTATCTTGCGTAATGCAACCGATGTGATGCATTGCGCCAACTTTTGTTTATTTTCCTTATTATAATCTAAAATATGGGTTCATTTTATATACGTTTGTTATATAACAAAGCATAACAATTTAAGTCCATTTGTGTTCAGTCAGAAGTAGCTGTGCATGTATATTTTCTATTTTTAACCCCCGACCCAAAAAGAGGGGTGTTATAAGTTTGACGTGTGTATCTGTGTATCTGTGTGTCTGTGTATCTGTGTATCTGTGTATCTGTGTATCTGTGTATCTGTGTATCTGTGTATCTGTCTGTGGCATCGTAGCGCCTAAACGAATGAACCGATTTTAATTTAGTTTTTTTTGTTTGAAAGGTGGCTTGATCGAGAGTGTTCTTAGCTATAATCTAAAAAAATTGGTTCAGCCGTTTAAGAGTTATCAGCTCTTTTCTAGTTTTCTTGTAGAAAAGAAGGTTAGATAACCGTAAGGTTCATATTATTATGTCAATACACAAATGTCAAGCTGTCAAGATGGACGTTGCCTAAATACATAATTATTTATTAATTGAAAATGATGTTTTGGAAAACTCAGATACTTTGGATCGTCGGGGGTGTTATAAATTTTTAATTTACACTTGTAAACTTTTAAAGAATGGACTTACATAAAAAAATATTAAATAAGATTTACTTTAAATAAGATTCTTACTTTTATCTTATTCTTCATAATGAGTGAAAGAGGAAACGAATCCTAATTATTTTGGAGTTATTTATAAGGCTTTTTTATTTATATCCAAATTGTATGAATACAGTTTTGTACAGAAAGAGCATATACTGTGCAAAAAATTTTAGAACGTTCGATCGATAGTAATTAATCGATATGGTAATTTACGGGTTCTATGAAGTTTAATTAATAAATTAGAATTTAGATTAGATTGGTCTCGGTCGATTAGTTAAACTAACTTTGGCAAAGTTACTTCAAAAGGAAGTTGAGAAATAAGCTGTGCGACTCAACTTAAGTCGAATCAAAAACCGTTTCAAATACCAGATTAAGAGCCGGCGTTAATCCATTCTACACAACCACACCGTACATTCATAAATATCTTAGCGTCATTAACAGGGCTCTCTCCGTCACTCGCTTCATACAATCGTAGTTCCAGTTTCATTTAAATATTAAGCAACCAAAGTCCAAGAAATTTTGCAGACATATTCTAGAAACTAATATCTGTGTCTGTGGTGTTTTAGATTTTTCTAAAAATATGTAGTTTTAAAATTACAGGGGCTCATAGATTTGTATGTAAATTTTTAAGACCGCGTAACTTTGAAACCGAATATTTTAACAGAAATCTGGAAAACCACAGACATAGATATTAGTTTCTAGAATATGTCTGCAAAATTTCATGGACTTTGGCTGCTTAATATTCAAATGAAATTGGAACTACGTTTGTATGAAGCGAGTGACGGAGAGACCCCTGTTAAGCACTATATGAATATACAATCCACAATAATTAACAATGAATCGTGTAGGTGTCTTACTTATTGACTTCCTCACGTCGAATCCGATTCACGATCTTGGATCACGAATTCGCAAATGTTGCATTTGCCGAAAATATTATGCACTCTACATCCTTGACATAAAGTCCATTTTTTACTATCAGATTTGTATGATAACATATCACTCTGAGCAGATTTCCTGCACTCTTGATATTTAAATTAAGCTTGTGTTTTCTTAGAACGTACGTAGTGTCAATCACGTTGGAGTGAGTCGGTATTAAAATATTAATATTTAGATTTTTTGTTGGGGTTTCTTCCGTGTTTAGGTCGGGTTGATTATCATCATAACTGTTATTTACATGTTGTCTGTCTCGTTTATCTAATGGTGATAAGGTCCTCCTGGGTTCGATACCCAGGTTGGCTTAAAAAAAGATACTGGGGTTTTATGTCAAAAAGTTCTCAGTAGGCTACTTTACTGGCCTGGAGGGAGTTGGCGGTGTTTCACTCCGCCAACTCCCTACTCTTCCTTCTAACTTTGAAGAGAACGTAAGGCCATCTCGAATCTGCGCTTAGTCTCTATCCGATTTTGTCGGATTAGAATCCCGTTGGTCTACACTACGAGAATAAGGGAATATAGACTGCACTTGAATTTGTTTGTTTGTAACATAAGAAGTACCTACATAAAATAGTAATAGAAGTAGAAGATTCGACGATCTTTAAATACAAAACAAATAAATGAACTTTACAAGTTACAAACAAGTGTAAATTAAAAATTTATAACACCCCCGACGATCCAAAGTATCTGAGTTTTCCAAAACATCATTTTCAAATAAATAATTATGTATTTAGGCAACGTCCATCTTGACAGCTTGACATTTGTCTATTGACATAATATTATGAACCTAACGGTTATCTAACCTTCTTTTCTACAAGAAAACTAGAAAAGAGCTGATAACTCTTAAACGGCTGAACCAATTTTTTTAGATTATAGCTAAGAACACTCTCGATCAAGCCACCTTTCAAACAAAAAAAACTAAATTAAAATCGGTTCATTCGTTTAGGCGCTACGATGCCACAGACAGATACACAGATACACAGATACACAGATACACAGATACACAGATACACAGATACACAGACACACAGATACACACGTCAAACTTATAACACCCCTCTTTTTGGGTCGGGGGTTAAAAAGAGCGTTCACCTCGATTCTCCTAATGTCAAATACGCCAAATAAATGTGCAAAGCTATTGAACTGAAGCCCTATTGAAACGCATTCCGAAACGAAATACAACTCGAGGCACTAAAAAGTACTAAAATAAAGGGCACGCCATGGCTTGCCTTACAAACTGCGCTACACACAAAAAAGTGAAAATACAGCCAAGCACTTTGTTTACGGCCATAGTCAGTGTGTAAAGCGAACAATAAAGTGTTTTTTTCTCATTACGGTGAGCAACAATGGTCGTAATAAATGGATTTCTTCAGAGCACATGCGCTTGCGTTTAGGGCTGCTACCTGCATACTAGAGATACCTTAATTGATAAAAAGTTTACTTTTTTGATGGGAAATATATTGAACTTCAAAATGAAACAAGCCAAGTTACAAATCTAAAAAGATATCCATAAACGACTTACTGTTTCATCAGTAATAAATTATTTCGGTGATTTTTAACTAGCAGGCTTGCGCTTGATGGCAATCAGTCCAAATAGCAAGTGATGATGTAGCTAGCTAAGGAGGACCGCGCCTGCCTAGACGATGCCGATTCACTCTACTTTTGAAGGTACCAATATTACAGCTGTCGGGGAAAATGGAAGCCTAATAATCTAGCAGTGTAATAGAAACTCGGAAGCGAATCGTTTCCGTACCAGTCCGTAGGATTTCAACTATGCATTGATGCAGACCTTTACGATGCCGCCCTGTACTGAATACAAAATAGTTACTTATGCTCCGATATAATATTATATCCTAGTGTGTGCATCGAAGAAGGTGTATACAAAAGTCTGCCTTTAATCTTAACGTCTAATTAATCGGCAACCCTGAACAGAATTTACGCCACTTTAGTGTTAGGGGCCACAACAGATACGATTGTTGCTTCAATATTTTTTCCCCATAGACCGTGGCCTTTTTAATTTTGTTTATCTGTATCGAATTTCGATACAAAAAATACAAGGTTAGAGCTACTTTAACTTTGTTTATTGCTAATTGCCATGGTAGGTACAACGACGCCGTGGATTTAATAGATTGGTTCAAAATAAAAATCAATGATCTTTAGGAACTACGTGCCCTATTGAGCATTTTTTCAATACGAAGTTCAATAGTTGTATCTTGTATCTATGAAATACGAATGAAAGAAAATAAGACTTCCACCACACTAATATTATAAAGGCGAATGATTGTTACTCTTTCATGTAAAAATTACGGGACGGATTTGGCTGTTTGGAACGGAGATCTAGGTCAATTTTTTGTTCATGAAGTTATTTCATAAACTACAATTTCAATTCCACATTAGCCACATAGTCTAATAAATACCAACACTTGTATCCTGTACAGTTTGCAACACTTCCGGTGCGTGGTAACAATTTTGTATGAAGTCTCCTATGTAATACAAATTTTGATAAACCAGTTACAAATGCAAGACATCAGGTACACGCTCGGATTCTTCATGACGAAGATGTAAGATACAAATAATTAGTCTCTATTCTTACTCCAGACAAGGGCAAGGTTCTAAGTCCAAAAGGTGTAAAGTGATATTCTAGCTTAAGCTATCAGTAGCGAGCAGCCGACAAATCATACAAGCATTACATGGGGCCAATAAATCGTTCGACATTGGAACAGGGCCTATTCATCTCGCTGCGGGCTCGACAAATTCTCGAGCTATCCGGAGTAGGGATATATTACGATACCGCTCTCACCGTGACAAATGGTGAACATGATAGAGCGGGAGACCGTCGTAAGATTTCCTAGCGCATAAATACACAAACGTCAGTTCAATTATTCCGTGGCGTCACCTGGATACGGGTTGCAGCTGGACACCAGCGACTATTAATGCCATTTATAGGTAGAGTGCAACTGAGTAGGCTCGCGATGCGGGAGGGGTGACAGCTGTTGTCACAAGTTGACGAATTACTGAGCTCTCTTACACACACAACACACAGATAAGATAATCATGGCTCTGAACATATGAGATGTTAAGGACCATAAGAAATCTTAGCACCGTCCCTTGTATTGGAACTGGGAAGATATTTGCGGGGTTAATGAAAACATGTACCACCGGATCATATTATTATATGAGGACATGCGGTTCTACGAGGTGTGAATTGGATAATATAACAGGTTATTGATTAAATCAATTGTTTCGGGCCAATAATCATGTGTCTCGGGTCAAATTGTCTGAGCCAAGCCGTTCATCTCTTCATTTTCGTGTGTATAAGGATCATAAGAAACGTTAGCACCGTCCCTTTTACTACTTTACCTGGAAGTGGGAAGATATTTGCGGGGTTTGTGAAAACACGTACCACCGGATCAGATATGAGGACATTCGGTTCTGCGAGGCGTGAATTGGATATTATGACAGGTTACAATGCAAACGGTATAAATCACGAGGTAAATGTTTTGATAATGGGAAAGGGACTGGCGAATGTCAACGCCAATAAGTTATGTGTTTTTATTATAAAGCAACTTTGTAGTGAATAAAGGTGAGAAAGTACCTGCTTTCAGAGTCAATAAATTACATTGATATTTTGATTGAAACAAATTTAAAAATAAAAATGTAAGGTAAGAAATTAAGACAAAAAGATGTCATAATAGTTATGGCCAGAAAGTCGATAAGAAAACCAAAAAGAGAAAATGAATGCGAAAGCAAAAAGAAGATAGAGAAAGGTAATAAAATATTGACTAAGAAGTTAATGCAAGGAGTTAATCCTATTAAACTTACTGATCCAACCCCGTTTCAGCAGGGTGGAAATTTCGACAAGCATTTCTTGCTATTTCTGTTTGGTTGTCTAAGTTATAGAGAGTTTTTATGTAAGGTACTTACATAAAAAATCTCAAGTTTCTTCTTCGAGCTCTATGTTTATGTCAGTCAGTTTTTCTTTTTATAGAATAACAAGTGTAAATTAAAAATTTATAACACCCCCGACAAGTGAACGTTACAGTAACTAGAAAAAAGCTGATAACTTTCAAACGGCTGAACCGATTTTCTTGGATGATAGCTAAGAACCTCTCGATCAAGCCACCTTTCAAACAAAAAAACTAAATTAAAATCGGTTTATTCGTTTAGGCGCTACGATGCCACAGACAGATACACAGATACACAGATACAAACGTCAAACTTATAACACCCCTCTTTTTGGGTCGGGGGTTAAAAAGAAACAAAAGAAAGAATTATCACAAAGTATGCTTTGATAATATATTTACCTTCTAAGTACCTAGCTACATTGAAATAATTAGTTGCCTACCTATATTAAGATTTCGTTAACACAACTGTCACTTTATCGTTTGATATAGTTATCGATTTGCAAACTGCAAGGGACCGATAAGATATGAAATATCGGAGATACGACATCCAAGGTGCCCCCGACACTACAATCTCCACTCATAGCGTTACAGTTTTGCACCTCTAGGCTCTAACAATGCATATTGTTCCTACGCCTCGGAGCAACGGACAAAGCAGTCATATAACCTACGACAATGCCATTCTGTTCAGTAGCTTATGGAAAATGACCATACTTCAAGCACAGAAATTGAGTCATTTAGATAAAAGTAGAACATTTTATGAGTGTGTTTACAATGCATGGGATAATATCAAAGAATTTATCTAATCATAAGGGTGGACTTATGTTAGACTGTGCAAGGAGCGATCTAAGAAGTTAAGTAAGATTTCTATAAACTAATTCACGCAAGACCGGGCCACGCATGTGCTCTGTTCGGACAGAAAACTTAAAAAACCTTGACCGTAACACGGATGGACCCGTGCACTATCATGAATAATTATATGATAAGTTTAGGTTTTACTGAATATCAATATATAGCTTGTAAAGCTTTTAAGAAATCTAAATTGATTTCGTGGGCCACTCAACAAATAAATAATGTCCTCAATTTAATGCCACCATTTATCACGTCCAATTGCCATCTAGAACTGGCAGGAGTGACCGAGGATTGCCTGGGTAATTTGTTAACGCCGTTGTTTGCCTTTAGGCCTTATCGCTTTTAGGTAAAATACTAGAAAGGCGATTCAAATCCTAGCGGTGCAATCTGCAAAAAAAAAAACTTGCACAGAATCATTAAATTCAAGATACGTGTAGGTATATCATATTACACTAATGATCTAGAAGAGAACATCTGGTAGGTATTTGATGCTGTATCTTTTAAGTAACCTTTTATTGTAATACAAGAACCTTGATATTTAGTATAGCCGAGTAATTATTAGGTTTGAACGGAATTTAATCAAAATATTTTATCTAAGCAAAAATATATTACACGGTAAGCCAATAGCCCTAAACTTTATGTAGTCATTAAAACAATAGCTATTGTTTGGGCCAGAAATTTTTAACCCCTTTGACACTTGAAATATTCCAGATAAGCCATTCTATAACATTGTACCGAAAAGTCAAACCGCGTATAAAATAGAAGGTGCAACAATGGTGTCGTAATATATTACACCACGATTCTCGTTTTATGAAATGTGTAAAAAAATCGGCCAAGTGCGAGTTGGACTACTGCACCCAGTTTCCCGTACCTTTGAAGGATACGTGTAATTATTTTGGCAATGGCAAAGGTGAGTTTGTAAACGCAAAAAAATATTTTATGTGATAAATGGCTGTTTTCTTTTTTGAATGCGTCAACTAAGAAGCTTGATTTTTTTACAGATCCAAAGGAACCGTAGACTTAAGTATTTGACATTAACTAGAACTGAATACCTTCGCGCGATCCTGAGCAATAGATACCGATAGACGTACTGTCTGAACTATTGTTGGAACGGACTATTACTCGTAGTGATCCTATATTATGGGTTCCTTTTTACTTAGAGATGTGGAACCCCAAAAACAAAATGCTTTATGTATATATAGGACATAAATTGTAGTGACAACCGATTTTAATGATAGAATATCTACCTATTTTTTTATTTTCGAAAAAAAAAATTAATAATCCTAATTAACTGGATTAGACAACATGAAGTGTTGGATTGGAAATTACAATGACGATGACTTAAGATTTCATCATTTACCAGCAACGAGATAGCTATCAAAGGTACCTAATCCTTTCATCATCAAAAAAATAAGTTTGTCAAAACTACTTCAGATTAATTATTTATTGGGTCAAAATCACCAAGGTGGCAAATTCCAAATTCTGTTTTATGATAAATATAACTAGCAGCTATTACTTTGACAATCAGATTAAATGATCATTAAACTTGTGTTTAAACAATATGTACGTTGACAGAGCATAGAATTAAGTACTACTCTCGTAATTTTATTTTCAAAGTAACGTGTCGCTGAAAACGATTATTCCGCTAACGTTTTTGTGAGGCTTAGAATAACATTAAAATATGACTTAAGTATTTCTTTCTGACCCTGTTCAATAGCGGAAGTATACAATTATTAACAAGAAATTATAAAACTCTGTAGAAATTGCATATAAAAACGTTTAAAAGCAAAATACCACTACAAATGCAGCTACTTGACTATTTCGTTGTATAAAATTAACTAAATATGCCAAAATTGTTGACAAATATATAAATTAATAATCTGTAGGTATTGAGGTCTGCCTTATTTTAATATTATCAGGGACTTTTAAAAAAAATCTAAGATAATAATGTGTTATCTGTGATTTTAGTGATGTTCCCGGAAATGATGAGGTGTTCACGAAATGATGCGTATATATGACGATATAGATGCAATTTAGGTTTATAGAAATATAAGCGAAATGTTTGGATGGCATACTTATTTATTTATTAGTCATAAAGTTTATTCACAACATAGAGTAACATAAATCTCTTCTTAACAATATTTTAAGCAATGTTCACAACCAATTAAAAATCCTTAACAAATATATTAAACTTTTTAATGATGGTAATAATCAAACCATTCAAACATGAATCTCTCTCTCATGAGTTCTGTAGAACTGTAGTATTTAAATTAAACTTTTAATCAAAAACAATCTCTCTCATAATGATATTGACGAGAATATTATATAACAAGAAACAAACGTTAGAATTTTTCGTAAACATCAATATCAATATTAAAGTAAAAATACTCTCGATGATTTGCTTTTTTCAGCAATGGCATTCGAATAATAGTAATTAGTTATTTGCTCAAATTCAATGTAGGATACATTATTTGAATTAAATTAATTTTTTTGTACTGTTCTGGGTTTGTGGGTTACCCACTGAATTTAAGAAATTTACTAGGATTTCTCCATCATCTTTAACACCAGTCTTACAAGTACTCAACATATCTGTAATTGACAGCTTTCTTTTGTTTAGGTACTTTAACCACAGAGGAAAACGGAACAGAGTCAAAGCTTCTAAGAAGCGAGCAAAATTTATAACTATTTTGGTAACTAATTTATAACTAACACAGGAGGATACAATTTAATAAACAATAGTTATTTGTTCAACAAGATGGCAAAGTTTGTTTTTGTTGTGATTGCCTAGTTTAAATATCGATCGATAGATCTAAATATTGATTTTGAACGAAATCGATCAATTTACAAAGAATTACAAAATGGTGCCAACTGTTTTAAATTTTGGTAACAGGTTCCTGTTTTGTGATTCTAGGGATCCTCAGATATTGATTTTGAACGAAATCGGTACAATCACAAAGAATTTTAAAATGGCACCGACTTTTTTGAATTTTGGTAACAATTTCCTATTTTGTGATCCCAGGGAGCTCTAAATATCGATTTTGAATGAAATCGGTCAATTAACAAAGAATTTCAAAATGGCGCCAACTGTTTTAAATTTTTGTAACAATTTCCTGTTTTATGATCCTAGGGATCCTCAGATATTGATTTTGAACAAAATCGGCACAATAACAAAGAATTTCAAAATGGCGCCAACTTTTTTAAATTTTGGTAACAGTTTCCTATTTTGTGATCCCAGGGAGCTCTAAATATCGATTTTGAACGAAATCGGTCAATTAACAAAGAATTTCAAAATGGCGTCGACTTTTTTAAATTTTGGTAACAGTTTCCTTTTTTGTGATCCCAGGGAGCTCTAAATATCAATTTTGAACGAAATCGGTCAATTAACAAAGAATTTCAAAATGGCGTCGACTTTTTTAAATTTTGGTAACAGTTTCTTATTTCGTGATCCCAAGGAGATCCTAAATATCGATTTGAACGAAATCGGTCAATTAACAAAGAATTTCAGAATGGCGCCAACTGTTTTAAGTTTTGGTAACAATTTCCTGTTTTGTGATCCTAGGGATCCTCAGATATTGATTTTGAACAAAATCTATGACAGTTCAAGAAAATAGATTTTAAGCACTATTTAAATTATCATCATTAACATTAAATTTAATGAAAACACGACGCGTGACGTGTACTGCAGCCCCTGAGCTTGAGCACAGGCCGAGCCCCGATAAACCGATTTCTCTCCGTACGCGACGTAGCGCCTGTGCTCACGCACACACGCGCCTCAAGCTTGTATTAGTGTACCTATCGTAGCGCGCTTGTATAAAGCTTTGACTCTGTTCGCTATTCTGTGCTTTAACTAATATAAATGTTCCAGGGGATATTAAATTTCTCTGCCTTGATCATAAGATGTTCCAGCTTCAACAGTAATGGGTTTTCGCAGTCTACTAACGAACAGAAATCGACTTTAAATCATCATCATCGGATGATGATGATGATTTAAAGTCGATGGAACGCTTCGTCAAGTACGGGAACGTTTCCGAAATGACCGTTCCCGAAATGACTTTTTCAAATAAACGCGCTTTTTTTAGACGGCAGTCATCTTTGATCTCATGTCGGGCTTGGTTGATGTAAAATACTTGAGATTACTATACGTTATAAGCACTATAAAACGTATTTTTTTAATATTCCGAATTAATAAACGCGTTCCCGGTATGACGACCTATTGATGTACGCTCTGTAAATAATAAATAGAAAAGTAGTTACCACTTATTTTTAATTATTTTGCCGAGAAAATCTCTTGACAGCCGCTTTGTTTACATCTTCCACTGCACTGTACCAGAGATATCTACAGGCCATGTTCAGAAATACAATTTTTTCAGGCAATCAAAATTGCGTTCACTCAAACGACGCTTACATAGTGGGACATGATCTTTTGACTTGATTTTCTTTAGTTTCTTTTTGTTTGATAATAATGCGTATAACTACGTGATATTAGATAATATTGAAGGCCAATAAATCAGAAGAACCGTTAAATTAATGTTATTTTATGTATATTTCCAGTGTTCGTTTCTAACGATTGCTACTTAGGACGCGTTCTCGAAATGATTTTTTGTAGTTATTTCTTCAAATAATAATGAATCTGTTTTACTTTTGAAGTATAATTTATTAGGTACAGTCAATATGAACCCTATTAAGTATGTACATATGATAATTTGTTTAAAAAATAAATAAATTTAGGCATTTATTTGCTACCGAAGCTGATTTTCCACCTTGGTGATTTTGACCCTATTATTTACCGGGTAGCTATTTTATGTCCTATATTGCAGTGACAACCGATGTTAATGACAGAATGTATTTTTAATTTTCAAAAATCTTTTAATAATCCTAATGAATATGATTGGAAAACCTGAATTGACATAACAGTGACTTAAGACTGCATCGTCATTTAACACATCTTTATCAAAGGCAAACCTTTCATCGGGTCTGTATTGGCGTTTGCCGTTTTTTTTTTTGTTAAAAGTGGCCGGTTTTTGTGTTTTACTGGTGTTTGTTGGTGGTGGAACTGACTGGGAAGCGCCCTAAAGGAGCGCCGCGCGTGTGTCGGCGAGCACTGGCACAGACGAGTTCCATACTTATATAGTTTTCCTAACGGCCCGTTCACACATGGGAGTCCGTTTTACTGGTACGCTTTTAATGGATACGTCATAAATTTATGCTGTGTTCACACATAGGCACCGTATAACGTTCAACGGATCCGTCATTACTGGATGCGATGTGTGAACAGAAAACTCGCTGTATATCGCCGCTATTCTACAAGGATGGATCTATCCGTTAAAATTCTACGTATCCGTATATTTTTACTGTTCCGTCGTCCAGTATTCGATGACAAAACGGAATGTAATTTTTTTACGGAACGATATTGTTTACTGTATACAGAATACTGTGCCATGTGTGAAGTCGCTCATACAACTACATACGCCATCGACGAAAAAAAAACGTACACGATAAAACGGAACAGTAAAACGGAGACATGTGTGAACCGGCCGTAACTTGTGAATAACTACAAACTTGACATTGGCTAATCTGTGTAAAGCCAGACAATCTGTGTAAAGCCACACGAGAGAGAAAAAAAACCTTTCACCGGCAAAAAAAAAGTTTTTCATAATTCCAGATTCTTTATCTACCGGGTAGCGATGCAAATCGCGATCTTCCCGCAAGGCCTCACTAAATCCGAAAGTCACAGAGACAATGAACTGATGGTATCATCCCATTTAATTAACATGCTTAAGACACGGTTGTGGTTTTAACTACAGCCTACGGAGGCATACTTACTGTAATAAATAAAATCGTCTGAGTACGAGATTATACGTAATTGCATTTATTTATTTATAGTTGGCACGAAATTTAATGGCCGGTCATAACGTAGGTAGCCTGAATTGCAGGGTACTACAAAAAGCTGCCATGGTCCTTCCTACTACCATTTTTCTGCATTTTTGCGAAAGGTTCTACGTCTAACTTATCATTCATCAGGAGGAAGAGGAGTCATTAACAGAGCTCTCTCCGTCACTTACTCCATACAATCGTAGTTCCCATTTCATTTGAATATTAAGCAACCAAAGTCCATGAAATTTTGCAGACATAGTCTAGAAACTAATATCTGTGTCTGTGGTGTTTTAGATTTTTCTAAAAATATGTAGTTTTAAAATTACAGGGGCTCAAAGATTTGTATTTTTCTTTAAAAAAAGGCCCAACTTTGTGCTCGTTTTTCTAGACAACGAAGCAATTTAATGAAATTTGGAAAAACCACAGACCTAGAAAATTTAATGAATATTATGTAGTAAAAAAATTATCGTTATATATTTTATATTGTTATAATTATGTGGGAACTACGAAAACCAGAAATTACACCCAGAAATCTTGAAAATTTCGTGCTGTCTCGATTTGTGCAAGCGGGGTGGTGAAGTGCGGGGGACGACACGTGAAACTGACAGAAACTGACAGTCTAAACACACGGGCCACATTTAGACTGCACCCAACTCCAAACTTGTCGATAGGTCTAACTAAATACACTGGTACATTTCAACTTGCGTTAGACGTATGCGTTACCTACTCAGACGTTGCCTGTAGATAAAAATATGTCTCATGTTTGCTGGCAATAGCGCATGCATCAAACCCTGCAAGTTGCAACTCTCTTGCAACCTATTCCTCACACAATACGCACAGCTTTAATATTATAATTTTTGACAATGTATACTATATGTAATGCCATATCACAGGTCACTCTCTGATTTATTGCTAACAATTTACTTCCAAATGCAAAGAAATCTAAGTGTGTTGAATTCACACTGCCCAATACCAGGACCTTAAATGACATAAATTCATTGATAAATAATCATATGTTGAAAATAAAGGAGAACCCCGTGTTTCTCGGTATAATGTTAGATGCAAAGCTTCTATGGAACACCCACATATCAACACTTGATGGTAAAGTCAGCTCTGCTGCTTACACTGTTAGAAAAATTCGACAGGTACTGACGTGGAAACTGCAAAAATTGTATATTTTGCTTATTTTCACTGTATTATGTCTTACGGACTCTTGCTATGAGATAAAGCGGTAGATATTGAGAAAAAAATGTATTACAGAAAAGGACAGGACGTGCAATTTATAATTTAAAACCGCGCGCTGCCATACAATAAAAATATAAGGAAATAAGTACCTTATCTATTATCTTATAGTAGCTTCTAAATATATTTACAACTAGCTAATGCCCGCAGCTTCGCTCGCGTGGATTTAGGTTTTTAAAAATCCCGATCCTTTCATTTCCCAGAACAAAAGTTGCCTCTCCGTAATAGCCCGTCCCCGGGATGCAACTTGTTTCTGTATCACGTAAGAATATTTAAACGGATGATCCTTTTCAAATCCCGAGGGATCACCAGGATTTAGGAATGCAATTTCTTACAGCATCAGGGTTGAGGTCAACGACAAAGTGTTTACTTGGTATAGATACCTTCAATATCAATTAATAATCGACACTTTTTAAATCCCATTAGCTTTAGTAGTCAGGTCCCCTGCAACATCAGGGTTGAGGAGTTGGAATCCAAATTTTTTATTGAACAATGTCGCAAACTTTCTTTATCGATTAAAAAAACTACCCAAAATTACGCAGTTAGGTTACCTGCCAAATTTCATGGTTTTGAGTCAACGGGAAGTACCCTAGAGGTTTTCTTGACACACACGACAGACAGAGAGATAGACAACAAAGTGATCCTATAAGAGTTCCGTTTTTCATTTTGAGGTACGAAACCCTAGAAAACGTAGGATCGGCATTCCGAACCAGTGGTAAATTTTTCTGACCATCCAAAAACACTTTGAAGTTTACCTAAAAGTTTACAGGAATAAAAATTTATCATTGTATTCCATTCCATTTCATTCTATTCCATTCTGTTCAAAGATAAATAGATAATAAAAATATTTGTCACCGAAACAATAATTTACGATACATCAACCAATATCAATTTAACTGATGACAATCTGACTATTACCAAAGTGAACGACTACTATAATATCTATTATATACGACTAACATAATATGTATTATAAATTGTGTGCCGTTTGCATTCTCACTAGGTTCTCATTAAGTTTGTTTTATTTGGTTAAACTTTCTGGCATTTATATTGTTATGACGTTTAGTTGGCAAATAGACTCTTTATTGGCTGAAACTCTAAAATTCAGCCAATCACAACAAAGAAAATATTGTAATAATGATTGATGCAGCTTTCTGTAATTGAAAACAAAATATTTGACATTAACTTGAATGTGACAGTGTTTTCCGAATAGGGTTGCCAGAGGCCCCGTATTTTACTGGTTACCCCGTATTTCAGGATACAGAAACCTGTAATTATGAATATAAAATACGGGGCAAATAAAACTAAATATTTTTAGGGTTCCGTAACTCAAAAGCAAAAAAGAACTCTTATAGGATCACTTCGTTGTCTGTCAGTCTTTCCGTCTGTCCGTCTGTCCATTTGTCCTTCTATCCGTCTGTCATGTGTTCATGAACAAATATTAGTATTTTCAATTTTCAAAGTAAGATAACTACATATATCAAGTGGGTTATCATATGAAAGGGCTTTACCTGTTCATTCTAAAACAGATTTTTATTTATTTTTATGCATATTTTTTTAATGCATAACAGTTTTTGATTTCTCGAGTAAAATGTCGGAAAAAATACCCGAATACGGAACCCTCGGTGCGTGGGTCTGACTCGCACTTGGCCGGTTTTTTACAAATTCAGCAGGAGCTGGCTGGCGAAATCCAACACTGACGTTATGTCCAGTAGAAAGAATATTTTCCTTTTGCGGCAATGCGTAGCCGAAACCCACTCGATATTGATCATGGTCGTAGCCAAGGCGGCGGGGCTTGGTTTGAGGATGTAAGCCTTTTTTTATACAAGTTAGCCCGTGACTTTAATCTTTTCTAGTGGTAAGTGATGATGCAGTCTAATTTCTTGGCCGTTAGGGCCATACTAACCATATAACTAGCCATGACCGAAGCCTCCCACCAGACCAGAAATTTCGAAATGGCGACTGCGCCTGGGAAGCCGTCAAAAACCTAAGCCTAAAATAATACTTACACTATTTCTTGCATTTGCTTGCCAATTTTTTTTTGGAAATATATCAAACATTTCGCGCTCACTTCACTCGCGCTTTGAATTTCTATTACTTGGTGTAAGCCCCGCAATTTCGTTTGCATGAATTTAGATTTTTAAAAATTCCGTGGGGGATTTTCCGGGCTAAAAAGCCGCCTAAAAAAATGTCTGGGATGCAAGTTACCTCTGAATAGTAAGTACCAAAATTTTGGTAAAGAAGATGGGCCGTGAAAGGGTAACAAATAGATAGGCAAATAGATATACTGTCGTATTCGTAATATTAGTATGGATAGGAAGCTTTAAAAATAAATCTTGCTATGGCTACACTCGTTTCCCTTTCACTTTAATTTTTTCTGTATTGAACCAAAAACACTTACGCTCACTGCGCTCGCGCTTTTTTATTGTTGTATTTTATCTCACTGTCAAATTGAAAGGCGAAATTCCACTAACCAGGTAATTAGCCCATAAAGTTAAGCGAATGTTTTTTTCCTCATGACAGGATTCAGTTCCGGCCCTAATAAAACCTCTCCCGCAATCGATTCCTGGCTACGGCCATAGTATTGATACTGTGAAGGTGGAATTACAAATTAAATGTAATTTTAAGTTGAAATGAGAAGATTTTATGCATGAAATGTATAACATTTTGCTTTACAACACTAAGAGTTTTTAAAAGCTATTTAAATAAATAAATCTTTTATTTAAAACCACATTGCAAACACAGTTCACCAATCAAGATACGGCAACATACAGAGAAAAAATACAAAACTTATAAATAAACTGAAATATCTAAATAGGCTTTCCATGCATTTCAGAGAGAACCACCGCCTATATATATATTCTTCAAATACTTCAAAATTTCAAATTTCTTCAAATCTAAACCCCGTATTTTTGATGGTGGTAGCCTGTAAATCAAAAAGAGCCAGGTGGCAACCCTACTTCGACCTAGACAGAATGAAAAATTGTTTTCATTACTCGGTATGCCTACTGCCATAGTGTGACAGAAAGTGTGACGGTAGTTGTGACCTCTGATTGGCCGACTCTCTTTCACTATTTGCTAAAATTGATGATTGCAACAACAATTTTTTCTTTTTTGTAATCGAGAACAGAACACGGACGTCAAACAGGTTGACTAATTGCAATCATTTCTGACCGGCTAACATTGTTCCGCTAGTGGCTCAAACTCACTGTCGCAGCAAAAACATGGTAAATTCAGCCAATCACAGCAATTTGAAATTTGGTTATCACAAATGTACCGATCTAGAAACCGAGAATGCACGAACCAGGGCAGATAGAGATGAGAACAATAATATCATACGTAGGAAATCGACGGGGGATCGTTGGCAAGGATAGCCTTAAGTTTGATTTGACATGTTTGGATAAATATTCTTAATACTGTACATCTGTAGAGCTTGTTGTAAATACACATTCTAGTTCAGAGTGGACATTAAATTTGATATGACGCGTTTGGGTAATGTAGAACTGACATGTATCGGGAGAGCCTGTTAAAGATACATGGTTTAGTTTTCACTTCAGAATGAATATAGGAATTTAGAATGAGCTGGCTGCCTTTCTACCACAGATTGTTTATGAAAACACCAAATAAAAATGATGCTTTATTTCTTTCGTAGCTGACTAAGCTCCAGGTTAGAAAGTTTAACGATACTTAATAGGATTAATGCTTGATTCTCATAGCTTATAATATAATTTAGCTTTAGTGAAACAAATTTTATCAAACCCAGCTATATGTATAAAGCGATCCTGTAGGCAGATTTCAAACAAATCTTCGATAATCTTCGAAACAAATATTCAATATATCTGTTATTGAATCCGTCTATAGAGCAAATTAAAAAATCGCAGCTACCTACCTATAACTATTATAGTCTTCACAGTCGAATAGTTTTATTTAAATAAATGACCGGCATTTATTTGAATTCACGAACTCACTCGGCCGTGAAATTCGCGCGTTACCGATCCCTTGATTAATTAAAAGCGAAGTGAGGCGAGATAATATTAATTACAGTTCAGTACAACCTCACACACGGATCATGGCAGCACCATTATGCGGGGCGTGGATTCACTTGAGGAGATTATTTATTGACTCTGACATTTTCTGTTTTTCCCGCTACGCAATCTATCTTCTTCGTTTACAGTTTTTTTTTCTCTCTCGTCTGACTTTACAAAGATTAGCCAATGTCAAGTTTGTAGTTATTTGTAACAAGTTAGTTAAACTATACAAGTATGGACCCCGTCTGTGCCGGCGCTCGCCGACACACGCACGGCGCCCCCTTAGAGCGCTTTCCAGTCAGTTTTAACAAAAAAAAAAACACTCCAAAAAGGCAGAGCACGCCCGCCAGCCAACACCAACACAGACGAAGTCCCTCGTTTACAGTTTGTTATTGACAAGCAGAAATACGTTATTTTACCCGCGGATGACGAATTAGCTGACCCACTCCGACTTCACTCGGATGGAATTTATGAAAATCACTTACTCATGTGACCCTGGAAGTATAAATACCTAAGGTGGCGCGCCTCTTCGACGGCTTTAGGTATTATCTGATAAGAAAGAGAATTACGTTTACGCAATTAAAAGAGAGGCGTTTATTAAAGTTTAGGCAGCAGCGCTGTCCGAGCTGAATTGCGTTTTATTGCGTCGTGATAAGTGTCGCTATTTATTCAAACGTCCACGCGGAGTGAGCTTTCTGTACCTAAAAGGTACTATTAATAAGTATTCCATGGTGGAGGTCTAGGTTATAGGGAGAACTTTCAAGTTTCTAGACCCGGGTGGTTTATACATATATATCTTAGTTAGTTTAGTTAGTCAGTTTCCTAGACAAGCAAAAGTTCGTCATTTTCTCGCGTATGTATGACGAACGCAACAAACTAAACAGTCGGACGAAACTGCTCTGTTTAATATAAGACCTTCCTTTAATAGGTACATAATTCGTCACTAAGTATAATTTCTTGGCCATTTAACTCTAAAGTTTGTGTCGGCCACATTAAAAGATAAATAATCGGGTAATAACAGTTAACCGAGGCTTCCATAAAAAGCCGTATCAGTATAGTTGTCAACACCTTGTCGCCGATGCGTTCAAGGTGTGGCTTCGATGCGCGGAAGTTGTCTCATCGAAATCGAGTCATTACACGGTCTTTACATAAGGAGACCGTATAAAACTGATAATTTTAGGGTTCCGTACCTCAAAAGTAAAAAAACCCTTATAGGATCCCTTCGTTGTCTGTCTGTCTATCTCTCTGTGTGTATATCTGTCCGTATATCGTGTCTGTCAAGAAAACCTATAAAATACTTCCGTAGTAAGTCGTTTAGCGTGTAGGTAGATCTTATAACACAAGTAAAGTAAGAAATCCGAAAACCGTGAATTTGTGATTACATCATTAAAAAATTAACATGTGTTCTAACAATTAGTTAGTATTTTCAATTATTTTATGCATAAAATGTCGAATATAGCCTCGATAGCTCAACGGTTGAGGAGCGGACTGAATTCCGAAAGGTCGGCGGTTCAAACCCCACCCGTTGCACTATTGTCGTACCCACTCCTGGCACAAGTTTAACGCTTAATTGGAGGGGAAAGGGGAGTACTAGTCATGATTAGCATGGCTAATATTCTTAAAAAAAATACGACTGCAGTACGGAACCCTCGCTCGGTGCGCGAGTCTGACTCGCACTGGGCCGGTTTTTTGTACATATACTACCTAAAAGGAAAATCAATATTGTTTTCACCCGACTGCGCGACAGCAATAACAGACAGGGTTATGGGTTTCACGCCTAAGATACGGCCGCAATGCGTGAGACTATCTACTTTTATGGCATATTGTTTTAAATTGAATCTTTAAAGAATCTGGATACAAACATACATACACACATACATACATATATATATATATATATACATATATACATATTTACATACATAGACTGCTAAAATCATAACCCTTTCTTTCGACTTTGCCGTAGTCGGGTAAAAAGCAACCACCCCATTACTTGCTGGCTCTGCTCGGTAGGCATTCTGAACCAGTGGTAGATGTTATTTGACGATTGAAAAGCACCTACTTGTAAAAGATTATTTGAATAATAAAAATCTTTCTATTTCTACATGTATACCTAAAGGATTTTTTATACCCTCGAAGCATCCCAACGGCTGGATGCAATTTAATTATTTATTTCTATAAGTAGGTACAGACTAAATTATACGGACTATATCTTTTAGGGTCGATTTTTAATATAATCTTTATCTGAGGATTTTTAGTTTTTCAAATTAAAAGCTAATATAAGTACTTTCTGATGATTAGTTAAAAAAAAATTCGCGGCCTGCAGTTCTAAGCCTTAAGAAATAAGGCCTAAGTCAATATAATTAATTTAGCAAACAGCAAACAGTACATATAATATGATAGTAAGATATTAATGTATACTGTCGTTATAAAAGAAAGTCTTCGAGAGCGTCTGTCTGTCTGAACGCGCTAAACTCGATCAGTCTCTCATGACCATAAACGATAAGAGGTGTATCATATCATTTCAGTACCTAGACCCTAGACTCTAGAGAGTCCATTCTGCCTGTCTAACAGATGGAAGAGATTCTTATAAATAATTGTAATTTTTTCGTACCCAAGTGAAGCAGAACAAGAATTGTTTTCGCGGTCTACGCTTAAGGGGCCATATGGAAACTGATTTAGAGCAGAAATGTGACAATGATAGATTTATTCACTGTAGTGTGCCGAAAAGAAGATGGCAATCAAGCAAGTTAAAGAGCAAAAAAATCAAATTAGTAAAGTACCTATATTGTTTTAAAAATAAATTAAGCTAATAAACGTAATAAAACATGAAGTTTTTGGAAATTATATTTATCACACTAATATTATAAAGGCGAAAGTTTGTATGTATGTGTGTGTGTGTGTGTGTGTGTGTGTGTGTGTGTGTGTGTGTGTGTGTGTGTATGTTTGTTACTTCTTCACGCAAAAACTACTGGACGGATTGGGCTGAAATTTAGAATGGAGATAGATTATACCCTGGATTAGCACATAGGCTACTTTTTATCCCGGAAAATCAAAGAGTTCCCACGGGAATTTTAAAAAACATACATCCACGCGAACGAAGTCGCGGGCATCAGCTAGTCCATAATAAAATAATATGGAAAAATAATTACTTACTATCTCTCATTGATATTAAAAAAATCTAGATATCTGGAGCAGTTTTAGAAAATTTTAAATAAAACCAAAAAAAAAGTCTACAAGAACATCTGACGATGATTTTTACTGATTTGACATTTACTGAGATAGCTTTAAAATATCGTAGTGTTGTTTCTACTTCCGAAGCATTTTCCAGTAGTAGGTATAATGTATAAATGTTGGATTCAAGTGGACAGCGGCGCCTGACAAATGCCCCCCGGGAGAAATAATCACCGCAGGACTGCCTTTCACCATAAATATGAAAATAAAGCCCATTTCTGTATTTATAAGCCTTTCCCGACGCTATAAAATGTATGAACTGACAAGTGTATTAATTGTTTAGATCTGTATATTAGCATTAACTTTTGATTTCCACTACTACTGAAATCGATGCGAGAGGTCGAGGTTACGTTGGCGTCAATTAAAAAAAGCCTGGATACACAGTCCAGCCGTGGATTTACGTTGCCTGACAATAATACGAACTTTTATATGGAATAGAATTAATTAGGGCTGGCTCATTCTTTGCGCAACGGATCAGCCTGGCTGTCCAACGCGGAAATGCAGCCAGTATTCTTGGCACCATTCCACGCGGGCATGATTTGTATAGTAATTAGATAAGGCTAGCTTTAAGTTTTATTGTAATATTTTCATTTAAAAAAAAATAGAATTAATATAGTTATGTAATATAACACTAGCGGATACCGGCGTGTGCTATTAAGCTAAAAAAATGTTCCTATTTTTTTTTGTTTAAAACCATCTTCTCATTGTTACCTTTCTTATAAGCCGTTGATGGTTGAATCACTTATGTGTTTTATATATTAAGATTTCGCAAACACTCAATAGGTTATTGAACCGCTATAGGTAAGTGCAAAGAACAATACCGTATCGATAATAATAATCGATACTAAGATAAGAAAGCTATCGTGACAGATAGCTCCGATGTCTGACGTGATGTTTCAGCGGCAAAAAACCGAACAAAAGGAGTGAAAGTGCATTAGCAGAATAATCACCCGAGGCTTGGGCGTATGACAATGATCCTGTCCATCACAGCGATTATACGGAGGATCACAGAATACGTAGGTATGGTTTGCGAGATAAAACGCGCGCGTTCCCAATAAAAAAACCGGCCAAGTGCGATTCAGACTCTCGCAACGAGGGTTCCGTACTAGGGTATTTTTTCCCACATTTTGTACGATAAATCAAAAACTTATTATACATAAAAATACAAGATAGTGTAGGTTTAAATAAAAAAAAAACAGATAGTGTAGATTTAAATAATGAACCCACAAAAATGAAAAGGTGTTAAAATAAAACAGATTCCTAAATTACTCAATCATTTCCACTCAGTTTCTGGTCGACTTCCTCTCAACGGATTCAGCTTCCATTTGAATGGATAATAAATTAATAACAAGCATATTGCAATCTGATGATTTCGTAGACGTTGTAAAATCATGACTTGTACGACTTGTATTATAATTTTGGCAGGCTGACCGTTAGCCAATCATATGCTTTTTCAGGCAATAATTAAAAGATTTGGACGTAACACAGAGCATTAAACCCATTTGACTGTATGTCTTCTACATTTTCACGGCCCATCTGCTTGACCAACTTTGACGAAAGGTACAGACATAGCTTGTATCCCGGGAATGGACATAGGCTACTTTTGATCCCGGAAAATGAAAAAGTTTTTAGAAAACTACGGGATTTTGAAGAAAGCTAAGAGTTATTCTAGGCTTTCTTATGAGTCATGAGGCCCATAATTCGCGACCATGTCTCGAATTCCAATCAATAGCTGTACTAGTCTTCTAAATACAGAAAAGGAAAATCTGACTGACTGATCTATCAATGCACAGCCCAAACGGACGGAACGGTCTGAAATTCGGGATGCAAATAGAAATTATGACGTAGACATCCGCTAAGAAAGGATTTCTGAAAATTCTACCACTAAGAGGGTAAAATAGAGGTTTATTTGTGTAGTCCTAACAGACAAAGTCGCGGGCGCAGGCTAGTCCATACTAATATTATAAAGGCGAAATGTGTCTGTCTGTCTGTCTGTTTGTCTGTCTGCTACCTTTTCACGACCCAACAGTTTAACCGATTCTGACAAAATTTCGTACAGAGTCAGCTTATATCCCGGGGACGGACATAGGCTACTTTTTATCCCGGAAAATCAAACAGTTCCCACGGGATCTTTAAGAACCTAAATCCACGCGGACGAAGTCGCGGGCATCCTCCAGTAGTAAATAAAGATCTTAACGCTTGCTAGCCGGCAAAAGCTGGCCAGGGACTAATTTCTTCAGGCGGTCTAACTGTTGTTACTTTACACGAAAAACACTTTCGCATCAGATGTTTCACGCCAGCCGTAAGTCACTGGATCGGCGAGATCTTATCGCGCCTATATATCTCTGTTTTAAATACACAGTACATAGATAACTGACCGGCACGTCTCGGCGAACACTCGCTAACGAGCTGCTTAGCATTTGTGGACGTGACTATAATAAATATAGCCTCAAAGATTAAATAGCGAATGTCAGTTTCGGCGTATTTTGATACTGACACGACTTTCTATTCCTTGTTGTGCTGATTTGCGCAAATCCTGAGTGCGAATGTGAAACGACTTGGCGGAGAGTAAAGGTTTCCAACTGGGCAAGAAATGTCTGACCCAACATTCTTATAATAACAAACAGCAGACCGATGTTGCTTATTCGAGACCGACCTTTCCCATGCCTAAATTAAACTCAAACCCACATTAATCTTTTAAATGCGAGAGTAGGTATATCTGTCTGCCTGCAGTCTGTTACCATTTTAACCCCCGACCTATAAAGAGAGGTGTTATAAGTTTGACGTGTGTATCTGTATGTCTGTGTATCTGTGTATCTGTTTGTGGCATCATAGCTCCTAAACGAATGAACCGATTTTAATTTAGTTTTTGTTTTTGTTTGAAAGGTGGCTTGATCGAGAATGTTCTTAGCTATAATCGAAGAAAATCGGTTCAGCCGTTTGAAACTTTTCTAATTTGCTTATAGAGGTTTTTGTGTTGGGGGTTGTTTAAATTTTGAGTTATCATACACATTAATTTCATTGATTTTAACATAATATGAACAGAGTAAGCTTGCTTTCCAGGGACGGACATAATATCACTACTTTTTACCCCAATAAATCAATAAGTTTATTTTTTAAGTCTATCCTGTATTTTATTCTCTGTCATAATATTAAGTTATAAAGATGTTTAAATAAATAAATAAGTTTCAAAAGGATTTTTAAAAACCTAAATCCACTTGGACGAAGGCACGAGCATCACGCAATAAACTATAAGGAGGTGCGTATTATGTAATGGGAAATGGTCGATAGTGGAGAGTAGACCAATAAAGGAAGCTCTTCTCAAATAAGGCTTAGCGATTAACATAAAAGTCGCTGGCGATTACAAGTCTTACGTGAGCATTTTAAACAGTTGCTTCGAATTATCAACGACCGTATCCATACTAATATTTCATACTAATCCATACTAATACATACTAACACCTATTATGAATAGAAAAGTGTGTCTGTCTGTCAGTCTGCTAGCTTTTCACGGCCCAACAGTTTAACCGATTTGAAACCGATGTGGGTACAAAGTTACATCCCGGGGATGGGTATAGGCTATTATTATCCCGGAAAATTAAAGAGTTTCCACGGGATTCTTATAGGCCCATCCGTTTAACTGATCTATATGGGAACAGAAGTAGCTTGCGTCCCGGAAATTGACATAGGCAGCTTTTCATCCCGGAAAGCAAAGCAAAGGGTTTTGAGAAACATAAATCCACGCGGATGAAGTCGCGGGCATCACCTAGTATAGCTATATAAAAATGTAATAAATTCGTAGGAGTAGCATTTAATTCAAGTAAATGGAGGCTTGCAACGAGGAGAATTGGTCATTAGATCATGGTATTTCGCAAAGTTAGTAAATTATGCCTGTCTCTATGGACTGTTTCTGTTTCAACTTATTAACGAAATATTGTGTAAAATAGTTCCATTTATTTAGATTGCCAACGGATGGCGTTGATGTTAGTTAAATCGCGAAATTAAGCCCTGTTATTTAACGGCTGATATCAATAGGTCTTACTGAAGCTCTAGCTACTAATTTATACTTAAACTCAGCTGATATACCACAGTAGCAAAATCTGTATTAAAAATGTGAAAGTGTCTCTCTATCGTGCTGTTCTTTTTTCATGAGGTAGGCTGATTCATATCAAGCAGTGATCACTGATCACTTAGTGGTTAAGACTTCGGCCATTCGGTGTGTCCTAGGTTCGATCCTGGACAAGCACCAGTAACTTTCCGAAGTTATGAGCGTTTTCAGCAATTTTTTTATTTTTATCAATATAACTAATATAGATATTAACATCGGTTCTTAACACCCTCAAAATTTTGTCGACTTGTCTGGATTATCGCTTCATTATTATTATTGGTGAAGGAAAACATCGTGAGAAAACAAAAAGGAAAGTGTGTAAAGTTTGCCAATCTGCATTTGATTGATACAGCGTGGTAGACTAATATAGCCTAAGTCCTTCTCATTCAGTGACCCGTGTATAGTGGGCCAACGATGGGTTGAAACAATGATGATGAGCCAATTTTTGTCCCGGGAAAATATTGGAGATCAACGTTAAAACAGAACAATCGGAAAATGTGTACCTAGAAATTTCACAGAACCAAACCAGTGGTAAATTATTTGACGATTCAAAAGCACTTGTAAAAGTCTATTTGAATAAAAATCTATTCTATTCTATTCTACAGACAACATTTTCAAGATAGTTACGAATAGAACCAATACTATCTGAATTTAGACAGTAAACATTATAGGGGAAAAATTATATTTCAACGTTTCCATGCAATTCAATAAATAATCCAATACTGTTTATAGATAACAAAAACGTATCCTACAAACTGGTGACCAGGTAGCGAAACCTGTTAGTAAATTGTTATATCAAACAATATTCGTATTTCAGGGTGGCAATTCTAATAAATTCCATAATCGCCGTGCTATCACAGTAGCGGCGATAACCGCAAGTTTGTTGCTAACGATGCTAAAACAATCCGCAACAAAGACATTACGCTGAAGCGACAATAAAATGAGCTGTAAAATCGAATGGCACAGGGTGGAGCAGGAGTCGATGCTACATTGACGATAAAAGAGACTATCATCGCGCTATTACAGTGGCGACGGTAATGTTAACGGTAAGCTTGTTGCTAATGATCCTAAAACAATCCGCAACAAAAACTTTACGCATAAGCGACAATAAAATGAGCTGTAAAGTCGAATGGCACAGGGTGGAGCAGAAGTCGATGCTATATTGACGATAGAAGAGACTATCGTCGCGCTATCACAGTGGCGACGGTAATGTTAACGGTAAGCTTGTTGCTAATGATCCTAAAAATATCCGCAACAAAAACTTTACACATAAGCGACAATAAAATGAACACTAAAATCATACGGAAAAGGGTGGCACAGAAGTCGATACGATTTTGTCGATAAAATGCAGTGAGGTGTTTTATATCCATACTCCATAAATATTATAAATGCAAAAGTGTCTGTCTGTCTGTCTGCTACCTTTTCACGGCCCAACAGTTTAACCGATTCTGACGAAAGGGTCAGCTTATATCCCGGGGACGGACGTAGGCTACTTTTTATCCCGGAAAATCAAAGCGTTCCCACGGGATTCCTAACGACCCATCCGCTTAACCTTTGACTATGACTTACCTGTTTATATTTTATTTATATTATACTTATGACTTACCTAACTTTGTTTATCAACTAATTTCACACATTTATGACACTAAGTTGCAATTCAAGGTCGCAATTATTACGCTTCTGCTCTAAATAATAATTAATATTTAATATTTTTAGGGTTCCGTACCTCAAAAGGAAAAACGGAACCCTTATAGGACCATTTTCTTGCCTGTCTGTCTGTCCGTCGTATCTGGCAAGAAACTTATAGGATACTTCCCGTTGACCTAGAATCATGAAATTTAGTAGGTAGGTAAGTCTTATAGCACAAGTACAGGTATTCCTGTAGGATATACAGGTAATCTAAAAACCGCGAATTTGTGGTAACATCATTAAAAAAAATTAAAATATGTTTCAATAAGATAACTATACCAAGTGGGGTATCGTATGAAAGGGCTTTACCTGTACATTCTAAAACAGATTTTTATTTGTTTTTGTGCATAGTAGTTTTTGATTTATCGTGCAAAATGTTGGAAAAAAAATCCGAGTACGGAACCCTCAGTGCTGACTCGCACTTGGCCGGTTTTTGTAAATTCATACTGCTTTTGCATTATTTATTAAATCATTGTTATCTCAAGCGTTTAAATTCTTATTACATACATACAAAAACTCTATCCTTTTAAAGCGCTTATGAACTTTAAGTATCTATCGAGTTTACTTGACTGAAACTAGATTTGATCTTCTATTTCCAACACGTTTCGAAACAATTATGTGTAATTTATACTAAGTGCTATCTAAGTATCACCCAGGTGATAGTAATAGGTATCTACAAGTCAATTTCCACTACATCGAAATGAAATTCAAATGTATGCAATCGTTTAAGAGAACAACGGTAGCACGTAAACTTTTCGATAGATAAAATCAACGCGTTGACCGTATATGGGCGCGATAATAAACCGCTACAGCCTCACAATGCAACACCGATATCGTTTTCACTTTTATCGATAAAATCGGATCGATATCGAGCCGATAATGGTGATTCACTAAGATAAAGCGTACACAACGCTCTCATATAATCGGGCCTGACTACAATGAGCTATTTTATAGCCTTTATAGCCTGTATAATGGCTTAATCAAGTTAAAAGTAGAAAGTGGTCTACGGTTCTCTGCTTTATACTTTTATGCAATGAATTAAGAGCGCAGAACGGTCACCTTTCGGTTGCGTAAGATGGCACAGTCAAATGTCGGTCAGTGATCATACGGCGGCCACGATGATTCATAATTTGGCTGATGAGTCAGATGCAGGAACCTCGCCATCCTGATTAGATAGCGTTTCTAACTTTCCACTTTCAAATAGCATTCGAGGCTTACGAATTAACATTGCTTAGATTACAAGGCGGACTTGCGGGATTTCGTAGGTTATCAGTGTTATGTAAAGAATAATCCGGAGCAGTTTGTCTGAGAGTTTCATTTGTTGCAATTTACGTGCTACAATGTGTATCAGAGACAAGGCAATGGGCGGTGTAAGAAAATATAATCAAGACTATTCTTAAGATAACATTCGTTTGCAGTTTCCCAAGGTATACTTAGATCTATGAATCATGATAATATTATTGAGTAATGATATACATTTTTGTACAATATATTTTCTAATTAAAACCATTAATTATTAATTATTGTGGCAGTTTATTAACTTCCTTCATGACATAACCAGTCAGCTGAAGAAAAATGAATGACAGATATCACCTGCTTAAAGGTAGAATGTGATAGAAAATCTAAGATGAATTGGTTTAATTGTTTATGTGTGGGCATTTGAAGAATTTCAGAATCCATAAAGTTTTTGTAGAGACGCAGTAAGAAGAAACTGTTGAATATTATAAAGTTTAGTTTTATATTAAGCTTAAAGAAGGAGAACCAGAGCTCGTTACCAACAAAGTTCAACCAGTTACAAAGCTAAAGAGGCGAAGCACGTAGAAGAATTAATAGACATTGAGGTCCCGAGGTGCTGAAATGACGAATCTGCGTCAGAAAGAGTGGCATTGACAAAGGTAGAGAAGTGACATCAAACGAGTCGGGGGGAGCCGCTAAACATAAGTGGCTCAAGACCGTGACGTATGGAAGATTCTACAGGAGACATAATATGTCCAGAAGGGATGTCCATCGGTTCACCACAACAACTAGATGTATTATAGAAGCAGGCGTTATTTTGCGGAAGTCCATGATATACAAGGAACCAAATAATTGCAATTAGACATTGTAAGGTCTACATCTTCTGTGGATGCTCCGGTGTCGGGGTGAAACGCGCGTCGAGTGGTGTTGGAATTTGTGTGGTGCTGCGTACCATACAGATTTCGTTGGTTTAGCGGATTATAGCAAGTTAAGCTTTTGGTTCCTTGTACAACAACTAGAGGAAATGATATTCGTCTAGGTAGAAATGGTAAGTTATATTATAAAGAACAGAAGCGTAATCAATTTGCAAATTGAACCTGTAAACACAGTTAGGGCCGCAATCCCACGGACTTTCTACGCGCTGCGTGGGCGCGGCCCTGTGGTGCATTAATTAATACAACTGCACACTAATGCACCGGCGAATAATCGGACAGTAAGACAAGAAGACATTCATATACAGACTTGAAATGATAAGTGCAACATTGTAAGTAATCATACAATGTTGTGTTTTCATGTCTACTTCACAGAGATTTGCCTGGCTTATTAGAAACACTATCTCAGTCGCTTTGGGCATCGGATTTTTGACTCATTCGCCCAAATACATACGAATATTACAGAGTAAGGATATGATATTACATACAGAGGTTTGACGAAGCCTTGACAGAGCAATCGTGCGGTAAGTGCGGCAAAAAGAAGCGATTCGAACTGGCCTACGTAGATATAGGGCCCTATGTTTAAGGGTGGAAGGCTGCTCGTCGGACTGCTGTTTCTCTTTTTATACTGTGATAATATTATAAATCCGAAGTGTATTTGTCTGTCTGTTACATTTTCACGATCCATCCGCTTAACTGAATTTGATGTTTCGTACAGAGATACTCCTGCACACCTAACGTCAACGAAAATCAAAGAGTTCCTACGGAAGTTCCTAAAAAAAAAACTAAATACATCCGGATAAAGTCGCGAGCACCATCTAGCTTGTAAATTTCTACAAAATATAAAAAGACTTGTCCTGACTGATAGACATTGCAGGGGCTAGGAAACTTGAAATTATGATAGTAGGTTTCTTTTATAACGTAGGCACTCTGTAAGAAAGGATTTTCGGAAATTCCACCCCTAAGCGTGTCTGTAGCTAATATTCTAAGTTTGCAGCAGGAGCAAAAGTTAGCAAATTAGCTGTCAAAATTCTAGCCACGAAAGGCAATTGGAATATACCCAATTTTATTATAAGTAGACCCTTTTACTGCCTGCTTTTAGTGCCTGCCAAAATAGCGCTAGATAGCAACATAAACAACGTTTATCGCTAATCCTACTGAATATTTATGTAAAGTTAGGTACCATTATGCCTTCCATCAAAGGAATGGGTCATACGTAAAAATAATAAATAAGATAAGGTATCTCAGGTTTCAGACTATCTATAAAGGCTAAGTGGGGAAAGTCGTTATTATTTTATTACCTATCAATATAAAGGCTTGAACCCAAACAAGACTTGCTACGACAGCACGTCCACACTGAACAGTGAACGCGCATACAAAATGTGTAGATACGTAGATTAAAAAAATTAAGATTTCTCGAAAAGTTCACAAGCTAAGAACTAAATGCTTAGCTATAATCCGCCAAAACAGCCTTTGCATGATATACAAGTGTAAATTAAAAATTTATAACACCCCCGACAAGTGAAGGTTACAGTAATAACTAGAAAAGAGCTGATAACTTTCAAACGGCTGAACCGATTTTCATGAATTATGGCTAAGAACACTCTCGATCAAGCCACCTTTCAAACAAAAAAAACTAAATTAAAATCGGTTCATTAGTTTAGGAGCTACGACGCCACAGACAGATACACAGATACATACACACGTCAAACTTATAACACCCCTCTTTTTTGGTCGGGGATTAAAAAGTGTAGCAACAAGCGATGTGCACCGCCCGCCCACCCTCTACTAAATAAGATTTACTGTCAATTATTGAGTAGGTATATAAGACACGAGGGTTCCAAACGCGCACTGGTCTGCGAAGATACACTCTGCGAAGACAAACACAACTCATCTTGACGAGTTTATAACTGTAGCTATAGTATTTTCGAGTTGTTGTTAACTGTACGTGACGATTTTTTTGCAATGAATGAGGTCATATAGCGCATCGTACGCCCGTAGCCGCGCGTAACAATTCGCGGCGAATTCGCCCCTTTTGGACAAGGTCTTACCAGTGATAAATTACCGAGTTAGCCAAACTGTACCAATAAGTGGTGGGCATGTGGCAAACGTTTTATGTTTTCGTTCATAATATTTAGAACACTAAGGAACTGTTTAAGGAAATAATAAGGTAGTAGCTAAGGTGAAATTGGTAGTAAAACCAGTGAATTTATTAACAAAATAAGTACTATCTAGGATATTAAGCATAAAATAAAACGACTGTTAATCACGCGGGTGATATAAAATCAACATGTTTCGTTCTGCCACGGTATAAAAAGAGATAAATAACATATCCTTACACTATGGGTTTGTGCCAAACCGTGCTAAAAATAAAGAATAGATATATACGCATAACAAACGAAACCTGAAAGAAAGACTCAGTTTCCTGCACGGCGGTAAGTACCGCTTGGGTTTTTTAGTGGGTATGCTTATAGTATGATGTAGCATTGCCAGTAAGTCCCCCATATACCTACTTATCCGCTTTTGTGCGGGATGCATAAAAAATCTATGACCATCCCCGGGATACAATGCAAGCTATCTCCATACCAAATTTTGTCAAAATCGTTTAAACTGACAGTACCTGTACAGTTTGCAGACAGACCGCAGATTGTAATATATGTATTATAATGTTAGTAAGTAGTATAGGGTTATTAACCCCCGACCCAAAAAGAGAGGTGGTATAAGTTTGACGTGTGTGTCTGTGTATCTGTCTGTGGCATCGTAGCTCCTCAACTAAAGAACCGATTTTAATTTAGTTTTATTTTTTGTTTGAAAGGTGGCTTGATCGAGAGTGTTCTTGGCTATAATCCAAGAAAATCGGTTCAGCCGTTTGAAAGTTATCAGCTCTCTTCTAGTTACTGTAACCTTAACAAGTCGGGGGTGTTATAAATTTTGAATTTACACTTGTTTCTAAAAATTGATTTGAATTGGATAATTAGATGTTGTGATAACAATCACGCATTAATTACATTATTTAACTTTTGCAAGTTAATAGCTCTATGCTATTCCATTTAAGTATTATTCAATTAAACCAAGCGCGGATGACATACCCTTGCCTGCACGCTCATTAATTAGCGGCAATGTTAACTTGCACCGGTGAAAGCATTGTTTTAGATCTGACCCGGTCAGGACAAATGATCTACCTGTACGAGTGCCTCCCGTGAGAACAGCGAGGGCCTGGCTAGACAACCTCGATGGTAAAGTAGGTAAATTATCACAAAACTTATCATCATCGGTTTTCGGTACCTATTTCTTACGCACTTCTAAACCAAATATATTACATTAATTTAAATTTTAAGTTCTAGATCTAGAAGGGTAAAATAAAAAAATTATAACACCCCCGACAAGTGAAGGTTACAGTAACTAGAAAAGAGCTGATAACTTTCAAACGGCTGAACCGATTTTCTTGGATTCTGTTCTTTCTAAGAACACTCTCGATCAAGCCATCTTTCAAACAAAAAATCTAAATTAAAATCGGCTCATTAGTTTAGGAGCTACGATGCCACAGACAGATACACAGATACACACGTCATACTTATAACACCCCTCTTTTTGGGTCGGGGGTTACAAAATAAGTACTTTTGACTGGACTTTTATCAGTCAAAAGTTGTTTTAACTGCGTGACAATTTCGACTGTAAAGTTTTGCGTGTAAAAATTATAAATAACCTCACTTTATTGTTATTTAACAAACCTATGTTACGCTAGACCTCATACTGGGATTGTTGCAGCTTCTAATCAAAAACCAGTTTATTTTTATTATATAACCTCTTATCTATTGAGACCACAAATAAATCAATCTATTAACACACTATTGATTACAATGATTTGCACAATGATCATGCCGTGACTGGGATATGATTTCAATCAATCTGTATTCACAACTAGATAATGTCCGCAACTTCGTCCGCGTGAATTTAGGTTTTTGATAATAATTAATCACACTTATCACATCACACTAATATTATAAAGGCGAATTGTGTGTATGTGTGTGTGTATGTTTGTTACTCCTTCACGCAAAAACTACTGGACGGATTTGGCTGAAATTTGGAATGGAAATAGATAATATCCTGGATTAGCACATAGACTACTTTTTATCACGGAAAATCAAAGAGTTCCCACGGGATTTCGAAGAACCTAAATCCACGCGAACGAAGTCGCGGGCACCGACTAGTCTCGTATATTTTCCGAGATAAAAAGTATTCTATACTAGCTGATGCCCGCGACTTCGTTCGCGTGGATGTAGGTTTTTTACAATTCCCGTGGAAACTATTTGATTTTCCGGGATAAAAAGTAGCCTATGTGCTAATCCAGGGTATAATCTATCTGCATTCTAAATTTCAACCCAATCCGTCCAGTAGTTTTTGCGCTAAGGAGTAACAAACATACACACACACACACACACACACACGTACAAACTTTCTCCTTTATAATATTGGTGTGATCCGTCGTCGGGATACAAGTTATCTCTGTACCCGTCAAAACCGTTTAAAAATTTTACTTTACATCCCGGAAAAATCAGTTTCCATGAGATATTTATAAACCTATAAACGAATTTATAAAGCTTAAAAAAGCAGTGTTCAGGGTCCATGTATGTTTTTATGTGAATTTCTTTGTTCCACCATAACTTCTAAGTGTCTGCACAGATTTAGATGTATGGGGTATCGTTAGAATCCTTGCATCATGCCGAGTGACACTGGCTTGTATTTTTTTTTTCATTGAATATGGTAGGGCAATCTTTTTTAGAAAAAATTTAATAAACGGTTGACGAATTATTGTTCTATAAGTACCTAATATTGTGGATATGCTGTAATACATGTATTCTTAACAAAATCTGGTCTAAGTCGGTTATTTGTATCTGCTTTCAGTTTTATAACACTTACGATTACTTGATTTCAGATAATTAATGTTGGCAATACCTGAAAAAAAAGAAAATAAGTTAAGAATATGCATATAGTATAAATAAATCACTTACAAACTTTTGAAAAAGACGTGGGCTAATTTAATCCTCCATTATCCTTGCGTCTTTATACACCGCTATTTGTAGATGGTAAATAGTCCAAGCACAATAATTACAATTATTAATTGAAGCAATTTGTAAGCCCTAGTGATGATAATAATATTTCTAAGGCCATCCTTTCATAAATGTTGCGGTCAAGGCCTTTTGATACCCTTCGCTGACACAATACATCTAACAAGGTCAATGTTATTGAAGAAAATCCATAGTTTGACTTACTATGTTGCCATTTCGTCGATTTTGGTAATTGATTTTTCGGTTACGTCCAATCATCCGATTGAGATGATAATTATTTTGCAGACACGTATGGTTTGGATGACAATTATACATGTATATGGTAGGTACCACAAAGCGTCTCTGGTGGTGTGAGGTGCATATGGCATATGACAGGACAGTTGGACAGTTGGGAATTTGGACTCATTTGCTTAGTTTTTAGGAGTAAGGTACTTAATTTTCAACGAATACATAGGTACTTGAGTTTCAAAGAACCTGTTGATGGAGATGAAATTTGGGCACTGGAAATCCACAACGGTATATGGCAGGATTTTTTTAATCTTCATATTTTGTTTTCGTGAGCAAGTTTCATTTAATTTTATAGTATACTAGCTGATGCCCGCAGCTTCGCCCGCGTGGATTGGTCAGATCCCCTGCAGCATCAGGATTGAGGAGTTGGACTCCAAATTTTTTATGAAACAATGTCGCAATCCTCTATCGATTAAAAAAGAAATGACGCAAATCGGTTCAGAAATCTCGGAGATTTCGGTGTACATAGGTAGAAAAACACAACTCCCTTTTTGAAAGTCGGTTAAAAAAGTAGTCTATTTTACGCCCTGGTCAATCCTCTACTTGCCTGTGAAAGTCCCGTCAAAATCGGTTCAGCCGTTCCAAAGATTAGCCTTTTCAAACAGACAGACAGACAGACAGACAGACAGACAGACAGACAGACAAAAATTTTAAAAACGTGTGATTCAGTTATGGTATCGTTCAAATAACCATATGAGCTTAATATGAGGTAGTTATTTCGAAATTACAGACAGACACTCCAATTTTATTTATTAGTATAGATTATAAAGCTATCACACTTCACACTAATATTATAAAGGCGAAAGTTTGTGTGTGTGTGTGTGTGTGTGTGTGTGTGTGTGTGTGTGTATGTTTGTTACTACTTCACGCAAAACTACTGGACGGATTTGGCTGAAATTTAGAATGGAGATAGATTATACCCTGGATTAGCACATAGGCTACTTTTTATCCCGGAAAATCAAAGAGTTCCCACGGGATTTTTAAAAAACCTTCATCCACGCGAACGAAGTTGAATATATGAGTCCCTGCTAAAGCAGTGCTAATCAATAGAGCATCGCGTGCCACGATGCTAGAGAATATCGATTCTCGCGGTCAAGGTTTAGGTGAAGGATACGTACCTAGTCTATTATCATAATCGTATGTAGAAGGACACGATCCGACCAAGGTCCTTCAGACTTCTTTGTCTTGATATTTCCGGATTTAAAGTCAGCTTTAGCCGTTCAAGGTTTCTGAACGTCAATTTGGTTCTTTTGTAATAGTTACCTGAATGTGATTGGCTATCGACTGGAATATGTAATCAATCATATCAGTACTTTGTAATCATTTGTCGATAAGTTAATTGCAATGTTGTCAAGAAGTGTATGGGTCTTCTTTGACAAATAACAATGTTTGATAGACTTCAGACACTTTTGAAAACATTATAGAGAAATCCCAGGCATGCAGCGTCCCTCACGATGTATTCCTTCACCGTTAAACTCTGAAAAAATACAAGTGCATGCCCGGGATTGAACCTTCGGCCTTCCGAATATGGGTGTCGAAGTCTTAACCAACAGGCTATCTCCGCTTGCATCGAAATCCATTCCTTTATTAGAAAATTCATATCCCATATCAAAACGATAATAATAGCCTATATTAAATTGTTGGTAGAAAGCTAATACGCCGAGTTACTATGCCAAGCCTAGAACCTTTACGTTCCTGTACCTAATATCGAGCTAAAGGTCACAATTGCCGGTCAAGGCTGTAATAAAGAGCACGCAGGGCGGAAATAGGTCAGGTGTCGCCGAGGTGGAGTCCGTGAACGTTTTATGGAAACGTATAAAAGGAGCTTTTATGTGCACTCAGCTTTATAATGAAGGACAGGTTTATCTATCTTTCGCTTGCACACTCCACTTAGATTTTAATGACGCACCTTCTCAGCATTGAATTCTAATTGTTTTTACAGAAAACCAACTATTATTTAAATAGCATTATAAATATAAATATTTTACGGCTGGACTCCCGGAGCCCTTGCAACTCGCAGTCTCCTTCGCGCGTTGCGAGCAGAGATCCTCTGAAAAAGGAAACCAGTGAGGCAAGCATTTTTGCGTAGGTACCTACTCCTCAATACATACTCGGACGACTCTAGTCGAAGCAGTTTCATAATAAAATGTGTAGCATAGACCAGGGTCAATCATGTTTAAGGCAATAGACATTCTTAACAGTATACAAATGGTCGGAAAGGATAGCAAGCGGATTTTTATGGTGCAATGCTGGTCGACCCGGCCCGCCTTGTTGGACGACCAGTGTCGACCATGTGTCGACCTGTTGGACGATATCCCTTACGTCGCTTTCTATGAAAAATACATTGAATGCGATCTGGCTGAAATAATGACCCACGGAACGGAACGTGTTTTACCGATAAGTAAAATTTTAAGTAAACATTCGTTAACGCAAGCTCGTTAACAACTGTCATAAACATACAGAATGACACATTGACAATAACCATTTTCGTATTCCGACTTCCCTGCATACGTTTCATTTTTTTTTACAGTTCATTATTGATTTAAATATTATTTCTTCCATGTAAAGAGTGTCTTCCGTCATTGCAATCAGTTGGTAATTTGTTCGGAATAATCACTACATTTTTTATACATAATATTATGGGGTATAACCCCAGCGCACCTTCTCAGCGCTGTCTATGAATATAAACGTAGTTATCAAACTCAATTCAAGGCATCCCTAATCAGTGCTGTAGTGATTCAAAAGTAAGTACCTACATGTAAAAGTTTAATTGATTTAAAATCATTTTTATTTATTTAAATTAAATTTTGTAGACACGTTTTAGAAGCAAATAGTGGTTTATTGGTTGGCCAGTTTGTCCTTCAATTACACCGAAACGGAGCATGCGTGGATATAGTATTAAAGATCTGGAGAGTGACATAGGCAACTTTTTATACCGGAAAATAACAGAGTTCCCAAGGGATCTTTAATAACCTAAATCCACGCGGACGAAGGAGCGGACATCAGCTTTTAATAGCTAAAATTTTACTATGTATTTAGGTATATTGGTAACACTTTAAGAGGGCTCTCTCCGTCACTCGTTTCCACTCGTTTCATACAATCGTAGTTCCAATTTCATTTGAATATTAAGCAACCAAAGTCCATGAAATTTTGCAGACATATTCTAGAAACTAATATCTATGTCTGTGGTTATCCAGATTTCTGTTAAAATATTCGGTTTCAAAGTTACGCGGTCTTAAAATTTTTCATACATATCCTTGAGCCCCTGTAATTTTAAAACTACATATTTTTAGAAAAATCTAAAACACCACAGACACAGATATTAGTTTCTAGAATATGTCTGCAAAATTTCATGGACTTTGGTTGCTTAATATTCAAATGAAATTGGAACTACGATTGTATGAAACGAGTGGAAACGAGTGACGGAGGGAGCCCTGTTAAATGTGAAGTCACTTGTATCCATGTATCTCACGTACAATGGAGTGATTCATGCCAATAAGTAGCAACAAAGTAACCGGTCACAGCGTAATCATTTTTTATGTATTTCCCAAGTAAATTGTTAGTATGGCTAAAGTGACGAAGACTGAATACTTGCTCTGTAAGTACTTAAATCGAGATAGCGCACGTATAAAGTATTGGTTGATAAATTGTCAGCTCCTTTTTATTGCTGATAAGTGTTATTGCGAAAATAAACATGCGAGATTAAGGCTCGGACTACACGAAGAGGTATCCGGTTGCGAACAGGCCCGGACGATTTATATGCGAATATTTTATAAGCTACATTACCGGCCCCCACTTCTATAGCTAAGTTTATTCCGCAACTAAATGTTTCTTTACACCTTAAGAACTTTTCATCAAATATCACTCGTCAATAGGATATACATTATACATTGTTGCTTTTTCATTAGATTGCATAAATGATAAACGAATCACAGAAACTTTCTCGGAGAAATGCGTAAGCGACGCGATTTGCCCGGCGCTATAGACCTTCTGAAGGTTATCCACTCGTGTTATGATTTCATTGTCAGTTCGCGGTAACAAGATGGTATGGGCCGCGTGTAATGCAGCTCTTACACACTAACGCTGGAATTCATAGTCAAGATAGGGGCAACCTTCAACCTTTCTGCAATTAAGGTTGCGTATGACACATGTCATCTGAATCGTCCTCTAAAGACGCCCCTATTTTGACTATGAATTCTGGTGTACGCATTTCAGTGAGAAGTTACTTGTTTACAGCTTTTCTTCATAATAAGTAGAAACGGACTATATGAAAATATGGACCTTTGTATAGGAAACGCGGTATTTGATTAAATCTTGAGAAGTTACTTAAAACTGCTAAAGAACAGTGTCAGCATTTGACAAAAAGTATAGTGAAAAAAGTCAGCTGCTTAAGATTTCGAGGCTCGGGAATATACTAAATCAATATGCAGAAAATATTGATACGGAACCCGGTCCGGAAAGCAACCGTACCTACTCAGTGTAACCTGGGCCTTAAATATATACATGAATGGCGCGGAATTGGCACGAGAGTTTTTTATAAGTACGATTAACAAACGATCCATTGAAATTTACGAAGATCATACGTCTTAAATCAGAGGTTCGAGGAAGGCTTTATTGAGTTTTAAGAGGGGTCTCTCCGTCACTCGTTTCATACAAACGTAGTTCCAATTTCATTTGAATATTAAGCAACCAAAGTCCATGAAATTTTGCAGACATATTCTAAAAACTAATATCTATGTCTGTGGTTTTCCAGATTTCTGATAAAATATTCGGTTTCAAAGTTACGCGGTCTTAAAAATTTACATACAAATCTTTGAGCCCCTGTAATTTTAAAATTATTATTAGAAAATTATATTTATATATATAAATAAAATAATAAATAAAATTATTTTTAGAAAAATCTAAAACACCACAGACACAGATATTAGTTTCTAAAATATGTCTGCAAAATTTCATGGACTTTGGTTGCTTAATATTCAAATGAAATTGGAACTACGATTGTATGAAGCGAGTGACGGAGAGAGCCCTGTTAATGTATGAAAGAACGACCCATTTCTTCAAAGAATGTCATGAGAATAAAAAAGAGAAAAAGTTGAAGGATAGAATGCTACACTATATATTTTTTACTACTACATTATTTATGTTCATTTTCATCATCATCACATTATCAACCGCTGGACATGGTGGACTTAGGTATCTTGTAAAGAATTTAAAACGCCATCGTCTTGCGTCTGGAAGACATAGTTCGTTGGTATGTGAGTTTCTATATCATATAACTTCTAAATGCCTCAACAAATTTGGAAGAACGGGGTGTCGTTATAATCCTTACATGATCCCTAATGACACTGGCTGTACTCATAAGTTAAAAAAAATTCAATATAGCGGCATTGAATTATTATTTACTAAAGTAATATTTCCTCAGAATATGGTGGCTGTATTTAGCCATTTTCAAATGCAAAAATTTTCACTTTTTAATTAGTTTTTAGGCAAATAGTCGTGTTTTTAAATTACGACATGTTAAGAGAAGCTTTTCTTAATACAACAAGCTTTAAGACAATAGAACAATTAAGCCGTATTAATATCGCCAAAGAATGCCAATGTCTACTCATTCCAATACGCAGTGTTGGAATGGTATGCACAAATAAAAACATAAAGAGCGTGGAATTTAAAAAAAAGGAAATTCGGCTATAAGATAAAATTATGGATAGCGCGAAACAATGGCCAATGCAAATTGCGTCCGCTCGGAGGTTTTTATTCAATACTAGCTGATGCCCGCGACTTCGTTCGCGTGGATGTAGTTTTTTAATAATCCCGTGGGAACTCTTTGATTTTCCGGGATAAAAAGTAGCCTATGTGCTAATCCAGAGTATAATCTATCTCCATTCTAAACAGCCCAATCCGTTCAGTAGTTTTAGCGTGAAGGAGTAACAAACATACACACACATACAAACTTTCGCCTTTATAATATTATAGTGTGACTAGCGTATACCCGCAACTTCGTCCGCGTGAACTATACAAATTTCAAACCCTTATTACCCCTTAGGGGTTGAATTTTCAAAAATCCTTTATATAGGTGTCTACGTCATAATAGCATGCCAAACAGCCCAATCCGTCCAGTAATTTAAGTTGTGCGTTGATAGATCAGTCAGTCAGTCAGCTTTTCCTTTTATATGTATATAGATAGACTAGTACGTGTTGACATGGGTTTGCCTGCGTTTTACATGCACATAAAGATATAGAGATACTGGAATCTATTAAACTTTATGTATCGTTGTTACATCGTCATCATCGTCTGGACATTCCACACGCTACGTTCGTGCGCCGCCTGAATCCAGCGGCTCCATGCGGTTTGATGTCGTCTGGCAGCCTAGTGGAGGGTCTTCCCGTGCTGCGCTTCGGTGGGTTTCCAACGAGTCACACCAAATCCGGCGTGTGTGGGGCGCAAGATCGCCATTATAGAGGGAAACATATTTTCGTCCATTGAGACGTACGTACCTATTTCCGTAAAAAAGGTTCTGTTGTGAAAATATTCACACTTTATACAGTTTTCAACTTAGCGCATTTTTTGACCCTTTTTATATGGATCCACATTTTTTAACCACTTAGCCACTACGACCATAGACTCCATGAAAAATTAAATTAATAGGTACCTAAATCAACGAACAAACAGAATCCATCTACCCTTTTAATATTACACATGTGTAAAATCCACAAAACGATGCAACTTGATCAATTGGTACCACCATAACGGGGTAGCCCATACGCTTTTATGGTAGCTACGCGATGGGAGGAAAATACCGAAATAAAATACAAGCTCCGGAAAGACTGTGCGGGACTTTTAGGAATCTTTAAATAAACATAAAACTTCTTTAACGGATCTTTTTCCTTTTGAGAAGGTAAGAGGAAAACTTTGTTTACATCGTCAGAAGTGGTCGAAGACCAGTTCTCCCGTTCAAGTAGATAGGTAACTATTTAAAATTTTTGATAAATACGTTACTTTTTTTAATATTCTACATTTTAATTTTTTCCCTGATTCTGTTTCAATAAAAATAATCATCATTATCATTATCATCAACTCATCCCCGCCGGCTCACTACTGAGACAGGGTTCCGCACAGAATAAGAAAGATTTTGCCAAAGTCCACCACATTCAAGTGCGGAATAGCAGTTGGCATATATGGAAAACTCTCAGGCAGGTATGAAGGTTTCCTCACGACATTTCTTTTCAGCGTTTACGCACATGACTCTAAAAGAAATCAGAAGTGCGTGCCAAGGATTGAACCCCGGGTCCCCGAATAGTCTTAACCATTTATTACGGTTCATAAAATTTATAGCTAACCTTTTTCTAATAGTATAATATACTTATCTATATTATTACATTCCTTTAGCAAGCCACTTTCCATATCAACAATATCTCTAACGTTTGTCATAATTGCATAATTTTGCAGACACAATACGCTCGTTATCGGTCTCAAGTCCATAATTATTTTATTATTATCTAACAATTTCAGCCAGGAGTGTACGCAATTAAATTAAGACATTAATTTACATAAACGCCAGAGACAGCATAATGATACTTTTAGTATTATTGCCCGAACGGCAGTTTAACGGAGGTCTCTCCGTCACTAGCTCTATACAAACGTAGTTTGGTTAGAGCGAGTTAGAGAATAATAAATAGATATCTATTGGATAGAATCAGACGTTACTTTGCGGAAGTTCATGTTTAGCAAGAAACAGTTAAAAATTATTTTGCTATAATCCGCCAACAGGATAAATCTGTATGGTCAAACATGCAGTTACAAGCTAAGCACCGCTTACCTTCCCAACCAAGCAATAAAGCCAAGTTCCCAAGCAAGCACTGCCACCACCATTCACATGCAACACCACACAAGACTTTTCCACTACTCTCGACGCACGTTTCGCCCCGACACCGGAGCATCCTCAGGAGATTTTGACTTTACAATGCTGTATTGTCATAGATAGTCGTAAATAGATATCGTCACTGAACACTGAGTGCTACTGACATCATAAGCAAAAAAAAATAGTATGTCAAACCCATCATTAAATGAAAAAAAAAAAACTATAACACATTTTTTTCTCTACATTTCTAGTAATTTGTAATTGTCAATCAAATCACATTCGGAAATGATGATTAATTAAAAACAACAAAACTTTGTCATCGAGAAAGCATTAAGTTTAGAAAGCAGGAGGAAATAATTTCGATTCCTGTCAATAATAAACTAGAAACCCACACAGTAGCGTGGAAATGCTTTGTTACAAAATGGCGGGGGATAGTTGGTGCAATAATTCATACTATTAGTCGAAATTCGTGTTCCAGACGCGGGCGGAGAAAGTAGTCGGCTACTGGTCTTCACTGAGAAACATTAGGTGCAAGGAATAAGCGACAAGCGGAATCTCGGATATATTTTACTAGCTGATCCGCCCGGCTCCCCTTGAGTGGAATTTTGGAAATAAACGAGAGTTTGAATTTCCAAAATTATTTACGTATTTCCTTATTTTTCTCACAAACTTTTTTGAACTTTCACACAAGCTTTCATCCTCTCGGGGGTGTAATATCCAAAAATTCTTATTGTGTAGTCGTAAAAGTAACTTATTATCACAAGTTTCTAGGTCCATCGATTTAACTGCGCGTTGATAGATCAGTCAGTCAGGTTAAATTAATATAAATTGATTGCATTCAAATCTACATAAGATGTTGCATGCCATAAAACATACTGGAAAGAGGACCCGAACTATTGCAACGAGGAGCAACGATTAATTATTTATTATTATTGAAGAAAATGTAAGAAAAGACTGTTCTTACAAAGCCATCAATTCCTATGGCAATATAGTGACAAGCAAATTATGTACCTAAAGCAGTTTATGTACCTAATTTTTACATGTGTTTATTAAAATTAACTGTACTGAGTAATTAAGTAAAGTAAATAAATTAATTAATGAAATAAATAAAGTAAAATATAGTTGTATGTCTATAACTTAAGGCAGCATACAACAACGTTCGGAACGTGTAAAAGTAGATTATATCATCGGCTCATTTTGCTTCATACGACGAACGCCTATAATTTACTCGAGCGCGGTGAAAAATGTCCTAGGGCTGTACGCACCCGTAGCTTAGCTTTGCGGACTTACATTATACCACAGATTATACTTTACCTAATAGGAGGTGTTGCACTCCGTCATTTCTTTAAAGATCTTTGGAATTCGTTTGCTTCATGCTGTGTTTACTGGACTGTAATGTGTACTTTCAAACGTGCAATTGGTAAATACCAACTCAAATCGGTTTTATCTGGGTAGATGAACCTTACAAAAAAATAACCAAGTTACATGCAAAGCTCTGTGAATGAAATCCATACTAATATGATAAATTTGAAGATATTCTGCTAGTTTTTCACATTTGACGTTTGATACGGAGATAGCTTACAATCCGGTTAAGGCCAGAGGCTACGGCTACTTTTGATACCGGAAAATCAAAGAGTTTCCATGGGATTTTTGTTTTTTTTTTTATGTAAGTTGACGAAGTTGCAGACATCATCTACTTGGTACAAAGTTAGTTGCATCCTTTAATCCACGCGGACGAAGTCGCGGGCATCATCTGGATTTTAGTAGTCAGGCACGTCTATCATTTTCAATAGACAATATATTGACTTGAGTATAAGATTTTTCGACGTGGTAAAATTTGAAATTTTACCAGATCGAGAAACCTTATAATTTAAAGTACCTTTATTATCACTTGTTGATTGTAATAAGGTTCACTAGAATTGGCTTTCAGAAGAAAGGAAACACGTCTACTTTAACTCATGGTTTATTGGCTACTGAATCATTATTTGACATGCACGATTATTAATGCAA
The DNA here is from genome assembly GCF_905333055.1 of Maniola jurtina. Taxonomy (NCBI): domain Eukaryota; kingdom Metazoa; phylum Arthropoda; class Insecta; order Lepidoptera; family Nymphalidae; genus Maniola; species Maniola jurtina. The sequence continues at coordinate 3,159,683 of NC_060031.1, read as the reverse complement.
TTTTACACATAACATCACTACAATCCAACTTGATTGTTTTCGATTACTTCATAACCTCCTGAATATTAAAGCATTAATGTCTTCAGCGATCCAGGAGCAACATCAGGCAATAAACGACACGCTGAAACAAGAGAGCTATAAATTGCTCGTGGAGGCTCTAAAGAGCTAATGCTCCCAGACAAGTCTCTTAACTAATGGCCAGGTTGTAGGTTATGAATAACGATGCAATGAAAGGCCGTGGGTGTCAGACACTTCCTGTTCCGCCCACGGGAACAATGCGGCAGACGCACTAAGTCTAGAATAATTGTTTGAAACACTGCTTTATTCGGTTTCGTCGTCTACTTGAACACAAAAGCCTAAGTTCAAGTAGCAAATACTGTTTTTTTTTAAATAGATAAAAAGGTGAGTTATTTTTTCTTAGTTACTTTTATTGTATTCCACTAATATTACGTCAAAAACAATCTTGCGGCTTTACATGTAATTTTGATATGTTAGTTAGCGATAATTAAACTCAAACTCAAATCATTCTTTGGTACCATTGAGTACACTTTTTGATTGTCAATTTTGGAATTTGTAAGATATTGATGTAACTGATTACGTAATTGGTTTGAGAAGCAGCCCACAAAAAACTTAGCCAGGGATTCTTTAATTATCACCATTTCACAATATCGCTTAAACTTATTAGAACTATGAAAGCTGTTAAGGCAACTCTGTTTCTTATCATTTAAGTAATTTAAGTAATTTAAGTACATTATAATAGAATTTTTCTTATTATTTATCAAAACGTGTGAAATATTAGCTTATATTGCGACGATCCACAAAAATTTTCACATAGTGTTTAGTTTTAGAAAATTACTGACTACACCTACTTACCTTGCGTGATGCGTCTATTATAATATTTATTACTAGCTGATTCCCGCAGCTTCGCCCGCGTGGATTGGTCAGATCCCCTGCAGCATCAGGATTGAGGAGTTGGACTCCAAATTTTTTATGAAACAATGTCGCAAAGTTCCTCTATCGATTAAAAAAGAAATGACGCAAATCGGTTCAGAAATCTCGGAGATTTCGGTGTACATAGGTAGAAAAACACAACTCCCTTTTTGAAAGTCGGTTAAAAAAGTAGCCTATGATACTTCCTGGTCAATTCTCTACTTGTCTGTGAAAATCCCGTCAAAATCGGTTCAGCCGTTCCCAAGATTAGCCTTTTCAAACAGACAGACAGACAGACAGACAGACAGACAGACAGACAGACAGACAAAAATTTTAAAAACGTGTGATTCAGTTATAGTATCGTTCAAATAACCATATGACCTTAATATGCGGTAGTTATTTCGAAATTACAGACAGACACTCCAATTTTATTTATTAGTATAGATTGCATGCATGGGGAGCAGCTTTCAATCATTTTATTTGCGTCCAGAGCTGCACATGGAACTTACCGGGAACCTTGTGTGGCAGTGCAGCTTTCAGCAAACCAAACAGAGACTATATAAATAAGAATTAGCTTGCTTATACATAGCCTGAGCATCTACGAATACATTAATGAATTGATACTTATTTTTCTGCGCGAAACAACCTGACTAGCACTATTGACTTTGCCAGGAAATAATCATAGAAACAATAACGCCTACGCTTTGGAGCGTGCTCCGGTAGGTTGCACTGTGCAATATAGTTTGGTAACAATATTGTTTTACTGCGTAATGACTTGTAACGGATATGCTTAACGAGTAACCAATACATCTTTTAACAGAGTTATATAACCGCACAGCTGTTTGATACTCTTCTAATACCAGAAAGTTTTATTTTATTCCTATATACAAGTTAGCCCTTGACTGCTATCTCACCTGGTGGTAAGTGAAGATGCAGTCTAAGATAGTAGCGGACTAACCTGGAAGGAGTATGACAGTTTTATTAAAGCCCATACCTACCCTGGTCGGTTACTGCGCGGCGTCGCACCGGTACGCTAAATCGCTTGGTAGGGTGGTCACTAGCCACGGCCGTAGTCTCCCAAAAGACCAGTCCAAAGACCATTTTTTTTTTTTTGTAAAAAATAGCGAGCAAACGAGCAGGCGAGTCACCTGATGTTAAGTGATTAATATTTAGAAAAGATAAATTTCCAAACTGCCCCTGGTGATTCCTGGAATCGAACCTGGGACCTCTGCTGTTAATGCTGTTGAGGGAAAAGCAAGCAGGGTATCAGGTTCAATGCCAGTCAGCAATAAACCCAGGCGACAGCTGGCTTGCCAGTTATTACTTATGGAGTTTTTCAAGGGGGATTATAAAGTTCCTGATCGTGAAAGTCGACAAGGCATGCGCGGTGTCTCCGGTGCTACAAAATATTCATGGGTGGCGGTTGCCACTATACAGGGTCGCCTGCTCCTTTGGTTGCTATTTATGTTAAAAAGGTTTTCGAATCGAACCTGTGACCGCTCTGACTAGAAGGCTGGCGAATTCTTAACCACTGGACTACCATGACTTTTTAGACATAATTATTTAAAAATGTAAAGGATGTAAAACTAATAACAATTAATGTTAATAGGTAAATAGTTCCACCTTTATAATCACATTGAAGTGACGTCATAAAGTTGTTTTCTTTATAGCACAAAGTAAGCCCGAAGTGGGCGTCGAACATTAATGACCAGGCTGTTAATCCAGAGATGACCGTCGGCTAGGTTACATTCAATGCATATAAAATACGTTTCTCTATTTTCATTGTGGCTATGATATTGTTTGCGAAAGTTATTACTGTAACCGTACGCATGTGTGCTTAGTATAAGATTTTACATCTCACTGACGTGAATAGTATTCGAGAGTCGAAACAACGACAAAGTAAAATGGATCTAAATATTCTTGATTTAAAGTCAAAAATTCAGTATTACCTATTTTAATTTCACAACGTTTGGGGTGGCTGTAAATGTATGAAGAATGTTGAACTTTAAAGCAACGCAATTACGGTCCATTTCACTTTAACGCTGAGCTTTCCGAGGCTCGATTTCTATTAATGTTGGTGAGATGTAAAATTTCATACTAAGCAAGCTTAGCTTTAGACTTCCCTGTTGCAGTAGCTTACTATATTTCAGTATTGTCCAGAACTACTTCAGTGGCAGCTTTGTTCATTATCAAAAGGACCGTTATCATTATGATTGTCCTGTGGTTTCTTATGGGTTTATTCCGTAATTTCGTGATAATGGTAAACAAGGATTACCTACTACTGAAGAACATTCTGGCTTTTAAATTTTTATAAAGTACTTTTGAAGTCAAGTGAATCTACAACTGCATGGTTCGGAATGCCTTTTCTACCGAGAAGCACCATCAAAATCAACAAATTTTCATAAATTTCATAACATATTAAAGTGTATATAAGTTTAGGTATAAATCACTATTTTCAATGCTGATTAAGGTCTCGGCACACATATGGGATCGGAAAGGGATCGTCACCGTATCGCCTCGAGCCGTTCAGAATGATTTGTATTAAACTCCCTACTGCAACGCACCCTAATCGGAATCGTAACGTAATCGCCTCGCCTCGGAACAGGCTCCGAACTTGCAATTCCCGCGCTTACGGCTCATCGTCCCCGCGCTTACGGCTCATCGTCCCCGCGCTTACGTCTCTCCGTACCCGAGCTCACATCTCCATATCTCCACCAGCGGGCGGCGAGGCGTAAGCGCGGTGTCGCCTAGCCATAGCCGAGTTGACGTACAGGCGCTGCTGATACGCTTTCGTTACGTGCATACGGTAGGTCGACGCCTGGTTGACAGCGCGGCGAAAGGCGTTACGGTTACGATCCCTTTCCGATCCCATATGTGTGCCGAGACCTTTAATCTTAGTGCGTATCATGGCTTCGCTTTTCTACTATTTTTAACACTTCTAAAATCCGTGACACAGAAAATTCAAAAAGAAAAAGTAAAGCAATCCTTGGCTTTACATGGGTTTGCTCAGAAAACGTTGATATAAAATTTGAATTTTACTTCCCTTACTATTTCTTGGTAGGCATGTACCTACTTTGTCCCATTTTGGCACGGTACATATCGACTCTATTGTTTCTAGCAACCTCAATCGCATATCGTGAGCGAATGTTTGCTGATAAAATGTAACAATAAATAACACCATGATGTCGACACTGTCTGCTACCGACTCGAACGTATATGTTACGTACGATTTATTGTCCCGATCAATATTTCGTTGAACCATTTGCTGTAAATAGCCGTGTCATGTGTTACGACTTCTATTTGATCTAATTCGAAATCTACGATACATATTTCATTTCACCTTGCTTTACAATGTTTCACAGTTACATTTCCCTCTCATCTTGTTCCAGAATAAATGTCGTAGCCCACTTACACGACAGTGTTGCAACACAGTTCCTGCACAACACCACCTGTACAGCTAGCAGACAACTCGAGGACCCCAGCTAGCAGGCTACTAGCTGCTCCCGCACCTACAGTTAGCAGGCATCTCGCTGTCCCTGCACCTACAGCTCACACCTCGAGAGTGGCGGGCGGGTGGCGGCGACCGTTAGCACGCTTCAAGCGAGCAGACGCCATGCTCACAGCGCGCATCCGCTCTCTTGAAGTAGGTACTATTGAGTGGCAAGTTTGCAACAAGCTCGCTTACCGCGCGCTGTCTTCTATTTTCTGTTGTTACTGTAAAGTGCATCTCCAGAGCACGAAGTTAAGTCCATATTTGAATGCTCATACTTTGGTTGGGTGGCAGCGCAGTCGTGTAAGTCGGCGACTACCTTTATATGTAGGAAGTCTGTTGTTTCTAATCTGAACTGTATAGTATATATTACGTTGGCAAAGTATCTGGACCACCCTCTTGAGCATGCGCTATGGTTTATCTTATTTCCTCATGCAAATTATTGCAAATGGGTGTTTTCGTCATTCGATTTGACTTTGGAGCTAGCAGATAAGTTGATATTGAAACTTGTAATTCTTTTATTCGAATAACTTATTTCATATCTTAATTGCTCCGTTTTACTTAAAACTACTTTTTGACTTTTTCTTTTAGCATATTCCTGGTACCTCTAACATTTAATGTTTCACTTGCTTTAACGTTGAAGGAAAACATCGCGAAGAGACCTGCATGCTTGTGAATTCTCCATAATGTTTTCAAAGGTGTGTGTAGTAGACTAAGGCCAAGCCCTTCTCATTCTGAGAAAATTCAGAAATTCGTGCTTAGTACTGAATCAGGGATGGCTTGATGATGATTATAATATCTAATGTTTGAATTTGTGTTATTGAATTTTGACAAGACAATGACCAATAAAGCTAAATCATGGATACAATATTATATTTATTAATAAACAATTTTTAGCCTGCAGCTAGACAGGTAAGTAGGCTAAAGAAATCTTTGTTAATCTAGGTTTCCTAATTTCCTTTTAAGAATATACGAACTCAGCATCTAGGCTAGATAGGTAAGTAACCTAGAGTAAATCTTTGTGTTGAGATTTTCGCGTAAGAATTTATGAAGTCAGATAAGCACATAAAAGGTTTCTATTAAATCCAAATAAAAGTTAATCCACACGTTACTCAGTCAAGTTTAATAAGACAAAGAGATATATAAAAGATTATCTTAAAAGATAAAAAGATATCCAAGAGATAGTGTCCGTAATCGACTGTAAAATCAATATAGAGGGGGAATCGTGCACAAAGTGGGCGTTTAACCTTTGGCTGAGGGCGTGCGGCGCAAGCGCATGCTGCGCGTCAAACTATCCATCATGGCCACTATCTACGGCAAATTAACCTAATACAGACGCCACTGCTGTTCTTGGACCACTCAACTTGACCCCTGTTCCCTTTAATAGAGAGAGGGAAGCGAGGACGTCGTATGTTGGTCGGTTGTGACTGTTATGAGTGGAACTACCCGAATGTGACGTTTACAAATCGCTTGGCATGAGGAACCTCACGGTTTCCAATTTACTTTCTTCTCCTTGACTTTAATATGGGTGACCTCTTCAAGTTTTGATTGTAACTAACGTAGGTACGATAAGTTTAAACTTTTTAAAAAGACTCCTTTTTTGACGACTTCCCTAGCGTAGTAGTAAGGGCTGTGGTCTTGTTAAGAGGAGGTTCCAGGTTCGATTTCCGGCAGAGGTTTAGAATTTTATGATTGCTAAATTTCTGGTCTGGTTTGGTGGGAGGGTTTGGCTGTGGCTAGTTACCACCCACCGGCAAAGCCGTGCCGCCAAGCGATTAAGTTCCGGTACGATACCGTGTAGAATTCAAAGAGGATTTAACAAAAACTGCCATACCCCTTCCAGGTTAGGTTAGGTTAGCTGGTTATCACTTACCACTAGGTGGCATTGCAGTCTAGGGCTAACTTGTATCTGAATATTAAAATACCTAGACAATAGGTAGATATAAAAATTATTTATTACGAGTATTATATTGTTTGCACAACTTTATGTCATTCTTTATGAAGTAATGTTTCGATACTACTACAACAGAGCTACTACGAAATCGCGTTATCGATACGCCAATTATTTATTTACTACAGCAAACATTTATGTAATCATTTATGGTACGCCTCCACTATCGGCATTCGGCAAATGATTCGAGTTTGGGCAAATTTTAAGATCGAGTAGATCGGCATTCTGTGACAATGAATAGTCTTCTTTGTGGTGTATTAGATAAATATATCCCGGAAAAATATAGATAAGCGTTCCCGCAGGGTTATTAAAAAACCTACATTCTTCATTCCACACTCCTTTTTCTACAACCGCACCGCAATGTCACTCTCACCAACTGGCTGCCTGGTGCGCTTCGACCGCCCGTTTAGACAGATCTTTCATACCACGCACATATAAACTGTTGAACTGCTAGATTTCAACATGGGGTTATTCAAGAGAGGATCAAAAAATCCTAAAAGACCGGAAAGCATTGGTGGATGTTTTGGTACTGCAAATATTTATGGGCGGCGGTAATCAATTAACAGCAGATAACCATAGCCTGCTCGTTTGCTCTCTTTTTTATTAAAAAAAAAATAGCGTCAACCATTCTGGTTAGCGCGAATGAAACGATACAATTGTCGCCAGCTACAAAATTCGCGATATCACGAATAATTTGCCGAATCTCGATTACCGATAGTGGAGCCAAACCATTGGACCCGCCAAAAGATTGAATGGATACGAAAAAGCGGAGCAATTAAGCTTATTGTACTAGATTTAAAAGGTAAGCCGTTGATAAAAGGTTAAGTGTAGGGATAATTAGTGTCGAGTTTGGTTATGCAAACGGCCATTGCATGATTAACAATCGACCAATTACTCAGTAAAAGCGAAGCGAGAGTTTAAAACAAACGGTAAAGTTTATTAGAGATGGAATTACGTATAGCTGGATTTAGTAATGTCAATATACAACAGATATATCTCGGGCTTCGTCTGTGTTGGTGTTAGCTGGCGGGCGTGCTCTGCCTTTTTGGTGTGTTTTTTTTTTGTTAAAACTGACTGGAAAGCGCTCTAAGGGGGTGCCGTGCGTATGTCGGCGAGCACCGGCATAGACGGAGTCCATACTTGTATAGTTTAATTAACTTGTTACAAATTACTACAAACTTGACATTGGCTAATCTTTGTAAAGCCAGACGAGAGAGAGAAAAAAAAAAAGAAATATACAATGACATTGGTCATGAAACAGACTTATAACAAATATCCCTGAGCTTTCAGTAAAAACTAAAAACTGAACTCCTGCGCCTAATGCAAGAGATGGATATTGAGAAAATCGCGACACTGAAATACTCTTTTTAAGGCACGTAAAACACAGTTGAAGAGTTTTATCAGATCTAATAAAAGCTTTTCTTATGTTACCTTCAAAAAGATCCAAAGATAATCCATACCATAATATTATTATAGATACGAAAGTGTATATTCCATGTAACTTTTCACGGAACATCCGTTTAACCGACTTTGAAGAAAGGTGCTTACAAAGATAACTTGCATCCCGGGATAGGACATACTCGTAGGTTACGTAGGTAGGTTAGGTCCTAGGAGAGTTCCCACGCGATTTTTAAGAACCTAAATCCACACCGAAGAGTCGCGGGTATTGTCTATTTGGTATAGCGATAGCTTGCACCCCGGACACGGATATTGGCTACTTTCATCCCGGTAAATCAAAAAGACCCCACGAGATTTTTAAATAAAAAAAAAAAAACTAAAATCTTGGTGGCTCATCTGTTAGTGTGCTTTGAGAATTAGCCTATCTAATAATAAGGAATTCTGGTAATACTATAGGAAGACAAGTGTAAATAAACAATTTATAACACCCCCGACAAGTGGTTACATTAACTAGAAAAGAGCTGACAACTTTCAAACGACTGGACCGATTTTCTTGGATTATAGCTAAGAACACTCTTGATCAAGCCACCTTTCAAACAAAAAAACTAAATTAAAATAGGTTCATTAATTTAGGAGCTACGATGCCACAGACAGATACACATGTCAAACTTATAACACCCCTCTTTTTGGGTCGGGTGTTAAAAATATAAGTAACAAATATTTCATGGATAGGATTAAGAACATCCTTTACCTTCACGTTTTACCCCTCAAAGTAGGAAAGTGCAGCTTCAGAGATAAAATCGCGATATGAGCTTTAATACCTAGTTAGTTAATATCGTGGAAGCTTGCCTTTTCCAAAGTTCAAACGACTAGGAGAGCAGAGTTACGTAAAGTCATCATGAACTTTCTCGTAGCCGATAAATCAAGTGACAAATTGTAGTCTTCGGCGAAATGTGGATGAAATGTTTAATTGGTATTGAAATTGAGATGAATAAGAAGCTATATCATTCTTAACAATAACTAGCCATATTATAGGTAAATGTGAAAGTGTGTTTGTTTGTTGGTTTATTGGTTTCTTGGTTTGTCCTTCAATCACGTCGCAACGGTCGCACGAAAATAAAATATAGCCTATGTCACTCAGGAATAATGAAGCTTTCTACTGGTGAAAGAATTTTCAAATTCATTCCATAGATTACTTCCTACAAACAAACTTACAAACTTTACCTCTTTATAATATTAGTATAGATAAGTAACTACATAGTAACACCTAGTACTGAGTCCTAATCAGGTAAATCTTTGAAAGGGAAGTGTCTGTCACTTTTTTACCATATCGTCGTGTCCGTAGGATCGACAAGGCGAGAACAAAAATGCAGTAGTCTGTTAAAAAACCAGTCAAGTGTGAGTCGGATTCCCACACGAGAGGTTCCGTGCCATCGTTTAAAGAAATAACACTTTTTTTGTGATATAAGAACGAATTCAAGGTTTTGGATTTTACTTGTGCTATAAGACATTGCTACCTGCCAAATTTTATGATTCTTGGTTAGTACCTATAGGTTTTGATTCCCATGAGAGACTTAATAGACAGACAGACAGACAACGAAGTGATCCTATAAGGGATCCTTGTTTCTCCGGAGATACGGAACCCTTAAAATGACGCCAATCATCAACACGAAGAATCTCAATTGCAAATCTAAATTTCTTAGTTGAGACGGCGAAGAAATAGTAAGCAAGTAACATTTTATACTTTACATTACAAACTTGTGTTTTATTACCACGGATTTAATTTCTACCGTTTAGTTCATTATGCCCCGGCCACATTAACGGCCTACAACGCGATGTTCAACGGCGTTTCATCCACGATCAACGTACAACGGCATTCACAATGCCGTTTGGCATCAAACGATTTTAACCCCAATTCAATTGGCATTAGACGTTAACCGTTCCAGTATGGCCACTCAGTTTAACGCGTTGATTATCGCGATGATTATGGCGTTGTTGGGCATTGACGTTAACCTTAATGTGGCCCGAGCATAAAAGTACCTATAGTATGGCGTTTACGAGTCCAATGCTTACCGTTAATAAATCTCTTCTTAATATACAACCTTATTTACCACATGAGAAAGACTATATTACGGTGATATTTAGCTTATGAGATCACTCGACTTCCTATGACAGAAAGTAGCCAGGGGCATTCGAGATGCTACGATAGCAACATAATCCCTGTAATTCTATAATGGATTTCGGACGGAGAGCTGTAATGAAGAAATCTATTAAACCGCTCAACACTGAGGTAATAGCGTAATAGACTAAAACATCGCCCAGGAATCTGTACCATAAAGCATAGATTATGGTTTAGATGTGAGTCATGAATGTGATGTAAGAGTAAATTCTTGTAATATTCGTATGAAAATAACAGCATATAATATCTAGGTAAGTAGTGGACTTCGTCTGTGTTGGTGTTGGCTGGCGGGCGTGTTCTGCCTTTTTGGAGTGTTTTTTTTTTTTTTGTTAAAACTGACTGGAAAGCGCTCTAAGGGGGTACCGTGCGTATGTCGGCGAGCGCCGGCACAGACGGGGTCCATACTTGTATATTTTAACTAACTTATTACAAGTAACTACAAACCTGACATTGGCTAATCTTTGTAAAGCCAGACGAGAGAGAAAAAAAAAAGGTAAGTAGTAAGTACCTGCCTACTATACGAATTGATTACGACTTAAAACTTGCTCGAAATAAACTTAAAAAAGCATCTTATAAGTTACAATGTATAAAAAACGTAATGGATAGGTATGTCACGCTTTAATATTACTTAATTAATAAAAACATAATTTAAAGTTCTTGCACAAAAACTGTACAAAAAAGTGAGTTAACTGAAAACGTCAATCAAAAAAGTATTCAGCCCACATTTTTTGACATAATTTTATTAAAAAAAGACATCAATATCAATTAAATTACATAAAATTACACAACAACTGACTGACGTGTCAATTTAATACAATCACACGGTGCGAACGTAATAAGACTATAGCCTTTGTTAACGGTGCTTAAAGCCGATAATCCCTTGTACAAGTAGCTTCATCCTGGCATTTAACCGGTAGAGTCGAGTGATCAATGTAATAACAAACACCAGATAAGGCGAATATCGATTTATAAGCTCTTACGTCACGTCGCGAAAGATTCGATCAATCTCGTCTAGTCACGAAGCCAGTTTATCTTGCTATAAAAGCTAATACGTCCTTAAATTGACGTGAATGATATTAGCCCGGCTGTCACGAGGAAGGGCTCGATCTTCACTTGTTACACATACTACAGTAGGGCTGCAAACACCCCAGAAAACATAAAAAAGTCGAATTGCATGTGTGTTTCAAAGAACGTGGTTTTATTCTCGAGTCTCTCATATTGTGACGGGAAAACGGGTCAAAAAACAGTGGCATATGAGCATTGAGTAGTTTAGAATTGTTTATTAAGTTTTATAATATCAATACATTATTATAATATAATAAGTAATTTAAAAAGTTTTCAAAAATTCCCACTGCAATTTGCACTGCAACATATTATTGTCTGATGTTTATCGTATGAAATACTTGAAGAATTTTATATTTCACATTTGAAAATACATTTGATATACGCCACATATTATTGAATAAAGAAAAACTGACAAATACATATTAAATAAACGATAAAATATACAAAAAGATAAAGTAAATAGAAGAATTTTGACGCTAAAAGCTAGTCGCTTCAATTTGTAGAGTTGACAACCCTAACTAAATGCATCAATTTGTGACAATGTGTTGTAATATTGGACACGATCGTCATGCAACACAATTTGTTGATTCAATTTTCGAGACACGCGTAAATTGCAGCTTGTCAAGACCAGTCTTAAGTTTTATATGTCCTCATGTCCTCCTGTAAAAGAAAGGGTTTTAGACAAGAAATTTTATACAAGGATGATATAAAAGCTGAATTTGCTATAATCCGCCAAACCAACGAAATCTGTATGGTACGCAGCACCAAACAAATTCCAACACCACTCGACGCGCGTTTCGCCCTGACACCGGAGCATCCTCAGGAGATGTAGACCTCACAATGTCTAATTGCAAAGTCATTGTGAGGTCTACATCTCCTGAGGCTTTTATATCATCCTTGTATATCATGGACTTCCGCAAAATAACGCCTGCTTCTATAATACAAGAAATTTTATCTATCACGCTAGCCCAATATAGGGCATATTGGGCTTTCAGCAACGTCTTTGGTCGCCCTATCTTTGAATTCTTACCATTATTGATCTGGATGAAGATAAAGTTGTAATAGAATTTCAGCATCTATAAGACAGTTTACTGCCTTCAGACAAATACTATCCCCCGAACTAAGAGAAGCTAGATATCGTAAGCCGTCCGGCCAGGCGTGCCCGGAGCCAAATAATGAGCCAAGCGCATACTTTACTTTCATTCTTCTGTCAATACTATCCATTGTTATTTCCAAATACGAAAAATCGATCTTCTCTTGTATCGAAATCTGTTAGCTGATGATGCGTGACGATTGAAGCAAGTGACTGAACGTTGTGATCATCACATGCACGATCCCACACAGTCTGTGCTGTTAGGGAAGCTTCCCACAACTGACTTGCCCAAGTTCACTGGGAACTTGCAAGAGTGGATGAGCTTTGTCTTTATTCAACAGTCTAGTGGGCGCAAGCAGGGACCTTTCAATGGCCAAAAAGATGGCGTATTTGCTGTCCTCCCTAGAACTACTTGCGAGACGTCATCGTAGGTAGGAAAGAAGATACGGATGGTTTTTAACCCCCGACCCAAAAAGAGGGGTGTTATAAGTTTGACGTGTGTATCTGTGTATCTGTCTGTGGCATCGTAGCTCCTAAACTAATGAACCGATTTCAATTTAGTTTTTTTTGTTTCAAAAGTGGCTTGATCGAGAGTGTTCTTAGCTATAATCCAAGAAAATCGGTTCAGCCGTTTGAAAGTTATCAGCTCTTTTCTAGTTTTCTTGTAACTTTGTAACAGACCGTTAGGTTCATAATATTATGTCAATTGACAAATGTCAAGCTTTCAAGATGGACGTTGCCTAGATACATAATTATTTATTTGAAAATGATGTTTTGGAAAACTCAAATACTTTGTCGGGGGTGTTATAAATTTTTAATTTACACTTGTCATACAACACATTTAATAAACATGCGGCATCTAGTTATTCCAAGTCCGTGTAGTGTCCCTAGTATATTGCTGCTCTTACTTTTACATTTGTCACAAATCAGTCCCAACTACTTTGTAGGATATAGCTGTATCGTCAATAAGATCTACAAGAAGGCGTAGAAGGTTCTTCAATACCTCAAAACTTCCTGGCATGTGCAACAATGTAGCGCCTACATACTTGAGTTTATAGCTTCTCTTACTTTTATATTTGCTATCGTCGCAAATCAATCCCAAAACATATTAAATAACGTAAATCACATAACCATATAAATCGTACAATTTGACTACTTTGTACAACGTACTGTATCGTCCATAATATCTCTAGAGCCCTACAGGGTAGAAGATTCTGCATAGCCTCCAAACTTCCTGGCAAACCCGCCCAAAGTGTGAATTAACTTGCAATTTGCAACAATGTAACGCGAACGCCAAGACGAGCGAGCATTTCAATTTTATGATTATTACCGACGGTCGTAATTTACTGTTTTGTATGTATGTATTTAATATTTATTGCAGGCTCCTTACAAATTGTAAAGAATTTTCGTGTAAATATTTAAAAGTTCTTTTAAATTATAATAAAATATTGCAATAAAAAAATTTCTCAGTTCTTTTAGTCTACGACGCAAAGGAAATACTTAAAATAGAATAGGTAATTTTTCTGATAATTTAGGAGGTGATATCACCACTAGATTTCAATTCAAATTTTAATAAATGAGAAATAAACGTTGTGATAAAAGATACATAGCTAAAATTACTATCTTTTGATTCCTCGATATATATATATATGATATTATTATATATTTTGATTTATCGTGCAAAATTTCGAAAAAATTACCCGAGTACGGAACCCTCGGTGCGCGAGTCTGACTCGCACTTGTCCGGTTTTTCTTGCATGAGTATTGTTAAGAGGGCTCTCTCCGTCACTCGTTTCATACAATCGTAGTTCCAATTTCATTTGAATATCAAGCAACCAAAGTCTATGAAATTTTGCAGACATATTCTACAAACTAATATCTATGTCTGTGGTTTTCCAGATTTCTGTTAAAATATTTTTTATAGTTTTAAAGTTACGCGGTCTTTGAGCCCCTGTAATTTTAAAGCTACATATTTTTAGAAAAATCTAAAACACCACAGACACAGATATTAGTTTCTTAATACTCAAATGTTCTATGTTTCTTAGTGCTTAATATTCAAATGAAATTGGAACTACGATTGTATGAAACGAGTGACGGAGAGAGCCCTGTTAAAGACCTGGAGACTGGAGAGTGACAGGCGACTGTTTATGCCGCAAATCGCGGACGAAGTTGTGAGTATCATGTAGTATTGTAATAATCGAAAAACCTAATTTTACATGACTATTAGTTTTTGTACAAAATATTATATTCGAAACTGAGTTGATAAAATAATAAATACGTGAGGATGATGCTGCTACGAGCAGAGGCAACGACCTCAAAATCCTAGAAAGCAGCACCTTAATTGCAATAATTCATTACGACGGATAAGCTTATTAACAAACGGTCAATTATAAATTGCAGTACATCGCCGACACGCGCAGTCGGCGAAATGAGAATCGAATGTAGGACCATGATTTACAGGCGGTGCTTTATATCGGGTTAATGTGCGCTGGCCATTAACGACTATTAATTTACTCGCTGTAATAAGGGCGGTGCGGAATCGCTCTATCAATATTGAATTATTCTGTACGAGGCTGATGCCCACGACTTCGTTCCCGTGGACATACGTTTTTGAAAATCCCGTGGGAACTCACTGATTTTCCGATATAAAAAGTAGTCTATGTGTTAATCCAGAGTATAATCTATCTTCATTTCAAAGGACTATGGGCGGAATCGTCCCCACCTATCAACAAGAATGAAATGTAGCGCAATTGATAGATCTAGGCAAGATGATATTTTTTTACTATGGCGACGATGCCCAAATGCATGGGGTTCTTATGGTATCTTACGTTTAAAAAAATATTTCGTTGACGTATTATTGATGACTAATTCCAAAATACTCACTCATTTATCTATTTATTGCACAGCGGCAAGCAGAGCATGCACATAAAGATAACCAGCTACAAAATAACCCCCTCCCCCCGCTCACCAATCCACGCTCTTGCGCAGGCAGGTAGTCGCTGGAACCTTCGTCACAGTCAGTTCGCTGCAGTGTACGTTCACGTGTTATACATTATTGTCATCAGTGTTTGCTTTAAATAACTACAACCCCTGCTTGTTTACTGGACTGATTGATACCTTTTCTATTGACCCTGTCACTGCATTGTTGCACGATAAAGGACTTTGTGATAACTGGATTGGATACTGTGCATTATGGAAACAGGACAAGACGGCCGTGTATGTAATGTGTCCGCGATCTGTCTTGCGAAAAAGGCGGCACATTCTACAAGAGGCGTTAGCTGAAACTGACCTGAGTTAGTCCAGTAGTTCTTGCATGAAAGAGTAACTAACAAACATCCATCTATCTAGTTAAGAGGCGCACCTCTTAATATCCAACTAGGTATCTAGTTAAGAGGTGCGCCTCTTAACTAGATAGATGGATGTTTGTTACTTTGCCCGGCATCTAGCCTCTGACCTCCCAAATAGGAGACGGATGTCTAAACCACTAGAGTATCATGGCCTTATGGATACATGGCGGTTTTTTCGTGAGGAATATCCGTCATGGATACCACTGCCCACGGCGGAGCACTGTTATGTCGGTCTTCTACCGACTAAAAACCTCACGAAGTTCCATCCCACAGCTGACGACGGAGCACAAGGGACCGACAACGCCTGGTTACGTACGTATGTCCGACTCAGCAGACCCACCACTGGGACACTACGTGCCCCCAAACATCGTTAGAGGCATACCAGAACCACAGCACGCCAACCAACCCGAGGACCACACTGTGAACGACGGACCACCCCGTGTCCAACACCCACAGGTCCTCCCAAGGGCAAACCGCTTTCCGCATTCCCCATCCTCCAGCGCATGCATTCCATGGGTATATGGCCTGGTACAACTAACTCAGATTAAGCAACTTTCCGAGTTTATTTCATCAAGCGACAGGCATAATATTTTGATAACTCATTAATTAGATATAATCTCATTAAATCATCAGAAGAGCGTTCACACGAGCATTAAGTAGTGCCACCATAATCGACCGGTTTCAGATAATGCGATCGTCGTGTTTTCCGGTACTACAGTGATCAACTTCCTTGATGTTATGGAAATGATCAAGCATTGGGGTGACCAGGTCGTAAGCATCGTAGAAGTCTTGTTACAAGACGGACGGGAAAACTGTCGGTCTACTTGGAAAACATATTTAATATTGTAATTGGATTTTTTTAAATCCTTATCTCAATGCTATGATCAAGTATTGGGGTGACCAGGTCGTAAGAATCGTAGTCTTGTTACAAGATGGACGCGAAAACTGTCGGTCTACATGGAAAACATATTTAATATTGTAATTGGATTTTTTTAATCCTTAGGTTTGTATACCAAGCGCCAACCTTTTTATTCCTACACAGTACCGGTTCCAACTCACAGGGTGAACCAGAACGCTAGCAAAAACTTAGTAAACCTAGTATTTACTTATTATTTAACCTTTAACACAATCAGTGCTAATAACTATGTGCCTTATCTTGTAGTTTTAGTGATTTAGTATTTTTCAAACCCGCATTGTTTAGAGTCCATACCTCGGGTCAATGCCCCACATACGACGTGGCATTGACTTTGAGTGACCTATTTACGGAACGTTCGTTGACCTCTAGCGTCAGACAGATGTTTTATTTGCAATATATTGTGAACTTTTGAAAATACAGGATTTTTTTAATTTTTTCGTGGTATTTTTCTAATAATCAGTACTAATCACCTACCTGTCTTTGTTTTTACCAGCGTTATGGTTGCACCCTGTATGTGTGCACGATGACAACTGGAGGATGCTACAGAGTGCGCATACGCATGCGTGTACGATTTGTAAATTGTAACATAACGTACTCGTATAACATGTCACATTAAAGTGCGCGGTAGCGACGGTACTCTTAGGTGTAATGCACACCGGTAGAGCCGATGCACAGCGTCTTCTTTAATAACTACTTAAGCAAACTACCTCAGCTTTGTTAGCGACGGTTGGTAGTAATAATAGCGAGGTTGAAAAAATCGGAAAGAAAAGGAAGATTCCTTTAGTCTACTATAAGTTACGCCTGTGTATATGTGATATTAGTTTTTTTAGCGCGTATTATTGGTGTGTAAAATATGTGAATAGCTAATTAATCTGTAAGTATACCAGTTAACAGTGTCTATCCTGAGTTTACTTTTATTAGTATTTTGACATACCGTTGAAATTAGTATGCCGAAAGTCGGAAAACAAAGTACGCAGAGTCAAGCATGGCGCGCCAAAAGGCGACGCACGTGCTGCACGCAACTGCTTTGCCAAAGTAAATAAAGTTTAGTAAGAATTGCTATCATAAAATATGTGCTGCGCCTCTGCTCCATTCTGGTGTGCATCGCGCTTTAGTTACATAACAGTGTAGTGAATTATAGCAACATTAGGTTTAATCTCCAAAACCCATCATCATGCTCATTTGCGTGGAGAATAATTTGTTTTCCACCGCAAAGAGCCCAACTGCTCGTATCTTAATCGCGAAATGTCTATTAGGAACCCTGTGGCCACTTTTCACTTAATGATATACGCAATCGCGTCTACTGATTTATTTCGCGTGGAAAACGCACCTATTCACACGTTTCTATGTGAATTTCTAATTCGTCGTTTTCAATTAGGATTTCACTTTCGCATTTCTCTAATGGAGCGAACAAATGGGCTTTAGAAAATTATGATGAAGTGCGCAAATGCAACGAGGATTTACATATTCATGAGAATAATAAAGGTCCGTACTTCGTTGCCGGCTTAGTTAAGGTGGGACTGGGAGTTAATTGCGCAACGCTATCGCAATCACAATCTTCTTCATAATTGATTCATGATCAACTCATCGCCGGCTCACTACAGAGCACGGGTCTCCTCTCAGAATGAGAAGGTTTGGAAGGGTCTATCACGCTGACCAAGTGCGGATTGGTAGACTTCAGACACCTTTGAGAATATTATAGGAAACACTCAGGTATCTTCACGATGTTTTTCTTTAGCGTTAAAGGTCTGGTGGGAGGTTTCGGCCGTGGCTAGTTACCACTCTACCGGCAAAACCGTGCCGCCAAGCGATTTAGCGTTCCGGTCGATGCCGTGTAGAAGCCAAAGGGGTATATGTTTAATGAAAACTACCATACCCGTTCCAGGTTAGCCCGCTTTCATCTTAGACTGCATCATCACTTACCACCAAGTGAGATTGTAGTCGAGGGCTAACTTGATTCTAAATAAAATAAAAATAAATAAGCAAGTCATATTTAATTTCTTAAAAAGCACACAGCTCCGAAAAGTTAGAGTTACGTAGCCGCGATCGATCCCCCGACCTCCTGATCAGGAAGCGGACATCTTAACCACTAAGCTATCACAGCTTTAGAAATTTAAAAGACCAACTTTCAACAAGAATACCAAATTTTAACTATCATTATCAATGTTTATAAAAAAAAAATGTAACAAAGAAAAAGCAACGCTTAGCAGCTATCTCTAATACAACATAAGAAAAATATAATTCGCGTTTTTTCTCTTGCTTCAAACGTGCAACGGTTACTTAAATTGATATAAGTTAACATAGTAAAAAACTAACAAATTAATAATTCACTACAGAACAATTTTGTTTGACGACGGTCAACACGATAATTGCTTGATTCCCTTTTGAATTGCACATGTCACAAATCAAAACAATCACGGCAGATAGCAGGATGTCCGGTAATTTTGAAAAAATATCTACATCGCATCCTCAATGTAAACACGAGCTTACAGTACGGGAAGATTAAAAATCAAAATGCAATTACGAAGTAAAATTATGCTGTTTCTTGTAAGAGATCTAAGTAGTTTGTACAAAGCGTGTTAGAACTATGGGGCCAAACCTATCTTATTCAGAAAAGAGACCCGTGCTCAGTAGTGAGCCGGCGAAGGGTTGATCATGATGATGATGATGATGATGATAAAAAAGAGACCTATAATATACTGAACATAAGATGCATAATTGGTAAGGATGAATTTCACTGTGGCCATCAAATAAACCAGTTAGTGTAGTGACATAGAAAATGCACTCAAAGTTAGTAACAGGCTATACCTCATACTCAGTACTAATAGTTCACTTTGGTATACTACTACAAAGACTATATGATGCAACAGTGAATGCATATAAGCTGAGGTAGGTACAACTTCTTGAGCCTGCCTGAGCCTCAATAGCTTAACGGTTATAGGAGTGGACTGAATTTCCGAAAGGTTGGCGGTTCAAACCCAGCCGTTGCACTATTGTCGTACCCACTCTTAGCACAGGCTTTACGCTTAGTTGGAGGGGAAAGGGGAATTTTAGTCATGATTAACATGGTTACTATTCTTTTTTTTTAAAAAAACTTCTGCACCCTCAACGCAGACACCAAATCAAAATAAGTAGGTAAGTAACACAGAAAATGCTCTAAAAATTGGTAACAAGCCAATTTATATTTAAAAAAATATAGCGTCAGTATTACAAAGGTACACGTCAATCTGCGGTGCTCACTGCGAACGGACAGCAAAATAGGCTCCGCTGTCACACGTCCCCTTAACAAAGGCTACCGTGACGGAATATTATGCAAATAAATGCACATTTGCATCCGAGTTTATGGTGACCGCATACCACAAGACGACCTGCAAGAGCCGCAAGAGGCGCAAGAGCCGCAAGAGCCATGAGAGGCGCAAGAGCCGCAAGAGCCACGAGAGGCGCACGCAGCACATTTTGTAATACTGAAAATGTGCGTGACGTTAACTACATAAAATAAATGCTGATGAGGTCATCAAAAATCGGCGTTAACATGACCTTTGCCCAGGTTTTTTACGAATCGAAATCTTTGTAAAAGCACAATGTTTTCATCATCGTTCCGTATATGAAATGTCATTATGCATCGTATCACGGTCTAATGGGACACGATTTTCAATCGTTTAATTTGTTCTGTAACTACTGAATGAAAATTCCTGTTTCAGCAAGATTCGACATTCGACGCATCAAAGATATGTTGATTATATTTAAACATAAGTAAGCGTTACTATTATGATCTCTGCTCGACTTGTTTCGTCGCACCCGGTGTTACTGATCGTATTTGTAATTCTATTATTACAGAAAAAATGCATCTTTTGCGGCTCTTGCGGTTCTTGCGGCCGTGTACGATTTCCTTAAATGCAACAATTTTATGCGGCAGTGTTTAAAAATGACCCATTTCATTGTGCCCCGATATGGCAGTGGCTTGGCCTTACAGGAATGCTATTAGCATAATCGCCCCGTACGGGACGCATTCATTATGCACCTTTATCGAGGTCTAACGAGACACGTCACGACTTTTTTTAATCGTTTTAGTTGTTCTGTGACTGCTGAATGTAAATCTCTGTTTTTATTACAACTGGACTCATTACGAGTATCTGACTGCAGTTTAAAATTTCGAAATCAGAAATTCCAGACAGTATTTGGTAAAGAGAATAATTTTTGAACAGTTGCGATTTGATAAATATATTTTTGAAACATTAGGGCGGTTTTTTGAACTATGTATCTGAAAGTACGTGCCTGCCATTTTTTTCTTGTGTTTTTTTTAATATCTTTAGACTGGTTTTATTTATCACTAACTCCACAGTTCTACGATCTACGTCAAACTGTGCTTACTCTTGTACTTAAAAATTGTATTAAGCATCCTGATTTTCAATAAATGGCGACGTGAAAATAAAAATTTTCAAAAGAAAAATAAAACCGACTTCAAAAACCACAAACACTAAAAAGTCAAAAATAATTTTTGTGAAGCTACACGTGTACCTAATGTACCTAGGTATGAAGTCGAGCGAGCATAATAAAACAAAATTAGAAATCCAAGAGTGAAGCTCGTCCGACTTCATACCTAGGTACATTAGACGTGTAGCTAAACAAAAATTATTCTTGACTTTTTAGTGTTTGTGGTTTTTAAAGTTGGTTTTATTTTTCTTTTGAAATTTTTTTATTTCACAATTTTTAGTTGCCCCACTGCACTATAATATGTTATGCCCGGTTTAACCTCTATACTGTTTACTAAGCTAAGACCAGAGATTTAGAAGTTATAAAATTCCAAACCCTTGTCGGGAATCGAACCCGGGACCTCGCACTAATAAGACAGCGCTTACCACTGCCTCAGGGAGGTCGTCAAAACACAAAGCAATTCTCGTGTCGTATCGTAACCGGTGAATGCGACCGAGTCCAGCCGTCAAGTGTCAATCACTAGGCACAAGGCGCGCGCGGCGTGGGCGTGCAATGCGTCTCGACATCTCGAAGCGCCTTCCTAACCTCCATACGATGTACTTTATAGGTCACTACAAAGAATATGCAGGTCCTGGTTAGGCACAGACTAGTTTTTGAGCAATTTTTAGACGCATTTGCGAAAGATGTGTCTATTCTCCTTTACTGGTAAGTTAAGTGAATTTGCTGGGTTATTGACGCAATTGTGTTGCCATTAAAAAGAGCAAAGTTATTATTCTGATACGTAGTTATCACTACCCATATTATAAATGGGGAAGTGTGTTTCTTTGTTGCTTTATTGGCTTGTCCTTCAATCACATCGCAACGGAGCAACGGATCGACGTGATTTTTTGCATGAGTATAAGTTAAAGACCTGGAGAGTGACATTATTTTTATCCCGGAAAATCAAAGAGTTCTCAAGGGATTTTTAAAACCCTAAATCCAAGCGGACGAAGTCGCGGGCATCCGCTAGTACAAGATAAACATAAAAAGTTGCTCGCTAGAGTCACAGCTAGAGCGAATAATCAAAAAGTGATAGATGGACACAAATTCACATTATCATCCGCCGCTACTGTGGCGAGTTATTTAAAACTTAAAAGCTCACTTAATACCTTAAAAGGCCACCTTACCGAATCAATACAAACACTATTTAAACTTTTAAAATAAAGCATCAAACAATAAAACGACAAACCGCCCACTTCACTAGTAGCCTTCCACTAAACATGTCGAATGCAACGAGAAAGAACCTCTTGAAAACCGATATTGTTCGCTCACTCGACTTTTTACGCACTCCTCCGAAGCCAATAATCCTTGGATCCCCTTACAGAGTATCGGATTTCCTGGTACTTTCCAGAACACGGCTATAGACAGCAATAGCAATGTTCTGCTTAAAATATTGCTAATGTAGAGTTAATTCACGTTTGTTGGAAAACAACTTGTTATTGTACAATTTGCCTGTACTTAGGTACCTCTTTATAGTTACGAGTACGTATAATTTAGGGGCTATTCTAATAACTAGTACATCCCTCCTTAGACTGAAACCATAATAACGGCATAGAAGATCTAGAGACGAAAATTGTCTATTTTCAGGGTTCCGTATCGCTACTAACTATTACGGTATTGGAGATAAGTACTTCACACTATATAGTTTGTTGTATGTCTGTCTGTCTGTCTGTCTGTCGTGCCTCTAACACAAGGGAATCAAACCGATAGGGTATTTCACTTTGACCTAGAATCATGTAATTTGGCAGTTGGCATGTCTTACGGCACAAATAAAGGAAAAATCTGGAAACTATGAATTTGTGGTTATATCACAAAAAATGTATTTAAAGTGTTATTTCTTATACTAGGGTACTTGACCATTTTTTTTGATGATGTCCGCGATTTATAGTTAAGTTAAGTTAGGAGGAAGGTTAGGAGGAGGAGGAGGTAGGATTTTGGTGGTATTTGCATTCTGTGATGATCACTGAGTTAGCCACTTTGATCCGGGAATAATCCACTGGTGAGCAGTGACATAGGCTATTCTCTGTCCCGGAAAATCAGAGTTCCCACTGGATTTTTAAAAACCTGAATCCACGCGGACAAAGTCGCATATAAAAAAATATAATTGAAGTTGCCTTAGATATTAATTAATGATCCTTCATTAAGGATGTCGCGCGACCTATTTACATAAAAAATCGTTTCTAATTATTGGCTATCGGCGAAGACATTAGTTCATCAGCATTTTAAATTGACGTAATGTGTATTCAATGGACCCTAATGTTAGGAATTAGGGTTGCCACATATTTTTTCTGTAAATCAGGTAACCTTATATTTTTCATATACCGTCAGATTGATTTCTTTAACTAGATAACTTTAACTTCCTGTAGATTAAAAAATACACAAGACTAAAAAGGTCACTGATTAAAAAAAATAATTAAGGTACGAGCAAATTACAGGAAGACAATTAATATCAAATTTTCCTTTCTGTCCATTATACAAACATTAGAAGATGCCCACGACATCGTCAAATGGATTTTTTTTTTAAATCATGTGGGAGCTTTTCCATTTTTTGGAATAAAAAGTAACCTATATCCGTCCTCGGGATGCAAGCTATCTCTATATCAAACATCAAAATCGGTTAAGGGGATTAGCCACATGTTCTATGAAGCTGTCAAAATTAGTATGCCACTGGATATCCAGTAGTAGGTAAGCATTAACAAGTTACAGCTCGCAAAAAAAATTACTCGGAATGATCCGTCCTATAGAAGTAGATACTAACCAGTAACCGTAAAGATGTCGTGAACTATAAACTAGGGCCTATTTGTGTAATGTAAGCTGCAATGCTATATCCCTTCACCCCTTATAATTTAATTTAAACGTCTTTATTGCTTACAAAGAATAAAATACATAGACTCAAAAACAAAGGTCAAACTTATCACTTTAGTGATCTCTTATAGAACTATAAAAATAAGAACTTATAGAACTATAAAAAATTATATAACTACATAAAATCATAAATGGTGGCAGCCCTGACCGATATTAATAAGCCCATCCGATTGTGCCGCCCGTGGATGCTGGCGTGGGTGACGATCGAAACATTTGTAAAATAAAAGATTGGGATCCAATCAGAGGAACGCAAACATCGTTTATAAGCCTTCGACTTATTTGGACTTTCTCTTTTATTAGGGTTGACATAACATAATATACGAGCCATCGGCTTTAATTGACGTAACAAAGATCTTAAATAATATTATATTTGTGGGTACAAGTTTCTTCGTAACCTTTACAAGTTCAATCTACATATTTTTTCCCTACTTTCTCTGCTTGTAACAACTACTCGTATATTTAAAACGTAAAAAATCTAAAAATTGGAGAAAACTTATACTCGTACGTATCATTCAGTGTGTTTTTAACGTTTTTCTGATATTTTTAATTCTCAACGTAATAATTCTACCGAATAACTGCATTATAGCTACCTACTAATGTACATAATATATCTTAATGAATCTTATTTTTGCGCAAAAGTTGTCCTGTGGCAAGAAAAACCAAGTCCTAATTCCTAATAGAAATAAAAATATTGATCCTAACATGAACTTAAAGATACTTACTTCAATCTATCTATTATTTCCCGATTCCATAATAGGGTGCGTAATTGTTTGCCAGCAAGCATGGCCGCCCACGGGGCGATGTTCTTTGTTAATGATCCAGTGAGCGCCTAGCTTTGCGAAACTCCAATATTGCTTGTTCAATTGACAGCTGAATTAAATATTAATATGCATTACACGCGCGCGCGTACTAAATTACAAACACATTTAGGGCCTATGCAAATATATTTTGTATGCGTGAACATCGATGCAAATTAACTACCTTCTGTAAAGGTTGGGACGAAGTATCAGATAAACGGGGACAAGCAAATCCCTCTATGTATCTATGCTTTAGTTTTTGGTTTTTCGTTAGTTTGCTTAAAAGATAAACAAATCGCAGATAAACTCTGAGGAATGCGTGTAGGAAGTCCACTGCAAGATTATGGTTTCTTCAGAGTAAGCTATATATCCTGCTTTTTTGATATCGTCGCTCCATTGTGCAGGTGCAGGTCGGTACTTCGGCGACCAGTAGGTAAGTACCTACCTACGCGGTTGCCATGCCAGCAGCTCCCAGCTGCAGCATCCGTCCTCACTAAGATATACTTGCCCTGTCCAGCTTAAGGATTCAAGAGTGGCATCGCAGCCATTTAAGTAGAGTCTACCTACTTATCAATTTACAAGTGTAAATTAAAAATTTATAACACCCCCGACGATCCAAAGTATTTGAGTTTTCCAAAACATCATTTTCAAATAAATAATTATATGTATTTAGGCAACGTCCATCTTGACAGCTTGACATTTGTCTATTGACATAATATTATGAACCTAACGGTTATCTAACCTTCATTTCTACAAGAAAACTAAAAAAGAGCTGATAACTCTTAAACGGCTGGACCAATTTTTTTAGATTATAGCTAAGAACACTCTCGATCAAGCCACCTTTCAAACAAAAAAAACTAAATTAAAATCGGTTCATTCGTTTAGGCGCTACGATGCCACAGACAGATACACAGATACACAGATACACAGATACACAGATACACACGTCAAACTTATAACACCCCTCTTTTTTGGTCGGGGGTTAATTACATCAAAAAAAGAACTTGCATAGAAACACTATTCCGATTAGTTCCCGAATCGGTTTATTTTTTATTACATTACAGTTTAGTCACTAGATGTAATAGCATAAACGGTACATTTTGTAATTCGATCTACGTTTCGTTACGTACACTGATCCTAACTGTAACTAGACCAAACTTGCTGCTGTCGCGGTTGAGTAGCAAAAAATCTATGCAATCCGTTGATTCTGAACGACAACGTCGTTACCAGGCGCCAAACGTTTGCTTGATTTAACGCAACAGCAGTGAGGTTTTAAATTAAAACTGAGCGCTTTTGAAAGACAGATAAATCTAAAAAAAAATAACGTACGCAATATCCAATATATTATTATAAACTCCAGAAAGGCAAAGCTAAAGCAAAAATTCGATAACTTAAATATTTAAGTTTTAAACATTTGAAACATATCCTACGCTATTTCTAATGCACTCTTGGAACTCGGACAGGTCTTGGCATAACTAACACGAGACACACGGCAAACTAAATTGATTATTATTAATAGTAGCTAACGAACCGTTTAGCGATCGCTAAATCTCTAATGAGGCGGAAGATTGGACCAGAATTAGCACAGCGACGTTTATTCTGTCGTCCGTTAACTAAAACGCACTTAACCTAAATTATGGTCGATTTTATATAGATTGATTATTATAATTTCAGTCGTAAGATAGGCTCTTAAAATCATATTTTGGTTAGTATTTTTTGTGATAGTTTTGGACGATTCCCAAGAGAAGTTATATTTTATTTCATATTTTACAAGAAAATACAACATGTTTGGATACCTCTACATGTATTTGTTATGTATTATTCTATCACGGTATAATTTCTTCTTTTTTATCCTTTATTTTTATCCGGTAAACATCAGTATTCTCTTAGCTGAATGTAATTTCCTTTTCCACTTTTATCTTTTCTAGAAACTGATTTTTTGCACTTAGCGCCGTTCTAGTTAGCGGCCGGCAGTAATCTTGTCCACATTTTCACTGTTGCACCGTCCATTACAAATTTAGACGATTATTTCATGCCTTATTTGAAACTGTCAGTTGAATTTTACGCTCGCCACAGTTTTTCGTTGGAATAATGATATTTAATGTGTTCTGGCATTTCGGTGTGCATTGTAAATGCCAGTGAGCCATAATGACCTAATCGTTGTAGTACGTGCATAATTTTATTAAGTACCTACTGGCATTTTTATATCTCGTGATCTCATCATACCGTAATTGATGATGCTGACTAAAACTGAGATGAGAGCGTAGGTAGGTACCTATTTCGACTTTTCCCCGACTTAGTATCAGACAAACTTTTGCGCGCGACTTCATCTGCGCTACAAAATATGTAATTTACAGCCCATTTTACTTCTAAGTGTGGTTTCAGATTTTTATCAATCACATACAAACAAACAAATCTAGCTGCTTTATATAAGCTAAAATATTATAAAGGCGAAAGTTTGTATGTGTGTGTGTGCGTGTGTGTGTGTGTGTGTGTGTGTGTATGTTTGTTACTCCTTCACGCAAAAACCACTGAACGGATTTGGCTGAAATTCAGAATGGAGATAGATAATATGCTGGATTAGCACATAGGCTACTTTTTATCCCGGAAAATCAAAGAGTTCCCACGGGATTTCAAAAACCTAAATCCACGCGGACGAAGTCGCGGGCGTCAGCTAGTATAAGCTAATTTAAGGAAAACTTAGTGATAAACTTAATAACTGGAAAATCAGTCTTCATCATAAACCATTTAGGTTTCAGCTGATATAATTTAACGGGTCCTCCGATTAAACAGGTGACAGGCATACACTGGAAAAAGATTACCAAGTTTCTACCAAGGCCCTATATCATTTTAGGATCCGGCTCAGTGTCACCGTCTTCCACCACATTAACTATAACGTAGGAATTAAAAAAATTGCGGATTTTAACTAAATAGGAGCCCTATAATAACCTACCTACAATATCATAAAGCATTCATTAGACTCACTTGTGCAAAGATAAAAGACAATCTAGTACTTACCTAATAAACTTTAGTACAAAATAGATACCTTTCATCATAAACCTTTTTAGGCTCCGGCTGACCCAGTTCGGGCGTCCCCCGAAAGCAGTAACGACGAGCCAGACTGGGCGGAGCGGGCCTTGGCCTTATAAGTCATACTTTACACGCTCGATTCCTTGTAGCAAACCATCAGATAAGCTCGCTTTTAACGCGTGCTCAATTTTAAATGGCTTCCATGAACTTATTTCTTCCTTGTTTAGTGATGTTTTAATGTTTTCTTTTTAATAGTTATACCTAATGATAATGTAGACTTTTATGGGGTTTTTGATTTATATCCCACTGGATGATGTCTGCGACATCGTGCGCGACGCGGATCCTTATAGGTTTTTTACAAATCCTGCAGGAACTCTTTGTTTTTCTGGAATAAAAAGTAGCCTATGCCCTGGAATGTAAGCTAATTCTGTATGAAATAGAGCATCAGTCGTGTTCAATTGATCAATCCAGCTGAAAAAAGCCACGACTTTTTTCAGATGGATTGATCCTGGGAACTTTTTGATTTAAGCGATAAAAGTAGCCTTGGTTCTTCCACGAGATGCAAGCTATCTTTGTACCAAATTTCGTTAAAATTAGTTAAACGGATAGACCCTGAAAAATTAGCACAGAGACAAACAGATACTTTCGTATTTGCATATAATGTTTAGTAGGTAGGTACGGATGGAGACTTTTTGATGTAATTATATGACTTTGAAAATCTTAGAAGAAAGAGTCGGTTTGAAGTGGGTTTGAAAAATCTAACAGTGGGTCCTAGACACAATCTGCTTTCTGAATCTCAAGTGTCCAGACCCAGTAGCTTAGTTTAAGTTGTAGATACGTTTATATGTCAGTCAGTTTATCTTTTTCAATCTATAGATAAGTCGTATCAGATATCTTAACGATTAAAGGCAAATCGGAGGGGATTTCGCTGTACGCGATCACTCCGATAAGTCGGTCGAATGTCGTGTTGCGGTGGTAGCGCGATGGCTATCACGGTCTGACAGGTTGGATCCCGCCGCGCACAGCTTTGTACCGGGCCGATTGATGGTCTGTATTGTTTTAAATGTGACCATAGATTTTAGTGGAATCCCTAGTTGGGATATCACGACCTCACAGAAATATTACTAAGGTACTAAGTATTAGGTAGTTTACCAAGGTAGTAGGCATGATATCTAGCATAAATTAATATGAATAAATAACTATGACTATGACTATGAGTGTTTAGTCAAAGCACTGCGCATTAAAAAGTTGAAAAGGACACTATAATCACAGCATATCAGCAAAGGAAAGGGCTCACTTCGACCCTTCTGCAAGGGGATGATATAGTAGAAGAAGTTGGCGGAGCGCGTGAAAGAAGATGATGTAGGTTCTCTCATGTCATCTTCGTACACAGGTGGGTCGCCTAGGATAGCTGCCTACCCCCTTGAGAATTAGGGCTTCCGGGCGATAGACACGGGGAGACTGTATGTCATCCGATAGAAAAACAGACCTCGAATCGGTAGGCGCACCTTTGTGTTCCTGGTGCGCCTCAAACGGTGTGTAGGGACTTCATTGGTCCCAGAGGAAGGTCCTTAGTAATCACCACTGGCTGGGCGCGAACGGTTTTGGTCCTGTAGCCCAGCCACCAGACGGCGCGTGGAACACTGTGGGGTTTCAGTTGTTGAGGACTTGAAGAGTCCCACCTGAATCATACCAGCTCGATGGTAATTGGTAACATATCATTGTAAATAGATTTACAATAGTTTGCAGTTTCAAATTGTGGAATAAATATAGGTTGTTAGTTTCATTTGTATTGCAAAGTTAAGTATGAATGAATATAATGTTTAAAAAAAGCTTTTTAAAAGACGTCTAATCTAAAAATATCACTAGACACATACGCCAATAATAACAACGGAACCGATGAAGCGTAGCAGTTCTCGTCCAAGATTCAAGATTCTAACAAGTCTTTTCCGCGGCGCCACAATATAAGTACCTATTCAGAATTCCATTGTTTACGATTGAGTCAGATCGCTATCGCTTTCGTATTAATGCATGAATAATGCTATATCATCGTTCGATAATCATTAGCATATGGGCTTTGGCGAAGAAAGTGTCACCCACGCTGTGCTGTGGATGGCATAAGACAAACATGTTTGACTACATCGAGCCTATATGACATCTTAAGTGTTTGCATAACACTTCTAGGAAGCCTTGTCCAAGACGTGCACAGACTAGGAACTCAAAGAGAAGCTACCTATTAATAAAATAGGCGCAAATAGAATCCATGGTGTAGAGACTTTTAAGTACTTACTCGAAAAATATCCACTGTACCTATAGAAATAATTACTGACTCTACTCCCATACTTCGGACAGAGATAAGTATGCTATACTGTTATATCTCCATTCCACTCCATCCCATCAGGCTGTATGCGTCCACTGCTGGACATAGGCCTTCCCAAGAGTGCGCCACCGAACATGGTCCTCCGCTTTCCTTATCCACCCGCTCCCCGCCACCTTCTTCAGGTCATCAGTCCAGCGGGCTGGAGGTCATCCCACACTGCGCTTACCGGTACGCGGTCTCCACTCCAGAAGACGTCTACCCCATCGGCCGTCGATGCGTCCGTATGGAAGCATAGTTGCTATTAGCTTCTTTGGTTGCTTTGGCTGCTAGAAAGGCTAAACGCTCTGGCTGTAGTCAATGCACTATTACTATGTTCAGAAGCTACATTAAACCACAAATAAATTGTGCTATTATATTACGAAACGTCTAAATTCTAACCGTTCTATTAGACTAGTAATTTGTCTGTCGAAAGAATTATACAAAACCACGATTAATGCAACAATCAACAATACAATAGCGACTTAATTTGGGAAACCCATAAATCGAAGCAATTAAGACATCACTTTCAAATGTGTTTTTTGCGAATATAATTTTAGCAAAAGTAAATTTACAACGTTTATCTTCGAATAAATTTAATACAACTTTCGAATCTGTCTACGGGGAATATCAGATGTTGCTTTAAATCTTCATTATTTGGGGAATTACTCAGGTTTGTTGTATCATTCCGAGGACCGTTACGAATCGGTCCGGCTTCTATATTACGCGGGCGGTTTTAAAACTGATCACATACCTAGTAGGTACTTGACAGTGCGCAAAAATATAAAGCCGCAGCCGCAAGAGGCGCACGCTACGTGTTTTTCAGTATCTACTGAAATAAAGTTTACTTTAGTAACTGGAGTCTGCTGCATCAGATATATCAGCAGAAATCATTTTAATTTTATTTCAGTCATCTTGAACGTGATTAATATTCCCTTTTCCGCTTTAACTAAACGTAAAGTTGGTCTATCGATTAGGTACGACAATAGCAACGTGTGGGATTAAAACCGTCGATCTTTTAAACTCCAACTCTTGAGCTGTTAAGGTTCTATTTATTATTACTTTTCATAAATCAAAGATGGTCATAAGTAAATTTCACTTAGTGACGAACGGTGGACTTTCCACACACTCGACTACAAAAAAATGGTGTTGTGTATTTGCAGTTGGCGTGTGGTTTTGCGGCTCTTGCGGCTCGTATCGTGGTATGCGATCAGCTTAAATCAAGCTAAACAATGCGGTCTGTAGTAAAAAGCTACCCCGCTAGATATTGAGCCTCTCAAAGCTGTCGTGCTGGTTCCACTAATCCTTCACAGATCCTTAGGATAACAAGCATGTATTTTTTGCTTCGCGCTACCTGTCTCACATCGAGAGCGTAGGAAAGGAGATTGATTGATTTTTACAAGCTACTTTATTATAATCCTTTTTGGAATACTTTGCGTTATAGTTTAATAATAAAATTATTATTATCGACCTTCATCGAAGTCATTATATAAATAGACGTCAAAATATGAAGATTGGATCATTAGTTCTTGTACAAGTAAAACAAAATCATTAGGTACAAGAATCATCAAAATCGGTCCACGCGTTTAATAGTCTCTAAACTGCAAAGGACTTATATAGACTGATGAACACATAACACTTCGCGTTGCGCAGTCGTGTAAAAAGGGCAAAGTCAAACATACCTGAACATCTCTCCTCGGTTGTGGCAGCCTCATAACAGGATTCGGCACAGGAGCTGGCATGCGAGTCGACGGCGGGACATAGGGCCGCGGCCCAGGAGGCGGGGGCGGAGGCCGCGGCACAAGCGACCTTTGCGGCCCTTGCGGCCTCTGCGGCCTTTGCGGCCCATTGAACACAGTGACGGCAGGTACTAGCGGTGGCGGGCGACTTTGCGGTTGAGCCACCGCTACGGAAGGCACGACGGGCGGTGGACGAGGGCCCTGATGTCCCTGTGTAAAACATTATAATTTTTTGAGCTGTGTGAAGGCTTTAATCGATTTCCGTATCGAATCGATTCGAAACAATTGTACTGTTTTTAATTAAGTCTTTTCATAGTTCCACAAAAATATGCGCCTATCTATAAACCCTTTCATTGAAACCGCTCTTCTATTTTGTATTTATGTATTTCATTGAACCTATTTCCATACTACGTCTAATTAAATCTATGCGAATGATGCGTTGTTCCTACGTCGACACCCTTACATAGAGAATGGTCACGCCTGACAAATGACGAGCTTATGTCCTCATATTATCACAATCATTTATATCATCATGCGTCCTTTTCACTTCTATACAATATTTTTTTAAAGAATATTAGCATGACTAAATATACCAACTCTCTTTCTCCTCTAACAAAGCGTAAAGCTTGTGCTAGGAGTAGGTACAACAATAGTACAATGGGTGGGGTTTGAACAGCCGACCTTTCGAAGGCTTTAATTGTGCAAGAAAAAGTGCCCTATATTAGCTCCACTCCCTGGCCAAGCTAGAGGTACCTGTAGCCGCGTAGAGGTAGATGAAACACCGATGCACGTGCGCTACAGTGCTTCGTGGCAGTACAAAGCGAGTGCCATTTGAGATCCCCCACCTCACTCGATGAAGCCCTCGGCAACCTGAGCGGTCTACTCGACTTCTGCAGCGAGCTTGGATAGCTGGAGTGAAGAATGCGGCGGGGAGGGGCAAGGCACGCACAAGAGACCAGACCACAACAACCAGCCCAGAGAGAAGAAAGAAAGAATCCTGCAGTCTGTTTTTCCTCTTATTCTCCTATTCTTAAGGTTGCCTGGTAGAGATCGCTAATTAGCGATAAGGCCTTTTGTATCCTCCTTCTGTCAGTGCTTTCTTTTGTTTTTTTGCTGTAATTCTTCTTGTGGTGGTACAAATAAAGAGTGTAATAAATAAAGAAAGAAAGAAGGTACCTGTATGACGGTGACGGAAGGCACGAGCGGCGGCGGGCGCCGCTCCCGCGCCTGCTCCACGATGGCGAGGTGCTCCGACGGGCGGATGAGGCGCGGCGGCAGGGTGCGCGGGCGCGGCTCGGGGCGCACGCTCGCGCGGGGCGGCGGCGCCGGCGGCGCGCGACTCCGCCGCCCCGACTCCGACTCGTCCGTCATCGGTGCGCGCCAATCTGATGACAATGGAAACATTTATTAATGAAATTAGCTATAATGCCCGACACTTCGTCCGCGTGAACTTCAATCAAGCGTCAATTTCAAAGTCCTATTTTACCCGGGGCTAAATTTTCAAAAATCCTTTTTAGATATCTTCATGTCGCAGCGAAATGCATAAACCGGGAGTTGGCCATATCTCTCAGGTATATGGCTAACTCCCGGGAGTTCCGAGTCCGTCGTTACATTTTTATAAACTAAGTATATGCTCAGTTTTCTATATCACTATTGTCTAGTGAACCCCATACTTTGAATCAAAATCTACATGACTTTGTCTCACATCTATACAGCTACTAAAAATATTATGTACAATACCGCGTAAGTGGCAACCATGTGGCTCATTAGAATTACAATTGCTTGTACAATAAAAAAAACATTAGCTACATCAAATCCCGTTTCCCCTACATCAATCACTACGCCAGGGCACTTGACATACCATCGAGAATTGAAAAAAAGGAGAGCAAAGCGCAAGTCATTCTTCTTTTGTTTGGTTCCGTATATAG
The DNA here is from genome assembly GCF_905333055.1 of Maniola jurtina. Classification (NCBI taxonomy): domain Eukaryota; kingdom Metazoa; phylum Arthropoda; class Insecta; order Lepidoptera; family Nymphalidae; genus Maniola; species Maniola jurtina. Next base: position 3,126,126 of record NC_060031.1, on the reverse strand, counting down.
ACAACATAGTCACAAATTAGCAATAGCAGGTAATTTGTAACTTCCAGGACCGATTTTGAGGTCCCAGGAAGTTGAATAAAGCCCGCAGTAAACGCCCCGCTTTGTGGACAAAAGTCAAAATCATTTATTCAAATTGGATACCTACTATGGAATCAATTAATGAATAAACTTTTATTGTACACCACAAAATTAATACAGAAATACACATACGAAGCACTACATACTATTGTGCACTTTCTGATTGTCAAACAACGATATAGTGGTGATAATTAACTTAAAACTAAAGCTACGAGGGTTCCGAACGCGCCCAAGTCTGAGAAGAGCTAACATACAGATCATACCACCGTACGTAACCCCCCATTGACACCTAAAAAGTGCTATTGACGCCTACTTGTTTGGCGCGGACTACACCTAATTTGAAAGGTGTTATAAAAGTGAGGAAACCTAATAGACGAAGGGTCGCTCGCATTGACGACGTGAAGCGAAACAACGATGCATCACGCTAACCCTCCTATCAATTTTAGATTGTCTATAATTACGGCAGCAGGTCTCAAAAAAAGAGAAAAATATTTTATTATTTATTGAGACACGTAGAGTTAAAAATTAATTAAGGATTTTGGGTAGGTAGACGTATCTATTAAAAATAATTGGTTCGATCAGATGTCTACTTTACATGAAACAACCCTAGCAATAAGATCGTGACGATCTGTGGTGCCGATAAGCGATTGCGTTTTGGTTCGATGTCTGGTCTGGGTCTGTAGAGACTGATCAGGGATATGGGTATACCTAGTAAAAAATGCTATAATATATCCCTTCCAGGTTCCCATTAGTTCGTTTCCAAATAATATACTGAATCATCTCTTCATATTGAAGAGCTAAATAGCAATATTGACATCGTTTGTCATCAAACAAGTGTAAATTAAAAATTTTCAACACCCCCGACAAATCATTTTCAAATAAATAATTATGTAGGCAACGTCCATCTTGACAGCTTGACATTTGTCAATTGACACTTGAATATTATGAACCTAAGGGTTATATAACCTTCTTTTCTACAAGAAAACTAGAAAATAGCTGATAACTTTTAAACGGCTGAACCAATTTTTTTGGATTATAGCTAAGAACACTCTCGATCAAGCCACCTTTCAAACAAAAAAAAGTAAATTAAAATCGGTTCATTCGTTTAGGCGCTACGATGCCACAGACAGATACACAGATACACACGTCAAACTTATAACACCCCTCTTTTTGGGTCGGGGGTTAATAAAAGAAGATAATAGAGCGAGTGAATAATGAAAGAATTTACTTTACTTCATAAACTTTATTTATTATTTATTACCCATCAAGTAAAATTATTATTTTGTACAGTATCATTATTATTAATAAATTATTATTTATTTTGACTCTATTATTCTTAACAGCGCCATCTATGTACACGGTGCGGAACTCGGTAGCAAAACTAGCTTACTTCGCGTCGTTCACTTGTCCGGCGTCGCTGCGTCTGCTCAGCTTAGTATTTTTAAAAATAAAGAAAAGAACCTTATATACCTATTATTTAATTTGTCGTACGTCTACTGCCTGGTTTTTATTATGATTCCTTATTGATGTATTCAAGTTAAGGCGGAACGGATATTATTAGCTGATTTAAACATTTCGATCAATGATACCTACGTGAAAATACAACTGAAAAATAAAAATCCGACGTAAAATCATCTAACTACAAGAATTATTAAAATAAAAAGTCAAATTACCTCGAACATTCAAACGATAAGAATAATTATTAAGAATGCTAACTTATAAGTAATTAATTTTATGTTGTAATATTTTCAATTTCATGGAAGAGTTTATATAAAAGCCAAGACAGTCATTTTAAATAATAATAGGTAGGTAAATATTGCATGTTCTTTCAATGAAATCTGCAGTGCCTTTTAAAAACGTTTTGCATTTCCAAGAAACATGTAACCGAAGTTATTTCTTTGTAGTAGGTAGGTAAAACTACGTATGATAAAGACTATTACTGAATATGTTTCTTTCTTTTATTATTTTGTTACATATTTGTGCCTACTCTGTTGCTAGTGTGGAGATCGCGTAGGTACAAATAGGTATCTAAATTCAGTACTAGGTAGTCTGAAAATAGGAAGTTAGCGACTAGATAAATAAAAACTAATAAACAAACAAATCAAATAGTTTTATTTTCGGTTACGTTAAGTAAACGCTTGACTTAATTTAGCTGGTTTGTTTGGGCTGCGGCCGGTCAATCGAACCGGCTATCAAAGGACTTATTAACGTGTTAATTAAACGTATCCGGGACATAGCCGGCTTATCTATTCAACGGTTTGACTGATGTCAAGGTTCTTTATCCACCAGATATTTTTAATTGACTTTTCTTTTACTGTATTACGCTTGGAGGTCTCTATTTGATCAAATTAGGAATGAGAAGATCTGTAAGAGAGCCAGAGTAACATTAACTCAGCGAGTTGAAAAGCCGAAGTGGCAAGGAGTGGGGAACTTAATTGAAACAAGGTAAAATTAAATTAAAATTTTATAAAACCCCCGAAACATTTTTATTAGAATTTAGCTGGACACTAATTTGTATTGGTCGGAACTCGGATAGTAATAACCGGTCTAATAAGAAAACTAGAAAAGAGCTTATAACTTTCAAACGGCTGAACCGATTTTTTTGGATTTCAGCTAAGAACACTCTCGATCAAGCCACCTTTCAAACAAAACAAAAAAAAACATTAAAATCGGTTCATTCGTTTAGGAGCTACGATGCCACAGACAGACACACGTCAAACTTATAACACCCCTCTTTTTGGGTCGGGGGTTAAAAAATGATAGACGTTGGGGTCCCAGGTAGACAAACGAGATCGAACCAGAGCCCCTTGAATTTAGGAGACGTGGCGTACGAACAGACCTACGAGTATGTGTCCAGCCGTGGATGTCTATCGGTTGATAATGATGATGATAATGCTTATACCTAACCATTATCGTTGTCAATCAATCAATCAGCCTGTTTGCATCCACTGCTGGACAAAGGCCTTCCCAAGAGCGCGCCACCACACACGATCCTCATCCTTGCTCATCGACTCACTTCCCGCTAAGTATCTTCTTAAGGTCGTCAGTACAGGTACAGTGTGGGGCGACCACCAACCCGCTGGGGTCTCCGATCCAGAACACGTCTGCCCCAGCGGCCATCAGTTCAGCGGCATAATCATTGAGCCAAACTAAAAGAAATACAGATGGTACCTACTACCTTCGTAGTACAGTTTAGTAAAACCAGTTCCTAATAATAGCTAAGGAACAAGGCCTAACGGTAGCGTGCCGCAAGGTCGTTCGTACCAAATCAATGCAATTGCAAATCCCATAGAGTAGACGAACGTAACGGCAAACACTTACTTAGAGGTACTTAGGTACCCCTAGAACAAGTTTTTATAGTGTTAAAAAACGAGATTCGATGCCGAAATCCAGTATAGGCAGTGGCGTGCACAGGTTTTGAATTCAGGGCATACCCTGATACAAATACATGGTACAATACCAATACTTGATAACTTACCTAAGTACCTCTACATATAGTACTTAGGTAAATTACCATGTATTGGCAGGGTGGTTATAGTGAAAAGTTTGAATTGAGTTATTTCAACTAGCATAATCATTACTTTTATGCCACTATGACTTTAATGCCACCGTGTATTTAAAGTTTAAATACTTACACCCTAAAGCCAGCGCTCCAGGCGATTCTTTTGTGAATAAGAAATTAATAGGACAGCATGTTTCGGTGACTGCAAGACAAAGAGTTTTAAGTTCAATTTTTCACTAAAGGACATGACCAGTGGATTATAGGCGTCAAAAATGAATGAGCAGCAAAGATTGTTTTATTTTTGCTTGTTTGTTTTATTTTATCCTGAATTGGAGGGCAGAAACTGATCATATCCTTTTATACGATCTCGTAACTCACGAAAACAGTCTCAAGTTTTCGAAATGGGCAATCTCATACTAGGGTTAAAGACCTTGTAAGATCAGGTTCAGTTCAATAAACACTTCAAACAAAGCCTTTATTTATCGTATCTTTTACACTCCGCCGTGTTTACCGAGTAAATGCATGTAACTAACAATTTATTTGTCGATAAGGGTGAACGATTTACACAAAGCGCTCTTTGCAAGGAAAAATTTGAGTGCGTTGCCCGTCAATGATGGTTACGGAATTAGCCATGGGTTGTCGTTTATCATTCATTTACGAGAATCATGACGCATTATCTAATGCACGCGACTTCGTCCGCGTGGATTTAGACTTACTGGGGAAAAATGTAGCCTATGTCCGTCGCGTCGGTCTGGCCCTACGATGCAAGGAATCTCTGTGTCAAAATATTTCGTCAGCGGCTTAGCGGACATTGAAAAGGTAGGTAACAAAGAGATGGACAGACAGACAAACTTTTGCATTGATAATGACGTTTAGTAGATACATAAAAAGCTTTTAAAATAATCTGCAACACAGAGAGTTTATGTAATTGTGGTACTAATCCCGTACATAATAATATTTACTTTTTATTAAATGATTTTTTATGCCAAATAAATTCGTACGAGAATTTTAAGTACCTATATTTAAAAAAGGTTTCTTAAAAAAATAACTTACGCAGTTAGGGTTGATACAAGTTGCATAAGATAATAACACTTTCTTACTTCCCTCCAAAACAACGCTACACTTTTTATGAATAAGGTACCTAAAGATTTGATTATAAATTGTGTACCCTATTACAGTCAAATAAAGTTCCTTTTCAATTAACCGTTTCTGCCTGGGGTCGCGTGCCTTGCCCGACGCTCCTTTGCGATGATAGCCCGCAGAAGCAATTTTCCTACAAATTGTACTTACATCTCTATACGTGGGGTAATTGCGGGGGATATTTTCTCATTTCCTTTTTCAAACGAGATTGGTTTTTATATCAATTTTACTACCGGTATTTCATCCGTTGCATCGCACAGTCACGTATTGGAACTTGGAAGATTAAACTGGATACAACCACGAGCCACAAGTGTCGTGATCATCATCATGATCAACCCATCGCCAGCTCACTACTAAGCACATTTTTTCTCTCGAAATGAGAAGAATTTCCGCCATAGTCCACCACACAGGCCCAGTGCGGATTGGCAAGCTTCACATACCTTAAGGAGAACTTTTAGGAAGGTTTCCTCACAGTGTTTTGATTCACTGTTAATAGCAAGTGATATTTAATTGCAAATAACGCACATAGCTCTGAAAAGTTGGAGGTGCAGGTCTGGAATCGAACCCTCGACCTACCGAATAGGAGGCCGACATCTTAACCACTAGGCTATCACTGCTTACGATCACGAGTACGTTTATTAGATAAGTACTTGTTGATTGTCTGACATACAAGTATGTTCATTACATATTGAAAGTCCGACATATTTCAAAAACTATTGAATCATATTGGAAAAGTTACGAAGCATTTTCAATTAGTTGAATATTTGAAGTTTACTCGTAATTTCAATTCTATTTTAGTGAAACTCTAATATGTAGTTTGGTGATAATTCGAAAGCACTTTGTAAAAAAATTTCATTTTGCTGTAGAAAATTTGGCAATAGAAATCCCTACTAATATTATAAATGCGAAAGTGTGTCTGTCTATCTGTCTATCTGTCTATCTGTCTGCTACCTTTACACGGCCCAACAGTTTAACCGATTCTGACGAAAGGTACAGGGTTAGCTTATATTCCGGGACGGAGATAGGCTACTTTTTATCCCGGAAAATCAAACAGTTCCCGCGGGATTCCTTAAGACCCATCCACTTAACCGATTTGTATGAAAGGTACCGAAGTAGCTTGCATTCCTGTAATCGAAATAGGAAACTTTTTATACCGGAAAATCAAACAGTTCCCACGGGATCTATAAAAATCTAAATCCACGCAGACGAAGTCGCGGACATCCTCTAGTACGATATAAAGAAAATGGCAGAGAGTGGTCTCATTAGGAAAGCTAAGACTGTGTGGTGATGCTCTTTAGGAAAGGCCAATGTTCTAAAGTGAACGTCCACAAGCTGTTCATGAAAATGATTCTCTTCTATCACACTAATATTATAAAGGAGAAAGTTTGTATGTGTGTGTGTGTGTATGTTTGTTACTCCTTCACGCAAAAACTACTGGACGGATTGGGCTGAAATTTAGAGTGGAGATAGATTATACCCTGGATTAGCACATAGGCTGCTTTATATCCCGGAAAATCAAAGAGTTCCCACGGGAATTTTAAAAAACCTACATCCACGCGAACGAAGTCGCGGGTATCAGCTAGTCTAGTTGACAAATATACTCCTACAGCTTTGATCTCAATTAGAACCATAGATTCAAACACGGGTGTCAAGCGTAAGAAATCTCAAAAGAATTAGAAGATATTTTTTATTTTATCAATACGGAAAAAATATAAAACAACACTTTTATCTATGAAATACAAAAAGTGGCATATACACACACGTAAAGGTATCTATCTCGTACCCTACGGCAAAAAAATTGGATCTTCTTGAGCTCTCCGCCCTTTCGATAAATCGACGAGATGTTCCCAGGAGCGCCATAATATCATTATAAATAATCCGTTTAAGGGATTAAATTAAAACTAATGTCGTCATTAACGTCCCTCCAGATAAGGGAGGTACAAAGTAATCTGATATCCTAATCTTACTCTTAAACACCAGAAAAAAAACTGATAGATGGTTTTACCTGGACCCTTACATGGTGACATTCTAATCGACTAATAACTGCAGTATGTTACTTGGCAGGTTTTTTACGGAGAGGACTCAAAGTTCACGTCACAGAATATACCTAATTCGCGAGTAGAATTACAATTTTTGTGCCGATTTTTAACCCCCAACCTAAAAAGAGGGGTGTTATAAGTTTGACGTGTGTATCTGTGTATCTGTCTGTGGCATCGTAGTTCCTAAACTAATGAACCGATTTTAATTTAGTTTTTTTTGTTTGAAAGGTGGCTTGATCGAGAGTGTTCTTAGCTATAATCCAAGAAAATCGGTTCAGCCATTTGAAAGTTATCAGCTCTTTTCTACTTAATGTAACCTTCACTTGTCGGGGGTGTTATTTTTTTAATTTACACTTGTTGAAATGCTAGTTGATGAGTGATTCCTTTTTGCTGCAGCGGGAACAATTCGTACAGTATTAGGTATATGAAATGTATTTGGACCAATTACCTAAACATACATTTTTCACTATTCGGAGACATCAGTTTTTCTTTTCATACCTAGGTACTATAGATATTTATTTTCTTTCTACAATAAATACAGTTAATATACCATATTATATACCACATATTTTCTTTTTATACCATACCACAGTCTGCCAATCCTCACTTGGTTAATGGTTAATCTCATCCTGAGAAGAAACCCGTGCTCAGTAGTGAGCCAGCAATGAGTTGATCATGATGATGGCAGATATTTAGAACAGATAACTACCGAAACAATAAATTTCACAGTGAAGGAAGAAGGAAATATTTTATGTACAATATTTCTTCGTTACGAAGGAATTATACCGTTTATCTACCTTTTCAATTACAAGCCCAATACCTTTCCAATAACGCAGGAACTATTATCTGCTCCGCTTCACGAGAATAATGACTGGAGCCTTTTCTATTAATTCTGTATCACGATGGTACAATTACAGCACCGCGAGTTATTAGGCTAGGTTCTGTACGATATATATTGAGTTCTAGATCTCGACACGATATAAGAGGAATGTTTATCCTTTCCTCTTTCTTCTTCCTGAGAAATAACCACAACTCACAGCTGCTCACAGGCAAGGTATAGGCAAGGAGAATACCTAAGTATTAGGACTCAGGTCCCAATTGGTCCCAACCAATTCACAATCGCAGATTCTTAGTCCTCGCGGTTTGGGAGGATAGTAAATAATCTCTACAGCAGCATTTATGAGTTGTAACCCAGAGAGGTTGGAGACCACATAATTATTTTTTTCGTACCAGAAAGTTATAAAAATAAAGAGAAAAAGAAAGAAAAAGTGGACATGGAAGCACTTATCTCTAAAGATCTCTACCAGTGACCCTTGGCAATGCGAGAGGTTGTAAATATTGCACTGTCGTGACAATGAAATAATGGGACTTCTTCATCTTTCTGCGTCGTTCCCTCAATTGGAAGATCGTGGCTCCCCTTAGTATTATATGCAATCTTTGCTACAATGTTCTTCCATTGCTCTGACTGACGATTCTAAAGGTCGGGAAGTAGCTGGGCGAGAAAGGCGGAGGAGTGTACCTAACGGTTGCGCGTCCTTGTAGCTTTAGTTTTAAGTTACGTAATTAATTATCACCACTATATCGTACAACAATTTCGACCATCAAGAAGAGTACAATTGTACCTACTTTGAATAAATGTTTTTGACTTTGACTTTGACTTGGAAAGGCCTGTATGGGACACGAATACTAATATAACCAGACTGACTTAAACATCCACAGCAAAATTTGAAACACGAAAGTGAAGCTAAATAAAACTAAAAAACTACCCCCTCTAAAGGGTGCCTTTCTAACTTTTAAGCATTTAATTCCCGCGCAGACTCACGTGACGTCTGCAATTCCCCTAAACAGTAGCAATCAGTATTCAAGTCACAGGTAATTATCAGAGCGAAGGCGCTCACACGCGAGGGTCGCGGCCCACGGGAATTTACGGGACCACCCTGGAGGATAAACGTATATTTTAAGGCTTGGACATACACAACGCGTTGTGGCCAACGCTGTTACTAAGGCCAGCGGGCAGTTACCAAATAATGGTCGGTCAGAAAAAAAAAATCTAGAGCACATTTATGAAAATTCGGATTTACATTCGGATTTGTTTCTTTTATTACATTCTATCTACGCACTGGTTCTTAATAGAAGTTAACCTTTGGGAATGGGGATAGAATAATCTCTATCCCTATCCCCATTCCCAAAGTTTAACTGGAAGAAATACCTGGTATTAAGTTCGCCTATGTTAAACTGTTTAAATGTTGTTTAAAACAATCAAACTAGGCACTCTGCTCATATACCGTCCTATATATTCCCGATCATATGTCGCTTATCTGATGTTGACAGAGTAAGGTGACAGTGAGTTATGTGACAAACAATTTTGATGCAGTCAACTTAAAAGTTGCAACTTGAAAGTTACAAATTGCGGAGCGTGAGTAGGACTGAACGACATAGCTGCACTTGGGCGTATACGTTACGCTATCACTTTCAGTGTGATGTTCTTCATAGAATTTCCTTAGTTATATCGAAATCGTCGATTTCAGTGTAACTTTCTTACAGTGCTGTTATCGCTCGTAGCGCTTTCAGTTTGCCCAGGCCCTCACAGGGCTGGGTAATTTACATAAACTGCAAGCGTAAATTAGATTTATTCATAACGCGTTATTAAAAAGGGCTTTATCTTTTTGTGAGCTGAGTTCTAAGTATGGGAATGTGCTCTCAATATATTGTTTAGAGGCTTTCGTAGGTGGCCTACTAGGCTTTTTGCGAGAGCTTTAATGGCTGAATATTAAAGCACAGACACTGACCCAATATCAGCTTTCTGGATTCAGCAAAATCTTAATACATATTTCAAAATTTGTACGTTTGAGTTGTGAAATATTCAGATTTTAAATACCTAGAGTAGGTATCTTTTAAGTTCAAGACAAGCTCGCTCTAACCTTCCAATTGCTTTCTCTTAGATCTGATTTTATTTATCGTCAAACGCTTAACGATGAAGATAAAAGGATAATAAACCGACTGACTCACATACCTAGGATCAACCTGCAGCTAAAACTAGGTCTAGGAATTAAGATTTTGCCTATACCTAGATTTTCTCTATAACTACCAAGAAAGGGTTTCAGAAATCACCCGAGCCAAGTGAGGTCGGCTCAGCTTGTCCTTCATTAAAATATTCGCAAATTGTAGTTAAAACTAAAATCTCTCAACTCTTTTATCTGTTCACACGTGCTTCACACGCCAGTTCATAAATTATTTCTAAATTATAGCACCTCAGAAACGCATAATAATATTTAGTTGTCACACGCGAGTTTTTTCCCCATAAAACTGATGGTTTGATAAGCGCTGCAAACATGCAAAACGTCATTCTACACGACACGTCGCGATAAGCCACCCGCGGAATATAAACGGCATTGTATTGTGACAGGGTGTTCCAAAACATGAACTGGTTATTTTATTAACCCCCGACCCAAAAAGAGGGGTGTTATAAGTTTGACGTGTGTATCTGCGTATCTGTCTGTGGCATCGTAGCTCCTAAACTAATGAACCGATTTTAATTTAGTTTTTTTTGTTTGAAAGGCGGATTGATCGAGAGTGTTCTTAGCTATAATTGAAGGAAATCGGTTCAGCCGTTTGAAAGTTATCAGCTCTTTTCTAGTTTTCTTATAGAGGTTTTTGTGTCGGGGGTGCATTATCATCATCGTCAACCGATAGACGTCCAATGCTGGGCATAACACTGAGGTCTAAAGACCGTAATTTGACTTTGCTCAGATTTTACTACGAGTTAAAACGAGACAGATCGCACATATATTTTCTCACATTAATTCGTCTCATTTTAATTCTGACTTAAGTATGAGCAAAGTCAAAGTAGTCTGTCTCTTGTAGATTCGTATATAGACTAAAGAAGTACCAAGTAGAGAGTAACGCTTATGATCAGCTTCATATTCGTAGTTATAGAAAAGTATGACGAATCAATCGTTCATAAAACGGACACTCACTGAAAAACAATTTAATTTTGAACTTCCGAGTGAGAGAATTTCAGTTGAAAAAAACACAATTATTTTCTTATGATCTAGTATATGAATGACAAGACAACTAGGTACCATTAATAATAAAGAACAATCTTCGCTCGAAGCACCGTACAGTTCGCGTGCCAGACATGTCTCGAGGTAACAGAATAATTATAACCGACTAACATGACACTAATGCTGTTAAAAACATATCCGAATATACCGTTGACTGACTGCGAATACCTGGCACCACATTATTTCAATCACAAAAGCTACTAAATCGTATCATATAAAACCAGAAGCCTATTTATGACCGTGTTCTCAATAGATAGCATTCTAATACCACAGTATACTTCGTCTATAATACTATTTTTAACCCCCGACCCAAAAAGAGGGGTGTTATAAGTTTGACGTGTGTATCTGTGTATCTGTGTATCTGTCTGTGGCACCGTAGCGCCTAAACTAATGAACCGATTTTAATTTAGTTTTTTTTTGTTTGAAAGGTGGCTTGATCGAGAGTTTTCTTAGCTATAACCCAAGAAAATCGGTGCAACCGTTTGAAAGTTATCAGCTCTTTTCTAGTTACTGTAACCTTCACTTGTCGGGGGTGTTATAAATTTTTAATTTACACATGTCTACTTGACACGTTGGTTTAATGTCGTTCAATATAATCATACCGTAACACCGTACCGTTAAATATAAATGATACCGTATCGTACCGATATGGTATGATTATATTTATCGGTACAAGTCTAATTCGATTTTCGATTAGAATTACTGTGAGGTGCCATTAAAAGACCATCTTTAACACAGTAAGATGACGCCATAAACTTCATTGACTCAGTAAAGAACATTGTTAAGATTCCTCTCCTCTCAGAAAAGGAAAAGAAAAATAAATAAGACAAACCAAAAAATACACTTTAGTAGGGATTGCTAAAATTATGCATATTAGACAATAGCAGAAGAGTGCTAGCCAATCAGAAGTGATCAAGCTGTAGCCAGAGTATATAGAATGGGGAACTTTAGGATTGATCCTGAATCGGCGATATGACAAATATTAGGCTATGGTGACGTAAAATCAAAGAAAAATAGGGCTAGCTGCGTTAAATATATAGTACGGGACAGGTTGAGATGGCAATCGGGGTATGAGGCGGGGGACACACACACACACTCATGCCTCACACAATCGCTCGTTACCCGCGCTCTCCCACAGCGGGTTAACGCAGGGGCTGTGCGGGTGTACGGGGCATCCTCACCCGGTCAACAATCTCAACCTGTCACACACTATGCTAACATTTGACGCCTGCCGGTGACGTCGAAGCCTCGACGCGACCTTTTGTAAGTTCCCTCACTCTCGTGAACTGTGCTGTAGCTGTCAAAGTTCGGTGCATGCAAGTGTAAAATATACAAGTGTAAATTAAAAATTTATAACTCCCCCGATAAGTGAAGGTTACAGTAACTAGAAAAGAGCTGATAACTTTCAAACAGCTGAACCGATTTTCTTGGATTATAGCTAAGAACACTCTCGATCAAGCTACCTTTCAAACAAAAGTTCATTAGTTTAGGAGCAATGATGCTAGAGACAGATAGACAGATACACACGTCAAATTAACAACACCCCCCTTTTTGGGTCGGGAGTTAAAAATAAAAAATAGTATGTTCTACCGAGTATAGACGTAATTTCTCCTTAATAGCGCTGATAAAGGGCTCTCAGCTTTGTATGGAGAAGTGTAACACGTCAAGCATTTAACGGTAGCGTTAACGACGTCATTGTTGCATGATCTAGATGACCCCAGTGATTGCCAGACGTACCTACGGCCGTAGACTGATCACAAGTTGAGATACAGATGAAACTATGGCAAGCAAAGACATGGACAAGTGATAATGCAGCGTTTTAATTTCGATATATATAAAGGCAATGATAGCTTAGTTGTTAACACGTCAGCCTTCAGCTATTCGGCAGGTCAGTATTTTGATTCCAGGATTTCAAAATTTTTGAAGCTATGTGCATTTGAAGCAATATATATCACTTGCTTTAACGGTGAAGGAAAACATGTTCTCAAAGGTGTGTGAAGTCTGCCAATCCGCACTTGGCCAACCCCATCCTCAATAGTGGGTCACAGACGGAAGAAACCTGGAGAAACTTTCTGATAGGATTATCAGGATAATATTGAAAAATCTTAAACTTTGTAAGTACTTCGATAATCGAATCTATCGATCTGTACCTAATTGTTGGTCAATGAAATAGGAATATCTATCATTTAAACAAGTTTTGGTAGGCATATAACTAACGTTGGCCACACTAACGAGTCGCGAACAATTTCTAGTTACTTAGATACAGTTGCAAAATAATGATAGACAGCGGTATACAATTAGCGACTTGAAAATTGTCGGACTAAAGTACGAAATAATTATTTTAAGACCCAATAAACGTTAAAATAACAGCTTTTATGCTCTTAATTGGTAGAAATTAATGAGGGGTATAAGTCCATAGATTGGTACGAGAGAGATAAATACGGAAAGAAACTTAGGCTAAGCACAGACATCTTATTGTTAATACATCCGTCTCTTTTAGGGACTTAGTAGAGGATTAGTATACATATAATTATCATCAGCTCCATGAAATCTGTTCATATCTTGTTAGGTTTTAAAGGATCATATAAAAAGTCCTTATGGGTGAGAAATTCATATAACGCCTAAAGCACATCGATTAGTATCGGTTATTATTAGTTTACACATAAATACGATTATTTTCGTTTGGCATTGGCATTGCATTATCAGTGTTCTCTCTACTAACCTACTGATCCCATATCTGTTCATACCTGTAAGTCGATTCCAGAAAACCTGCATCAATCATTAAATACTACAATTGCAATTTTTGTGATTCACTGAATTAATGGTATTCTTGCAACAATGCATTGTAGCCGATGGAGCCGGCCAATCAGAGGTGATTGCGATCGTCACACTGTACTGTCATTTTACCGTAATCGAGCTCCAGAGTAAGCTTTTGTGAGGTCGAACCTTATCAATGAACTTGACGTTTGCACTCGGCCTTATGTAGTCACGAGAGAGAATCTCGCGGATCATTGCGATGGTGTGAATGCGGCGCAGATAGCATCACTGTCAACCGATGCCTCCGTAGATAGCAGCGAGCACGAGCATGAACCGGAAATGAAATATCCACTCTTAAGGCATCTATACATATGCCAACATGTTGGATCCCGCTACTATCAACATTTTACAAATTAATGGTTTCACCAGCATGCAATAGCACCCTCAGACCTTAAGAGTGTGAACTGGAGATGAAATACTGATACCTAAAGTCTGAAGCGAAAAACACTTTCAACACTTTCCTACCATTAATATCTTAAAGCAGATAAAATAGGCTGATTCGGACAGATTATCCCAAAAAAATTCAGGTGTGCAACCTTGTAGATCAAAATGGGTTGGAAGTTGGAGTGTCTGTTAATACAATGTTGCAAATACTTTCACCGGAAGATAAAAAAATATCGCTGTTCTTTGAGACCGAAAGGATGTTCTTAATACAGATTAAGGTCAAGGAAAATTGGGCAGTCAATGTTTCGCAGCTGCATATGGCCTGAGACATTAAAACAACACGCTAAAGAGAGGACATGTCACTGCTTAGTGGATCTAAGAAAATCCACATTGGCCGGACCGTGCCGGCTCTCCACACTGCGAATTTTGCTATGATACAAAACTTTCTGGTACTTCATGCAGGAGAGAAATTGCTATTCGATCTAGCTCTAGCTCTCTTTAACATAATACCATATCAAAAATTCAATTTCACATATACTTCGATGGCTTCAGAGGCAGAACTCAGTCACAGTATCATGAGTTCTGAGTGTTCACAATCTTTTATGATCAGTGCTCTTACACTTCGATAATTCCTCCACACAATTCTGACCTAGTGGTCCAAAACTTTGGTAGAGGGGAATGCTGCGTAGTATTTCCTGTTCAAGGGAAGGGCCTTTTTGTTCTGACCAGTCGCCAATATACACGTTGTAGCCATTGAAGCGGTAAAAGCTAGATTTTGTTTACGATTGCGTCCGAGGCGAGGAATCGAACGCCTTTCTCTCGAGTGCTAACAAATAAGCCGGGATGGAACCGACGTGATTTATTTATTCAAATCCGATGCACTCTGATGCCAGTCACGTCCCTCTCTTGATTTGTATTTGAGGCACGAGCAGAGGTGTTGCTGATTTCTGATCTGCTTGCATTAACGTTGTAATAAAATTCTATAGTGCAGCACATTAGCTATCGGTATTGTGTAACAACGCCTAAAGTTATTTCAATCTTATTGTTATGGAAGAGCAGTCTTCTGAGACAGGAGTAGGTCTTCTACTCCTAAAAGAAAACTCCGATCTTCTTGTGCTACTGTTACCATAATTAAAAAAACTTATAGAATGTGTAGGGACATGAGCGATACAAAAGCCGTTACGAAAGTTTGGGATGGCAAAACGGAAGGTCGAAAGGACTGAAAACAGCTAAGTGGAGACAAGAAATTAAAAGATGAAGGTAAAAACTGCTCCTTCCGTCCTTACTCTGATGGAGAGTAAAAACAAGCTTAGGTACATTCACAAAATGCTTATTTTAAATTATTTTGAAAGAAATCCTCAATTTTGATAAGACGCTCTCGAAATTAAGGATTTACTTGAAGTAAATCCTTAAGCATTTGTGCTTACTGATTACAAAAGAACCTACCATGGGTAAATTACCTACTTCTACAACATTTTATCTTAAAAGATATTGTGTGCATACAAAATAAGTACAATCGAAGCTTGGATATCTTACTCACAGCTGTACGCTCGTTTGGTTCGTAATTTTGCAAGCGTACCCCGTTCCGTATCCCATTATCGACTCCACTGACACCATTGCTAAACAACACTTTAGGCGCTGGTAAAGCGACTGGCGAGGCATTTGATGAGCGTTGCGTTTCAATGATTGCTCAAACCTGACTCACGACCGAGGATAATTTGCGAGTTTTGGCATTTATTCCAAAACCATTCTTCAAAACTCTATTGATAGACGGAATAATTTTTCCTCAATTGTTAATGTTATTTCCGATAGATCGCATGGATGATTACTTTCGATGACTTGCGAAAACGTATTTAATCAGAAAACCTGATATTTCGGTTGGTATTAAAAATTGATATTTTTTATACCAAATTTCCTCGCTCAGTAAGAATCATTCACATTTCAGGTAATCAGTAGAGATTTGTTCAAATACAAAAAAAGGAACTCGTCTTTCCAAGAGCAAATAAAGGCCAAATTCTAGATGCAAAATGAATGAATGAAAAGATGTTGAAAATTAAAGGAGAAGCACTGTTACTTTAGGTAGGTACTGGCTTGTATGATAAGTTGATAGGCAGAATAAAGTATGTACTAAAAAAATCCTGAATTATTTGAGACAGTTTTTATGACACCGCTGGCATCAGTAGTGATGATTCAATCTTTGCTAAAATTCATGAGAATAGAAATCGATCAAAATAATGAATCATGTACTACTACAACTTTATTTTTAAATACTGAACAACAACACAGCACGATACTTAAAGTATGTTAATGAACAAAGAAAATGTTAAGTATCTACTCTGATAAATGAAACTCCGTCATTAGATATTTTAAGAAAACTTTGGTTTACCAACTTGAATGTACGGTGAATGAATACTGTAACTATACACTGCGAAATAGACTAAAGACACAAATAATAACTTCTAGCAGAAGTTGTAGAAGTCATACAAGCAGTGGCATGTAACAAGTGTACATTAAAAATTTATAACACCCCCGACAAGTGAAGGTTACAGTAACTAGATAAGAGCTGATAACTTTCAAACGGCTGAACCGATTTTCTTGGATTATAGCTAAGAACACTCTCGATCAAGCCACTTTTCAAACAAAAAAAACTAAATTAAAATTAGTTCATTAGTTTAGGAGCTACGATGCCACAGACAGATGTACACAGATACACACGTCAAACTTATAACACCCCTCTTTTTGGGTCGGGGGTTAAAAAACATATTTCATCACCTGTGCAGCACGGGAATTGCATACGTACAATTTATTCTACAAAATAACTAACCAGAAAAACTCCAGGAAAAATAAACGAAAAAGTCAAAAAACCACATTATACATTGCAGTATGATAAAAAATCTTTTATGATTTGTCATATTAAATCGATGATTCATGTCGAGAAAATTTAACCTTTGTTAGGTTTTAAAGAACAACTTAAACGTCGGACTTTATCAGTGGTTTAAAGACCTAACTACATGAATTTCCAGTTTAAATTGTTTTGTAGATTTAAATCAAACGTCATTTTGTACAGCTCAATGGATCCAGTAGATTCTTGCAAAAAAAATTGCAATATGTAAATTGTAATTTAAACAAAAATAACTTTTTCTTGTCTCACAGTTAAAACTAAAAACATGCGGTCATTGATATTTAAACACTTAGATATAATTTACCATATTATATTAAACTAGAGGATGCCTGCGATTTCTTTCGCGTGGATTAAGATTTTTATAGATCCCGTGGGGACTGTTTGATTTTCCGGGATAAAAAGTCGCCGATTTCGATTACAGGGACGCAAGCTACTTCGGTACCTTTCATACAAATCGGTTAAGTGGATGGGTCTTTAGGAATCCCGCGGGAACTCTTTAATTTTCCGGGATAAAAAGTAGCCTATGTCCGTCCCTGGGATATAAGCTAGCCCTGTACCAAATTTCGTCAGAATCGGTTACACTGTTGGGCCGTGAAAGGGTAGACAGACAAATAGACAGACAGACAGACACACTTTGGCATTTATGATATTAGTATGGATTAATATCGCAAAAATGCATGATGTAATTTTTGCGACGAATACATGATGCAATTTCTGCGAATGCTAAACGAAAAAATTAACTTTGAAATGGCCGTTAAAATTACGCTTGCATTGCAAAAGCCGTCTTTTGTTAGAATTATCCCGACGCAAATACGCTATTAAGTGATTAGGACGATCAGAGGGGTTTACAAGGCTTCAGTTTACACAGACATTGGAAGGGTTGCATTTTAATTCCGTTGTCACGTCACCCCTTTGTGCATATTGATGTAATCTGACGTTGTATGAGGGGCTGATGTTTGTTTAGCTTGAGCAAACATTGCTTTGAAACAGGTTTTTACATGTTTAAGTGCAACCAAAATGGACTGTAGGCCTAGGAAAGTTCCAGAATGATTACAACTCTTCTTCTCTTCTGGCGAAATTCTAACTTTGGGCCCATGAAAGTTCCAGTATCAAGACAATTTTTCTTCATCATTTATGAATATCTCCTGATCGGCAAACATTAAGGTGAACTAAGCCGCTGCCCAAACAGTGACCTTGTGCTCATGCTGAACCAGTAGTAAAGTTTCTTAGCCAGGATATTCACCTACGGCTGGCTAAAAAACTACTAATCTACTTTATTTACAACGCAAGCTCTTGGGAGCATTGTAAATCTATCTCGCGTGCTATTTATCTATCTATCTAAAAGATCCATAGCTGATATAATTTTATTGTCATATTTTTCTTACCCGATGACCTCATTCCTTGTTCATAGTTATTCCTTGATGGATAAAATGTTAACCAAAACGCACCCGTATTACACCGTGAGCCTAGAGTCGCTGACTAGAGACACAATTACCGCACTAATGTTGCACAAACGGGATATTTCTGTTGTTGCCATATACAGCGGCCATTAATGCAAGATATTGAGACATTAGTTTCTAATAGGTACTGGTTATGAATTTAACTAAATGAACCTGATATATGAAATTATTAAGTTCAAGATTATGGAGCTTGTCTCTCTTTCCATTGAATCCATTATCATCATCTTAATTCATTGATGAGTTGATGTCCCACTACTAAACACGGATATCCTCTCCTTTGTATCCAACAAACATGATAAACACAAAATACAGATATAAAAGTAAGCAATTAGTAGTCACGATTTACAATGTTAGTTACGAGTACTTAGATATTTAAAAAAACAACACAACATAAAATTATAATTAAACAAAAAATTAAAACTTAAAACTTAATTTACGGCCATTGTATCGCATTATAACAATACACACTGTAATTAATGTTAATCACGTTTCCTGTTTGGTAACACGTATAATTATTTATTCCATTCGTACCGAGTCCTGATGTACCTAACTTTCATTATGTAAATTACTTACCCGTGGAGCTCAAATACATAAACATACATACAATTAGACAACATTCTTATGATTTCTTATAGATATATTTTTACTTTCGTCATTTTTCTACTACGATTAACAACAAAATTTTCAATCGGAGTTATTCAATCACAAACTTACAGGATAAAAACCACTGACATGGATTTGCAACAAAAATGCACTTATTTAAATTATTATTGAATAGTGAATATATACTGCTAATGGTTGAAAAGTCTACTGTTTACAAAACTATAACACAACTGGAATAAAATTTACTGTAATCCTCCCAAGAGTTATAGTACTTAACCTCCGAAGATCTTCTTTAGTAGGTTGTAGGACCTGACAAGTTTAAAATTTTCTTCAATATTCAAGGTATCATAACACCATATTGCTTATTTCGAAATTTTTATAATGTCTAATGTGTCGTAATATTTCCTTCAATGTTAAGGTTCCTATTGCACTACGATAATATTACTAATTAAACAATTTATTTTCTTCGTACTTGCTCGTACTCCTGTGATTCCAACTTAATAACTTGTAAACACACATCTTACCAACGATAATCTACAAGTCTACGACATTTAACTTGTATTACCGATTGCTCATGGGAGCGGTAAATCAGTTTATAAACGACTTTACAAGAATAATTAACTATCGTCCAACAAGACTCTCACTGTGTAGTCGATTGTATCGGCATTTATTAAATTCTCGTCGTATGCCGTCTTTCATCCATCGCAGGGCATTGACAGCGCAGAATCAGACTTGTAGATTAAAACAAATATATTGTGTATGTTACGGGAAAAAACAGCCCACAACGCGTAGTGGGCACTGTAAAACATCCACATCGCGAAATTAGTGTTATGTGACAATTACAGAAAGACCACATAGCAAAATTCGTGCCATATCATGCTTCATGACCACAATGACTACAAAGAAAACGATACGAATTTCGATGTATTGCGGCTATGATTGCCAGAACGGATTCTGAGTGTCTTCATAAGATCACAACATAAACGCGATGTGGATGTTTGACAGTGACCACAACGCGTTGGTTTTCGCCCAATGGTCGTTTTCGGTCTTACAGCGTAACATAATATATTATATACAAAGTACGAAGTAACTAGTTTAAAAATGCGAATATAATCTGTCTGCCTTTAATACAATTCAATACTTTTTGGCCCAAATCACTGGTTAAAATTATCATTTACACAGAATTTTTGCGAACACTCTCACTCTCTATAACATTTTACACAGCGATCGCAGCTTAACTGTCATGGTAATTTTGAAATATCATTTTTCAAAATTTTGAAAATTTCTTGTCTTACGAGAAACCTCTGGACAAAATTTCTGATTTTTAGACCTAAAAGTTTGGGCTAGGAGTTGAGACTTTTTTTCTTTAAATTGATAAATAATATAATGAAGCTTTATTTCCATTACGTTGATAGATAGAATAGTAATCGATGTCATCACATTATAAAATTGATTCAAATATCTAATTGAGGCCGGTGTATAGGCAACTTTATCGCAAAACCAGTGTTTGGGGGTGGAATAGGATTTAGCAAGTCCCCGAGAGTGGGTGTCGTAATATCTCTTGCGAGTGAATGATAACAGTATTATAATGTAATGCCATTTTATATTTGCAAACGTTTGCAACTCTTCATTCAAATGTTGGAGAGATTTAATGCCGCATTCACGCCGGATTTCATTCATCATGATACCTGTCAAGTAAATCTTTGAAATCCTTTCTGATATTACGTCATTTTTACATGATACATGCTATGAAGAAATCTGTTTATATAACAAGTGTAAATTAAAAATTTATAACACCCCCGACGATCCAAAGTATTTGAGTTTTCCAAAACATCATTTTCAAATAAATAATTATGTATTTAGACAACGTCCATCTTGACAGCTTGACATTTGTCTATTGACATAATATTATGAAGCTAACGGTTATCTAACCTTCTTTTCTACAAGAAAACTAGAAAAGAGCTGATAACTCTTAAACGGCTGAACCAATTTTTTTAGATTATAGCTAAGAACACTCTCGATCAAGCCACCTTTCAAACAAAAAAAACTAAATTAAAATCGGTTCATTCGTTTAGGCGCTACGATGCCACAGACAGATACACAGATACACAGATACACAGATACACAGATACACAGACACACAGATACACAGATACACACGTCAAACTTATAACACCCCTCTTTTTGGGTCGGGGGTTAAAAAGAGAAACTAACTGACTGACATAATATGATCAAAATGCAGAGCAATTTGCTGGGTCTAGAAATCAGAGATTTTGTTTCTAGGATTTTTAAGCTATCGCCAAAATATTTTTTAAACTTCGTAGAACCGAAATTTTTTAGTTAGATCCAACGCGTTTTTGAAAACGTTTATTTTTAGAGATCCGTACCCTAATGTTGCCAACGCGGGACCCTATTACTAAGCCTCTCCTGTCCGTCCATCCATCTACCTGTTAAACTACTGTATCTCATAAACCGCAGTAGATAGAGAGTTGAAATTTTCAGTGTGTATTTCTATTGCCGCTATAATAGAATAAAATCCGTCCAATTCCGGATTGGTTAATTTAAAATCTACAAAATTGTAGAAGTAGCTACGCATAGGGTTATGTAATTGCAAGAAGTAGATGCCAAGTAGAAAAGATTAAAGGTAATATAAGAGACGTTTAAAAGGTAAAACAATATTAATCCTTCTATATCTGTATTTATTGACGCGTAAATGTGTTTAGCGTGTAATGACGACGGGGAACGTGAATTCCGTGTATAATTGTAAAATATAACACGGTGAATTATACACGATCGCCCACACTAAAGGTTCGGAGGACTACAGTGAATCATGCTGAGTTGGGAACATTAAATGCACTTGTACAAGTTGCAAAGTGGAGTTAAATATAAGTAAGTACTGGAAGTGACAGTTATTATGGGCACGTATAAAGAGAGCTACATTGAACTCCCATATCCCTTGCAGGTTAGCCCACTTCCATTTTTGACGGCATCATCACTTACCACCAGGTAAGATTGCAGTCAAGGGTTAACTTGTGACTGAACAAATAAAAATAATCACACTAATATTATAAAGGCGAAAGTTTGTGTGTGTGTGTGTATGTTTGTTACTCCTTTACGCAAAAACCACTGCACGGATTTGGCTGAAATTCAGACTGGAGATAGATAATATCCTGGATAAGCACATAGGCTACTTTTTATCCCGGAAAATCAAAGAGTTCCCACGGGATTTCGAAAACCCTAAAACCACGCGGACGAAGTCGCGGGCGTCAGCTAGTAATTAAATAATTATTGATGCTGGATCCAATCGAATGGTTGAAGAGCGGATGATATGGAGCAGTATTAAATAAAAATAAAAAAAATCGACAAACCAAAATGATCGTAATATTATTATTAGTATGTGTAACTTTAACCTAAATCGGTTGTATTAGTTTGAATGATGGATGCACATTCAAATAAAAAAAAAAGATTCCGACGAATTGAGAACCCCTCCTTTTTTCGAAGTCGGTTAAAAAAAAAAAACAAATTATACCAATTTTAAAATAGTTGAGTATTTTATCCTATTCCAGGTATTTATATCAAAGATCCTTTGCACCCTCGTATTCAAAAAATTGGAGTTTAGACGTATCGTAATCAAGATTGGGGTGTTACCCCAAAAAAGCCAACCCCTGTCCTTAGCTGTTGGTAGCTACCTTATCTTACTAAGTTACTACCCTCTGCGCTCTGAAGATATTATACAAATTCATCCAAAAAGTTTCTAATTTGTTTCAAAATCTATATACCTTATAGTTTTGTTTTGTTAGGCACAAGAAGGCTCAAACTTATGTAAGACATTTTCATCAGAATTTAGCCCTTAGTTGTATTATTTATTATGAACTAGCCGATGCCCCTGACTTCGTGCGCGTGAATTTACGTTTTTACCGTGCCGTGGGAAAAACTCTTAACAGGGCTCTCTCCGTAACTTACTCCATACAATCGTAGGTCCAATTTCATTTGAATATTAAGCAACCAAAGTCCATGAAATTTTGCAGACATATTCTAGAAACTAATATCTGTGCCTGTGGTGTTTTAGATTTTTCTAAAAATATGTAGTTTCAAAATTACAAGAGCTCAAAGATTTGTATGTGAATTTTTAAGACCGCGTAACTTTGAAACGGAATATTTTTACAGAAATCTGGAAAACCACAGGCATACATATTAGTTTCTAGAATATGTCTGCGAAATTTTATGGACTTTGGTTGCTTAATATTCAAATGAAATTGGAACTACGTTTGTATGGAGCGAGTGGCGGAGAGACCCCTCTTAACTCGGGAACTCAAAATAAAAAGAAGCCTATTTCACTCTCAGTTCTTTAACTATATCTGTACAAAATATCACGCCAAAGAAACCAATAAACCGACAAACAAACACACTTGCACAGTATGAGCATTGATTGTCAACCTCTGTCTAATAAGCTTTTCAGACGAGTCAAGATAAATCCAATAGATAAGTTGGGCTCGCTATTTGCTCTAATTAGGTGGTACGAAACGAGAGAAACCTAACAACGATCCCTTGAGCAATTTCTTGTATCACCGTTATCATCACCAATTCTGACGTTAACGCTAAAGTTTCTGGAAAGGCTACGATGCGCGATGTTTCAGAAATGTTGAATCGTTTCTAAAAATACCATTAAAATACTCGTTTTAATAGTTCAATACTGAAGTGACGTGCCTTCGAGAAGGAAAGAATTATTGTCGACCACTATCTAATTTCCAAATTCTATGGCCAGAATTTAAAGAGATTTCAAGATAATTTTTATTTTCTTCATTATAATACAAGTACTAGGTGACCCACCCGTTCACTCATATCAAATTTTGAAAATTGGTGATGGGTTGGAATTCCCAAAAATCTTGAAACACGTACTGTACTTCTTAATTTTTGCCCGGAGGCCCAGTTATACCAATTTTAATATACATCTACGTAACCTGAAAAATTACGGATTTTCATATAAACTATTTAACGCCTTAGAGATTGAATTCCGAAAATCCCTTTTTAGTGAACGCCTACGTCATACATACCTAGATACTGACGTAATTTCAAACTAAGTATTTTTTTTAATTATATAGACTAGCGCTTGGCTGCAATCAGACCTGCTAGCAAGTGATGATGCAGCCTAGGATGGAGCGCGCTTGCCTAGAAGTTGCCTATTCACTCTTGACTTGAAGGTACCCATATTATAGGTGGAAGGGAAAACTGATGCCGGAAGGGCGTTCCATATCCTAGCGGTTCGAATTAATAAGTATTAAGTCACCAAATAAATGTACATGTAAAACTACAAAACAACTCCTACAATGTAAAACTAAGTATGCGTTATAGTTTTTTGAAGATATTTTGTCCATTTCCTTTCGCTGCAAAAAATGCTATTTACTCGGAAATGTACCTATCAGAACTCTTACTCGCTTGGCTATACACAGTTTCCAATCCTCATCGTCAACCGATAGACGTCTACGACAGGACATACTCGTAGGTTACGGTCTTGCGCCAGAATCTAGTGACTCGGTTGATGTCAGCAGTCCGCTTAGTGGGAAGTCTGTCATGCGAGGTCGCCATTCCAGCACTTTGGGACCCCACGTCAATCAGTTCTAAGTTGTCAGTGCTCCAAAAACTTTCGAAAATATTCTTTCCTTTGGATATCATGTCAACCATTCTATGCGACAACCTGCCTGTAAGCGGTACATTATCGCTAACATGAAACACACCTACTTCCAAATCACCATGGATTAACCACGTCTCGTTTACATGCCGTTATCGTACGTAAACAACCAATATTATACATAGAAACTAGAGATGGGCCATTTCACAGGTATCAAGTGAAAACTTACGTGAACCACTTTTTCATTATGAAACACTTGCTACCTACGTATGATAATAGCCTGTGAAAAATTACGAAGCTTAATCTCACAAAGTTTGAAAATTTTGAAGATTTGAGGTGACCTGAGCTAAGACGCTAAATCAAGCGAGCAAGTGACATACTTGCATCGCTGCGTGTTAAAATATATAACACGCAGCAATACAATTATATAACTTTGCAAACTATTATGTGCGAAAGTTCATTTTCCGTGAAAAATCACGTATGAAATACCGACGCTATTGATCTGTTATTATAATTCCTACTTAAATTAAGGTAGCAAACGATTGTAAGTGCGAAAATTTAAAAATAGCTAACACTGTGAAGAATACAAATGTGTATTAGTAGGTATAGGTACATTTGGGACGTCGAACCGTTATCACCTGTGTAAATAAAAAATAAATCGTTACTTCACGCGATAGAGACACGAGTCGCAGTTCTAGGTCACTTTTTGTCAATTTTGTCACCCACCGGTTCCTAATATTGTTTGATAATGATTTTTAACCGACTTCCAAAAAAGGAGGAGGTTCTCAATTCGTCGGGATCTTTTTTTTTTTTTTTTATGTATGTTCCCCGATTACTCAAAGACCCCTGGACCGATTTGGAAATTTTTTTTTTGTTTGAAAGGGTATACTGTGCAGGTGGTCCCATATAAAGGTGAAGATCTGATGAATATCTTCGGAGATACTCAGTGAATACTTCAGAACTCCTCAATGGATAAGAGCAAATTGCTCGCGATCACTGTAATAGCTTAGTAAACAGTAGGGTTTTAACTGGGCATAGCATATTATAGTACAGTGGGGCCACTAAAAATTGTGAAATAAAAATTTTCAAAAGAAAAATAAAACCGACTTCAAAAACCAAAAACACTAAAAAGTAGAAAATAATTTTTGTTTAGCTACACATGTAATGTACCTAGGTATGAAGTCGGGCGAGCTTCACTCTTGGATTTCTAATTTTGTTTTAATATGCTCGCTCGACTTCATACCTAGGTACATTACATGTGTAGCTAAACAAAAATTATTTTCTACTTTTTAGTGTTTTTGGTTTTTGAAGTCGGTTTTATTTTTTGAACGTGGCATTGTTATACTCGTACAATTCGTCTTTTTTGGTAAACAAAATAGAAGTTCAGTAAGGTTACTTTTTTTGAATACTTCTTGGTATTTTGCATACCTACACTTATGATATAGTAGGTCATTACAATAATCATGATAAATATGACTTTGAAAATTAACGAGTAAATATTGTTCCCACCGAGACAGCACAAAGCAATACCGAAGTCATCGATAAGTAAATACTAAGTAAGGAAGGAATAAAAATACCATATTCGAAGGACAAGCACCCAGCCATTCACTGAGTAATAAAAAATAAGGATACCTAATTGAAGTGTGAGAAAAGTTAGGAGAAAAAGCGAAATTTCCTTTCTTCTTTCAGCACCTTTCTTACTTATATTATAAAATATGTGAAAGCTTAGAAAGTTACTCCTTCACGCCACAACGACTGAACCTATTTGGCTGGGAATGGAGGTAACTTATGCCCACTGCTTATACCATAAAAAACACATAAAAAAATAAGAGTTCTTGTGGGATTTTTTAAACCTATATCCATGCAGACATAGTAGCTGGCATCATCTAGTAAAAAGTAATGTTAGTTGAAAGCTTACGCTATGTAACTTTATAAAATAAAAGGCCAACTTACGCTATGTATTTTTATAAAATAAGCTAAAATCTTTTGAAATGGAACTTATCAATACTGGACGGAATGTCCTAAGCAGGCCGGCTCCATCAACTCGTTTATTTTTATTAAAATTAACTAATATTTATTTATTCTTTTATTTATTTATTTTAGCTTCCAACAGTAAACAATTTCGCACTCTGCATTGGGTACTTAGCCGACACTTACATTCGGAATTTCGGACCACATCTGCCGCTGCAGAGATTTAACTTTTTGACTTTGCTTAAAAAACCGGTTTAAAGAATAAATTGAGGAAAAACGTTTATTTACGTCGTCGCGTCCAACTTAACTTTTTTGTTTATTTCGAATAGACGTACCTACCTAACGCCTTTTTATTTTTTAATTAAAATATTTTTAATTAAAATATATTATTATCTGTTCTACTAATAGGTACATAGTAGGTAAACCTAAGCCGTAAAGGTTTCTTTCACATCAAAATACAATTTCTATAAGGTAAGGACTTTTAATTGAATCGATCCAGAAACTTAGGTATTCTTAGGTAAAAGAACCATTGATAGATAATATAGGAACGGAACATACACACAAACAGACGAAAAATGCGTCTTCATACCTAGTCGTTATCTCAATGGATTGACGTCCACATCTGAACATAAGGTTCCTTAAGCGACCTTAAATGGGTCATTTTATTTTTATGAGTTACCCATACAGAACCTTAAAGCAACTTCGATAAGCAAGGTTCGGTTCAATGCATTTGATCTTGTTCATCATAACAAAATGGCTGCATTAAATCACATCATCACAAGACATTTAAATCGCTGCATGAATCAAGATCCAATACAAAATCTAACATAACGATCGCCGAGCTTAGACCGCCTACTGTCATTTTACAAGTTTGTTGCCATGGTGAGTGCTATCTGTATAGTCCAAGAGATGATTGATATTTGTTATGTAAATGAAAAAAAAACTTTTGAATGTACTTTGAACTACTTTGAATATAAATAAACAACTAGTGGCATAGGTATATGCTATGACATAATATGACCGTGTAATACAAATACCGCTTCAAAATAGGTTGAAACTTTTTAGAAAACATGCACCTAAAGTGATTCCTGATGGCCTTTTGGTAACCGTAAAAAATAATCTGATTTGTAAACGCGGTTATATACAAAAGATGAATCAATGCGTTTCAGTAGTTTTAAAGAAAATGGTCATATACTAATACACAAACACACACCTTCTAACTCCAAATGCAAAATATAGTAACAAATAGTAATAAGAGTGAATAGGCATCTTCTAGACAAGCCTGGTCCAATCTACACTTCATCATTGCTTTTTAAGCATGATTGTCGTCAAGCGCAAGCCTAATACGCAGTAATGTTATAGTGAATGTCATTATCATAACTCATAAACATAAGTAGTTTAACATTTACAATATCTTTAACCTCCAAAACAAAAAGCGTTAAAGAATTCTTAGCAATTTTTCCTCAAATACCATTACCGAGAAATCTGATACCATGATACAAACAAAAAATGCATGCTATTCATATTTCATACGAAGAATCCATTAATTAAACGCGTGATTTAGTAATCGGACAATATAAAATTTTATTGATACAACCTAATGTAATTAACTACCTATGCCAAATTAGCTTTGGTCATTTGGCAAAGATTGAAGGACAGCAAAAAAAAACACGAACAAAAACATCAATAATAAAATTATACAACCTGCAAATACCTACCAATTGAGTCAAAGATCCTAAACATATTTTAAAAAAGTTTAAATTTTAAAAGTTATTAAGTTCAAGTTGTACTTTAATAAAACACGATTACCCTGCCAAAAAAACAAAATTGAACACATTTGAAAATGGCACCATACAACCGCCATATTGTTTTTTTTTTTTAAATTATAGCCAGTGTCACTCGGGATGATGTAAGGATTTTAAGGATACCCTATACATCCAAATCTATTTAGGCATGCATAAGTTATGGTGGAATAAAGAAGCTCACACACATGCACCCTGAAACATTACATTTCTTGTTTTGGACAGAAAGGTTGGCTGAATAAACAAATGCGCGACTATATCTGAGACGCCTCCGCTGTCGCTCCTCACTTCGTACTAATAAATAGATCGATAAATCGTTTACTGCGCAAGTTCTAAATCATCGGTCTTTTTGCTCGAAACGAACTGTAAAGAAGAATTACTTAACAACATTCGAAGTAGCATAACTACTCGAAAAATCTATTCGACCAAACAAGATAATGTTAAACCATTATTTCACTAATATGTTTCTAAATTAACCGCAGATAATGAAACCGCGCACAGCAATAGTGGACTGTATATTACGGTAATTACAGACGTTTGCGAGACAACAAAAAACTGACAACACGCAAATTGCAATGGCCACGGCTGTTGCCTAATAACACATTCTCTATGATTACAACCATGGTAACCATAATGCGAGCCACAGGATGGGAGATGACGGCATTCTCTGCACAAAAAATAATATCAAGCACGAGTAGAAGTCATATGCTAAAAGAGTTCCGTAGCATTAGACTCGGAAAATATCTTCAAAAGGAACTTACAAAGTCAATAGAAAGATTTTTTAATACAAAGTATTACAAGTGCTTTTGAATCTCAAGTGCATCTACCACTGGATCGGAATGCTGTTCCTTCGAATTTACTCCGTCACGTCTTGTGTCGACTTTCATTTGTGCCGAATTTTAAGTAACAAGGAATACTTCAGGACTTTATTACGAATACTTCAAGTTTTAAGGACTGGGACTTTTATTAATAAGAATGACAAAATACGCTTTCCATAGTCATAACATGAACCTATTTGCATTGACATTAATTACACCTGTATTGCCCTAAAACTTAAGTATTCGAATTTGATTACAATTTTATACCAACTTGAAATCGTTTCTCGAAAAATTAGTTATGAGGCAGTTTTTCCGTTATAGAGTACGGAACCCTAAAAGCGAAGAGCAATAATTATGAACACGTGCGAATTCTACGAAGTAACTACACCAAATAAGGTAGATAGCGTTCATGTTGATCATTCATTATCGTTACGGCAGTTTGAGCGTTGTACATTCCATCATCATTTAAAAGGATAACGCTCTGTAGGGTATTGCCTTTATGTGATCTATCAAGGTTTATATCATTAGTCTTAGAAATTGATACTAATATTTCCGCCGTGTGTCTAATGAAAACAACGTAACTTTAATTGAAAGGTATTCTAAGTATCCTAAGTATGTCTGTCAATCCAAACTTGGCCAGCGTGGTAGATAGACTACGGCCAAACCTTTCTCATTGTGAGAGGAACCTTTGCTCAATAGTGAGCCGGTGATGAGTTGCTGATGATGATTATGATGATCCTAAGTAATAATTAGTATTTGCTATCTTAGAACGATTTTGCCGTGTGCTGACAAAATCGTGGAAATTAATTAAAGATAAAATGGATATAGAATAGTCATCTGCTCCCCACCACCTTCTTCAGGTCATCGCCATTTAGGGCTGGAGGTCGTCCCACACCGTGCTTACCAGTACGCGGTCTCCACTCCAGTCTGCCCAATCGGCCGTCGGTTCTGCGACAGAAATGACCAGTCCATTGCCACTTCAGTTGGCTGATCCCATCTCTTGGCTCTTTTCAATAATTATAATTATTTAGTATGTTGAAATAATTGATGGCCGCTGGGGCAGACGTGTTCTGGAGTGGAGAACGCGTATCAGCAAGCACAGTGTGGGATGACCTCCGACCTGCTGGACTGGCGACCTCAAGAAGATAGCGGGAAGTGGGTGGATGAGGAATGCGGAGAATAGTGTGTGGTGGCGCGCTCTTGGGAAGGCTTATGTCCAACAGTTGACTCAAACAGGCTGTTTGATATGATGTTGAAAAAAAAGAACATACCTACTCGTACTTCTAACTGAATTTTGGAATTCGTAATCTCTTTGGCAATACTAACCAATAACCACGTGACTGTAGCCGATGGATACGATTGAAATACGCGTCTGTGACCGCGACATGTGACAGGCCTCGGAGACGGTGATGAGTTCGATGAATGATATATCGTACTACGCGTAAATGTACCGTAACAGACAGACGGCAGTCAACAACCGAAAGTGTTTCGTACGCAAGTAGGTATAGTGAATTGATGTGACGACACTATGGCACAATGCTTCATCAAGCCAATCAATTAATATCAATAGCAGCACCGTCCATGGCTGGAAATTGGGGACAGTCCATTTAGCAGCCACGATGTCGATAATAACAACCAGCAGGTCTTTTCAAATTAGATATACATTTCAGATAACCGCCCTGGGGGCGTAAACCGACGGGGTCTCAAATAATCCCTACAAGAGACCTTATGTCCAGTAATGTACGTCTACCGATTGATACGGCCGATGACGGATTCAATGTGGTCAATCTACTTTAAACGAACCATATTTAAAGTAGGTAGATACTTAGATTCTAGAGTAAACGGTCTTAAACACACAGAAGTCATTAATATTCATAACTCGTAAGTCATATCATTAATACTGATACAACTTAAATATTCATTAATCATCCAATTATTATTATAAACGTCCATGTCAACTAATGCAAAGTTTGAAGAAAATACGGTTTTTTACTATATAAAACGCTATCTGATATCTAGGTACCTAGATTTAACAATAGTTTGGTTTTGATACAAAAAAAGTTAAATTGTCATCGAACTATACCAATAATAATATTCGTTCTATTCTTGGAAAGAAAACCTAAAAAAGTTCAGTTCCGTACCTTGAAATAAATTGGAAAATATACAAAAAAGGACTGAATTGTTTCCAAGCGATTATAATCTAGACGTGAGTGAGGTCCCCTGCTCAACCACCATTAAAGCCAGACTGAATAGTGTTTTAAACATTAAAATGACGTTAAATTGCGTGTTCACTCAACAATGGTTACAATAGTAAACACCACTGAGTAAAAGGAATGGTATAATAAACTGTGACGCCCAGGCTTTGTTCTATTATTTAGATCAAAATGTCGACGACCTCTTAGACTATAAAAATATTTAAAATTTAAAAAGTATATAAAGGGTGCTTATTTTTAAAGATATTATTGAAGGTATAGTTTTATCTAAAGAAGTTGAAAAAGAGACTAAATTTTTCTCAAAAAAAAAGTCGTAAATGATTTCATAGTGGCAATTGATAGAGTGTGTTGTAAGAAATAAAATGTAAAGATATACTGCCTAAAATTTAACAGGGTAAACGCTAAAGCAAAAGCTAGATTTCCTATTTTCCAACTAGGATTACGCTCGGTTATGATTTCACATATTATTCGATTTAGAGAATATCGAAAATCATGAATGAAGTATTTTTTTTCTTTAAAATCGACGATATTATGATTCCTCGGACCAAATTTTTCGATCCCGAATAATTACAATTTTCCGCTCACAAAATAACTCCCCATATTTAGTTCCTTTTCATTATTTTATTTATTTCGCTTACAAGTATGAACTAAAGGGAG
This sequence comes from Maniola jurtina, assembly GCF_905333055.1. Classification (NCBI taxonomy): domain Eukaryota; kingdom Metazoa; phylum Arthropoda; class Insecta; order Lepidoptera; family Nymphalidae; genus Maniola; species Maniola jurtina. The sequence goes on along the minus strand of NC_060031.1, from coordinate 3,094,047 downwards.
AGTACTTTTTCTTTACCATTATGGTTTAAGTTTAGGAAAATGCTAAAATGGCTAGGCTTTCGGCATACGTACTCATAGAGTTAAAACTTTGAAACTTCTTTGATAGATTTATCATGTTGACTACACCAAAGACAAAAAATTTCTTAATCTTGTCCCCTGTGGAGGCAATTAAGATGATTTTGTCGATCGAAAAGTTTTTGCACTAAAACGCCATAGTCACAGTCTAACTTAGAACTTCGTACAAGGGTACAAGTACCTGACGCTAAATCATGTACGATAAAGGTGCCCACGCACTCGAACTAAACTGCAGCGGGACTGCGCGTCGCGGCAGCGCCCCGCACGATATTCTCTCCAGCCGCGACGCGCGTACGTCACTGCAGTGCGTGGGCACCTTAACTTCGACATTGGTTGGTCTCCTTTATTATTATGGGCGATTTTTTACAACAAGAACAAAAAATATTAAGATCGGTGTCACGATCTCTATTAAAGTGTTCTTTAGACATTACACTATTGTGTCGCAATGGTTGCATAAAAAATATAAGCAAAAAACTTCTTTAGTGTGCGTGTTGCATATCGTATTATGGAAATATACATGTAGCTACCTTATATATTATATTGTTGGCATCGTATTTTTTAATACAAGTTAGCCCTTGACTGCGATCTCACCTGGTGGTAAGTGATGATTCAGCCTAAGCTTTCCGAGCTAAGACACGAAAAAGCGCACGAGCGAGTACACTCGCATCGCTGTTTGTTAGAAAGGGAAAACATCTAGTTAAATTAATTTACCAAAACAATGGTTCGCTATAATTCACGGGAAGCGAATTTTAGCGTGAAAGTGTGAAAATCACTTTCCTTGAAAAACCACTTGTGGTTTATAATAATCAATCAGAGCTATTGATCTTGATCATAGTTCATCGTTAAATTAATATAGCGAAAGATTGTGAGTGCGAAAATTGAAAAATCACTTTTCGTGAAAAATCACCTGTGAAATCACTGTGAATAAAAATAATAATTTCAAAAAATGAAAATGATTAAAAATTGGAATAACTCAGGTGAATAATACCCATCTCTAGAATGCACTACGCAAATAGGAGTTCATAGTGCACAAACTTACGGCTCGCTTGGTTACAATATCGATGTTTAATGTTTACCATTTAGAAACAAAGTACGCGAATCGCGTCTTCATGAATGTTATTTCATCGAATACAGTTAAAATAATATTGACATGTTACGAGTTAGCACGTAATCTATTTAAATAAATATTCGCATGTGCTTAGAGAATTTATAACCGACGTTGTTTACAGTTATTGTTTAACGATATACAACCCACTACCAGCTCGGGTCTCCTCACTGAAATCAGATTGAGGAAGGTTTAGACCATAGTCCACTACGCTGATCAAGTGAGAATTGGCAGTCTTCACAAACTAAACTAAAACAAACAATCCCGTTTGTATTGACGTTTTACTGGACTGTAAGTAGATAAGTACGTTACCATTATATTGTTACGAAATAAACTGCAGCACACACGCACGTACGCACGCACACACGCACGCACGCGCGCATGCGCGCACACACACACACACATAAGCAATGATACCTAATTTTAGGTGCGAAATGCGGATCCCACAAAGCAAATTCGTTTCAAACTTGGCCGGTATTGATTTTATTATATTTGTCAAACTCATTACGACACGCAAGCGCAGCTACCGTACGCGTTAAGGTAAATGACCGTTGTCCAAATAAGCACCCAATAAGTGCCAATTCTATCACTTATGCCTCGAGTGTGGAACTTTGATCAAGCGATGCATTTGAGCAAATATTTGCGTTCGAGTTTGCACAAAGCTAAACGTGTTTTGATTTACAGTACCTACTATTATTATCAGTAACCTTACTCAGCAGGAACGGCTGAAAAATATTCCTACAGTAGCGATGGGCTGTCCTTTTTGAATGTCTTTTCATTCTAGGTAAGTTTATGTTATAGTATCAAGTTAGTGGTGCATGTATGAAAAGAATAAAAGAAAAAACGTTTATTTTGTAAGTGGTGCAACGTTATACCTAAGGGTTGTTTATCCCGGCGCTTCCCCTAAATAAAAATAAGGGTCTAACCTTCGTATTCGAAGAGGGAAGGAGCAACAGATTATTTGTGAGAGCTACCAATAGATTGAGTAGGTGATTGTTTGTTTGTTTTGAATCTTTATTTCACACCGAGAAAACGAGCAGACGGGTCACCTGATGTTAAGTGATTACCGCCGCTCATGAACATTTGCAGCACCAGAGGTACCGCCGATACGTTGCCGGCCTTTCAGGAATTTGTTGGTCCGCCCCTTGAATAATGTTGACACTTTGAGAAATTCGTACGAGCGTCACCGCGTCTCTGCAAAAAAATTCACCTTGGTTTTAATATTTTGGGAACGAAAATTATGATGGAACGGCAACATAACGATACGGCATGTAAAAGTCAAAACAGTTGATGAAACGAAACACGTGTAATTCTCTCTGACGTAAAGGCAAACCGATTGTATCCAAGACTCAGAACGAGATAAATATTTGAGCAATAGAAGCGAGGCCAAAGTTACAAAGAACTTTTCAAAGTCGATAACGAGATGCTATTAGGTACTCGCTTTACGAAAAGTTTTTCTCCAGTTGCTATGGTAGGACTACCATGGATCGAGATTGTGTGGGATATAAAAAGAAACGGGGACTGATTGCCTGAATATGATCTATCAACGTACAGCTCAAACTAATGAACGGATGGGGCTGAAAAATATGCAGATAGCTATTCTGACGTAGACATCCGCTAAGAAAGGATTTGAAGAAGTTGCGGGCATAAGGTAGTCTATACTAATATTATAAAGAGGAAACCTTTGTATTTTTGTATGTTTGTATGGAATAGGCTCAAAAACTACTGGACCGATTTCAAAATTTCTTTTACCATTACTTAGAGGGATTCTTCCGAATCTGTATAGGCTATATTTTATCCCGGAAAATAGATAGGATTTTTCGTGGTAGTGTCCACCCGTGCGAAGCCGGGGCTGGTCGCTAGTGGGATTATAAAGCAGACTTTAGGGCACGCGACCGTGATGCCAGAAAAGTCTGGCATTCGGTTGCATTGTACGCTAAAGAATTAAAATTTACAAACTCTCAACTGTATCATCGATATGCAGAGCCCAGAGGCCGCCATTATATCCGTTGCTTACAGATACCACAGATACATATCTAACACCCTTGAAAGATACGCTGGATGTGCTATGGTGAAATAAACAGATTTTGCTACGATCGTGTATACGATCTTTAGGTTAAATAAGTGATTTTGATCCGACCAAATAATTATAGTTAATATGTAAGACATAATGACTTATTTTGACTGAAGTCTTTCATTTAGTTGGGGGATCTAAGTTTAACAGGCTAAGGTCTTTGCACACAGACTCGACGCTAACCATATTTCCAGACTTGACTCACAAATTCATTACGGATTTCCAGGTTTCCTTACGAATAAGTGCATGACGCGTGGTCCAAGCGTCGTACACTTATGGCCAATAAAGTTGGAATTGGAACGGTGTTGGATGGATGTCGAGTCTGTGTAATTTGCGAAGACTCATGGTAACCCTTCCCATAGTTGCGCAAATTAATGTTTATCTAACAAAAACTAGTAGGTGACGCGAAACATATTACCTTTGTTACGGGCTTTTTGCTCCCATTGCGATGAAGGACGCTCTGTTATTGTCCAAATAACTAATGACAATGATCATTGATGAATATAATACATATTATCTCGTCGCATAAATTTAATCATAATGTTCTAGTGCTGTGAAAATTATAGCCTTGAACGCTTTATGTTATTACACAAGCGTAAATGTTACTGGTTTCTTTACAATATTTACTTATCTTTTACATCCTGCTCTATTCAGTCATCATCATCATCATCGTTCACCCATTGCCGGCTCATTACTGAGCGTGGGTCTCCTCTCAGAATAAAAATGGTTTAGGCCACAGTCCCGTGCACTGGCCCAGTGCGAATTGGCAGACTTCACCCATTTCTGAGAACATTATGGAGAACTAGAAAACGAGAACGAAGAAAGAGATGTTTCCATAAAAGTTAGGGGTGCGTGCCTGGGGGATAGAAAACCCCAACCTCCCGAATAAAAGGCCGACATCTCTATTCAGTACCGCATTTAAATCACTGACGATTTTTTTAATGACAGCTCCCACTGACCGTTCCTAAAACAGCACCCTTTAGACGTCTCCGAAAAATACTAGCGCACCTGGCGACATTTGAGAGCCTCGATAGCTCAACGGTTGAGGAGCGGACTGAATTCCGAAAGATCGGCGGTTCAAACCCCACCCGTTGCACTATTGTCGTACCGACTCCTGGCACAAGGTTTACGCTTAATTGGAGGGGAAAGGGGAGTATTAGTCATGATTAGCATGGCTAATATTCTTTTTAAAAAAAATTTAAAGACTAATGAGAAGATTGTAGTCTAACAAAGGCCTACCTCATTATTGTTCAATTGTTTTCTAAAAAAATGTGCTTGGTACTAGGTTCTCTGTAATTTATATCAACTTTCTTTGAAATATTATCTGCTTGCTCTAATTTCCTCTTGTTTAAATATTTAAGAGCCCTCTGAAATTACCACTTAGTACCGTCTTCCAGGCACTAAAGGATAGAATTTAGGATTGCCTAAATATAGCGGCTTAAAAACAGCTGCTGTTTTGGTTGTCTACTGTACCTAATAAATATAAATAATTGCTTATCATTTTATTACTATTAAAAAAACGGTGATGGCCTAGTGGATTTAGACTTCCTATTCGGTTATATGGATAGGTATGGGGTACGATCCAGGGCACGCGCCTCTAAATTTTCAAAGCTTGAAAATAACGTGAGGAAATCTGCATGTCTGAAGGCATTCTGTCAATCTGCAGTTGGCCAGCGTAGTAGATTATGGTCAAACCTTGTCATTCTGAAACGTGAAATGCTCTCAGAAGAGAGCCGGCAACGGGTTGATGATGATAATAATGATGATGAATAAAGTTATTAAGTATATGTACTTTGGTATAATATTATGATATATTAAAAAAATCCATACTAATATTATAAATGCGAAAGTGTGTCTGTCTGTCTGTCTATCTGCTACGCTTTCACGGCTCAACCGCTGAACCGATTTTAATTAAATTTTGTACAGACTTAGGATACATTCCGGGGAAAGACTTAGACTACATTTTATCCCGGAAAATCAAAGAGTTCCCATGGGATTCCTAAAAACCCACCCGCTTAACCGATTTGTATGTTTGGTACCGAGGTAGCTTGCGTCCCTGTAATGGACATAGGCAACTTTTTCTCCCGGAAAATCAAACAGTTCCCGGTATCTTTCAAACGGTATCTTTAAAAACCTAAATCCATGCGGACGAAGTCGGGGCATCCTCTAGTTACTTATAAGTAGTCATATTATTCACAACGGTGAATATCACTGAATATATAACAGTCACTTTAGGAGCCAATGTATTGAAAAATGATATTTTACTCAAGCACTTAACGTAGGTATAAACTATAAAATTAACATAGGTAATCGCGCGGTCAACAGCGACACAAACTCGCAATAAATTCCATTCAAGACCATCCAGCCAGCGCGTTAACAAATCAACGTCCAATTACATAACGTTTTCCAACGTTGACTATGCTCATAAGTCCACATTGGACCTTTGACGCCCGTACATAAAACAGATGTAAATAGCACTAGCAAATACTCGTAACATCTGTCGGTTTGAGACAAGTTGTTTTATAAAATACGTTACTAAAGAATCTATGGCAAACAAAAGAAAAAAGATAAATAAAAATAAGTTATTATTATGTAAAATTTTCGGTCTAGGTATCTAGATACCGACCAACGACTTCTAGGTAATATCTACCACGTAGTTGAACCACAGTTCATGAACTTCTAAGCTATCACTAGAGTTTACTATTCTATTTAATTTGTAAATTATTATCTCTAGTTTTCTTTAAAGAGTAACGCCTGCTTCTATACTTATAACATACTTTAAAGAGATTTGGTCCGGGTTGATTATGGTTTCAAAAATCTCGCGGGAACTCTTTGATTTTTCGAGATAAAAAGTAGCCATATCCATCTCCGGGACGCAAACTATCTTGGTACAAAATTTCGTCAAAATGTGTTAAACAGATAGGCCGAGAAAAGATATGGTTACCTTTTCACGCAAACGACACACTGTTTTTCTCAAATGACAGACAGACCATTTTATCATTTTATATTAGTATGGAAATAAAGATTGTCTACAGGTGTGGGCACGCTCTAATTAATTATCGCCTTTGCTTATGCTGTTGGTTTTGTGTCAAAGTCAATGTACACGCCGTAAAAGGTCGGCGCAGCGTAGGTCATGATTATCATTATGTGATGACGGTTTATGGGAGTAGGTTTATAGGGGTATAAATCATAGGGCCACAGTCGTTCCTATTTTGATTGTGTGTTTACTATTAAGGCAATTATAGTTACACCTTCGTCTAATAACTTCATATTAGATATCAAAAGGCTTTACTGATCGATATACCAATGTAGAATAACAGTATAAAGAGAGACAACGTGTCTTGTTCTGTCTTGTTTCTCACTATTCATTATAGTTTCGCTCACGATAGCTTCAATCAAGATTCAACAATAAAACGTTTTTAAATAAGTAGAATTGAAGTTGTCAGTCATAATATGTAGTAGCCAAATTGCGGCATTCAATGGTCATACTTCATAAAGAATTAGCTCAAAACATGCTCAAAACGTAATTTTTCAGAATATTATAAGTAAATATTATTTTTGAATGTGAACATTGTCTCGCGAAGTATTTGTCGGTCTAAGCCGGTACAATGTTATTAAGAATAAACAACGGAGATCGAACCAGGAATTTTGGCACCACTTCACGTCTAGTTACACTTCATTGGACTATTTATACGATACATTGACGATTATACAGACATTAGTGTTTGTACGTTTGTAAGATTTAGCTGACAAGGTGCCTGTTTCTGTCACAAAGTGGATTTGTGTGTCAAATTTTATATTTGGTACAAAAATGAGGCCGTTACCAAGCAGTAATATAAGAATTCTCGGAGAAACCTCACATTTTTAACCGACTTCGAAAAAAGAAGGAGGTTCTCAATACGTCGGATTTTTTTTTACCAGGTTGAAACGAGAACGCCAACCGTGACTTTTTGCACCGACGCATCAGCGACGCCGAACGCCCAAAAATGTCATACACAGTGGCGTGCACAGGATCTATAGCTAGGGTAGGCATAAGGTAGGTATTTGCCTAATCACGATGAAATTGAGCATAGAACTATTTCAGTCAGGGTAAGCAGCGCTTTTATGCCTCTATAACCTGCACGCCGCTGGTCATACATATACATAGTAGCATCATACGTCGCTCGGTCACAATAACATAGTGAATTGTAAGTGCATATTAGAATAAGCTAAGGACAGTTATTGATGGATTGTAAATTAGATTTAGAAATTAATCATAAGTAGAAGTTCAAGCTAGAATAATATTACTTATTAGCCCATAGGCTACATCGTAGTAGCAATAAAGCTGCCATGATATAATGGAGCTTTATGGCAAGAAAAAAATACGTCGCTGGCCCACGTGTAGCTTTGCCTACGATACTGTACCACTAGTCGCGATTCCGAATGGCGTCCAAGACACGTGCGGAATGCGGATGTATCGCAACATCTTAGTTATTTGATATAATATTTATTGACTTGATGTGATTATTCTATTTGCTATAATATTATTTATTTTTTGACTTACTAAAATAATAATTGGGTAATGATTATAATTTGACATGTGATATATTTAATGTAATAATGTAATTTAGTTTAATGAATTCAAAGAACAGTTTTGCATGCCTGATTATATAAGGTGAAACATTTCTACTGGACAATATGTACCTACTTAATAAGATCTCACTGTAAAAAATGTTTCTTCAAATAAAAAAATCTTGAACTTGAATCCTGAACAAAAAGTCGATCGCACAATATATTGAGAAATCATAATCATTGTAATCGATTTGTCAAATATTAAAATGTTTAAATAGAGCTGGCCAAATATTGAAATTCAAAAGCCACCGTAAGACGAAAAAATTAACACGAAGACATTAGCAAGTCTTCCTATTCTGCCATGTTGTCTCTTTCTGCCTATTAAGAGGAAGCCATAACGCCATTACATTTCTGACCTACTACAACAAAAACAACTAAAAATAAACTAGAAGTTACAGTACCGTTTTAAAATATATGTCCAGACATACCTCTCCACCTATCAAAACACGCATAATTCAGCTGTAATAAGCAAATCTACCTGTGCAGTTAATAATAAAGCAAGCTGACACTGAGCTAGTAATTCAAGTGAGCTATCACTGCTTCATTACATTACTGACTATCATCGCCAAGGAATCTGATGCTACGAGAATGGGCACCGAGCCACATATAAATACAAAGCTATATTTATTTACTAGATTTGAATAAGTAGGTAGAGTAAGGAAATACATGTGAACCATTGAGTTCTTTTCATATTAAAAATGTTTTGGTTTAGAATTGGGATCTTAGATTTTCCCTAGGGCCTAACATAATACCTGTTATAATAATAAAACGTACCATAAGAAAATGGCAATTCTTTGTATTGTAACAATATTTTATTATTCTAATTATTTTGATCTCAATTATTATCAATAATGGTACTGATTCTATTGGCAACTTGATTTTAGAGCATTTGTATTCTTTTCTTAATAATGTAATCGGAAAAGGACGGACACAGTTTGACAGTTTTAAATTTAATTTAGAGCTCTCAAACCTCGAGCCTATTGTTTAAATATATAGCGTGCAGTAAAATTTGGAGTCTTTAAATGTAAAATTCATGTTCCGTCCTTTTCTCGCAATACTAAAAGGAGGAGGATGCAAATACTCTAAATTTAGTTTAGAGAAAGACAATAGAATCTGCGCCATTACTTACCTACCTAAATCGAGCAGCTCTATCTTTAATATTCAATTAAAACCAAGAGCAATTATTGTTTTACAAACAGAATGATAGTAATGTGGACAAATGGGTGATAGACCTTTTAACCTCAAACGCATTTTATTGTTGTACTCAACGAATAACAATGTTTTACTAATATGTTTAATAATGTTGCGTTGATTTAATAAACATTATATATTTTTTATTTGATTTTATTAACAGGGCTCTCTCCGTCACTCGTTTCATACAATCGTAGTTCCAATTTCATTTGAATACTAAGCAACCAAAGTCCATGAAATTTTGCAGACATATTCTAGAAACTAATATCTGTCCCTGTGGTGTTTTAGATTTTTCTAAAAATATGTAGTTTTAAAATTACAGGGGCTCAAAGACTTGTATGAATTTTTTTAAGACCGCGAAACTTTGAAACCGAATATTTTAACAGAAATCTGGAAAACCACAGACATAGATATTAGTTTCTAGAATATGTCTGCAAAATTTCATGGACTTTGGTTGCTTAATATTCAAATGAAATTGGAACTACGGTTGTATGAAACGAGTGACGGAGAGATCCCTCTTAACAGCTATTAGGTAATTAACCTGAGGTACAGATTGATAACATAGGTAATAATTATTCACAGAGGTTCTAATCTATCAAAAATAATAATAATACGGGCCTGTAACTGAAACGGTTATGTACATAAATTATGTTGATGAAGACTATATTGTTACAAATCGAGATAATTTCTGACCGATATAAAATATAGAGCATGTCAGACGTCATTTTCCTCCACGCGATAAAAAAAAAATCGAACAGTATTACTTACATAGTTACTACTTATTTGTTTTTGTTCTTTAGTCATACATCACTGAAATAATGTATTATGAATTACGAGTATTGTTACAATAAGTCAATAATAAGGAAGCAGAGTAAATAATATCCGGTACCTATACCTAACGTTCCCACCGATGTTTATATGTTTCCTTTAAATAGCGATGATGCATTACCTGAAACAGAAAGAAAAATTAAATAAAACATTATACTGTACATATTACATATTATTACAACAATAATTATATATCTATCCCGACCTATGATGTGCTTTCTTGTAGACTTATTATCTGTATGTTGCAAAAGTGTATCTATTTGTTTCCATCTTCGGGTAAGAATAAGCTACTTTTTGTCCCGGAAAATCAAAAAGTTCTCACGGGATTTTAAAAACGGAATCCCACGCGGATGAAGTCGCAGACAATATCAAGTATCATTATAACAAACAGTAATTTTGCTTTCTTTGGCTAAGTAAAGATTTTAATACTAGGTAATCCGACAATGCATGCATTACGAAATTAGACGTTTACACATGCAACTGATAGTAAAATTAATGTTGTAAAACTAATTTCATGCCACTAATTTCGTATAGTGAATTCCGCTTTATGGACTTTGTTACATTGTCTTTGTTCAGTCTCTAACTGAACAAATCCAGTGAAGTCATTTCGAATTACAGCCTAAGTACGGGTTACGGCATAACGCAACCATAACAAGACGAACGACATTATAACAACAGTTATTTGGCAACAACAAACAACAATTGCAGTCGATTCTGGGGCATTCCATCACGCGTCGACCCGCGGCGTTCAACTCAGCCTCGCTTCGACAGACAAACGACGAAAATTCCAAATGGCCCTTTGAGATATTCGCTGAGCGATTGCATAGCTCGGTTTTTGTTGCCATAACGTTTTTAGGTTACGGCGAATAGAAAATCAAATGTAAAGGTCAAGCAAGGCCAGCAAAATGATGAATATGTACACTCCTTTTTTTTTGATCACAAAAACTTTCATCTTATTTTCAGAGTCAAAAGATTGCAATATTATACTCAAAATATCCACACTAATATTGTAAATGCGATAGATATACATATATTCTTTGGGGCCTTCTTATAAAAATTACTGCTTCTGACTCCAGGAGAAAAATTTGAATGGTCTTAGGGTTCAAACAAACTACCTATTTGTAAAATAGGTTGAGGTACACTTTTACAATGTTCAATCAAAATTAGTGTGTGAATTTTATAAACTATCCGAAGATGCAACATTCGCATCCTCTTTTTGCTAATGTAATATGAAAAAGACAGACACAGTTTGACAGTTTTAAATTTAATTTAGAGCTGTCAAAGCTCGTGACTTTAGCTGCCAGTCGCGAGCCTATTAACTAAATTTGTAGCGTGCACTAAAATTTTAGAATCTTTAAAATGTAAAATTCATGTTCCGTTCTAGCAAAGGGCAATATTAAAAAGAAAAAGATGACTCTAAATTTAGTTTAGAGAAAGAAAACAGAATTGGTACCATAGTCTACATATAAAAACAAAACCGACCCAAGAAATCCACAAACGATAAATATGCATGATCAGTGAAATTGTACAAGAAAATTGCAGTGGATTGCACAAAACCTCTCAATTCCGTATCAAAAGACAGCTGAACCGGAACACAAGGGCGCAGGAGACAACGGCCTGCGGTGATCATGAAACGCTATTTCAAATAAGGCGCTAAATTAAAGATATACGAGTATAGGTACCTCGATCAAGGGAAATTGTGTCTGAGAAAGTAATGCGTATGAAGCTTTGACACTGTTTTCACTTGCCATATTTTTCCGTACCTTAAAAAGAACAAATAGATCTACTGGAATTCATATCTATAATACTAACACCCGCTTATAGATTTCAAGTCAATGGAGAGATCACACTATCACACTAATATTATAAAGGCGAAGTTTGTGTGTATGTGTACGTGCGTGTATGTTTGTTACTCCTTCACGCAAAAACCACTGGACAGATTTGGTTGAAATCAGAATGGAGATAGATAATATCCTGGATGAGTACATAGGCTACTTTTTATCCCGGAAAATCAAAGAGTTCCCACGGGATTTCGAAACCTAAATCCACGCGGACGAAGTCGCGGGCGTTAGCTAGTCTGTAATATAAGTTCTAATTCTTCAGGCTTTTCAGTCTCTGAAATCTGAAGAGTCAGTCAGTCGCAGACGAAGTTGCGGGCATCATCTAGTCACACTAATATTATAAAGGCGAAAGTTTGTATGTGTGTGTGTATGTTTGTTACTCCTTCACGCAAAAACTACTGGACGGATTTGGCTGAAATTCGAAATGGAGATAGATAATATCCTGGATTAGCACATAGGCTACTTTTTATTCTGGAAAACCAAAGAGTTCCCACGGGATTTCGAAAAACCTAAATCCACGCGGACGAAGTCGCGGACGTTAGCTAGTCTGTAATATAAGTTCTAATTCTTCAGGCTTTTCAGTCTCTGAAATCTGAAGAGTCAGTCAGTCGCAGACGAAGTTGCGGGCATCATCTAGTCACACTAATATTATAAAGGCGAAAGTTTGTATGTGTGTGTGTATGTTTGTTACTCCTTCACGCAAAAACTACTGGACGGATTTGGCTGAAATTCGAAATGGAGATAGATAATATCCTGGATTAGCACATAGGCTACTTTTTATCCTGGAAAACCAAAGAGTTCCCACGGGATTTCGAAAAACCTAAATCCACGCGGACGAAGTCGCGGGCGTCAGCTAGTTTAAAATAAATATTGAAACTCAAAGCTCTGGGTCACAATGCTAATAAAATCATTAATTACGACTTTAGTGCTGTTGTAATTGAGACTTGATCGATAAAGCTTAACCTTTCAGATGATTTTGGTATCTGATTACCAATATAAAATTATAGAATCCGATTACCGAATACCGATAAAGTTCGGAACAAGTCGTACAAACTTCTCTTGCATTTGCGCCGAACAAAATATGACCCACTTACAGAACTTGATTCAAGAATCAAGACGCTGAATCTATGTGGCACAAATTAATTACTGTATTCAAAATTGTGCATTGATATACAGGGTGTAAACAGAACGCTAGCAAAAATTTTATTATATAGGCTATTTTTACACTACCCAAACACAATCCAATGGCAATAATCATTTGCCTAATGTTGTAGTTTTAGTGGTTTAGTATTTTTCAAACCCGCAATGTATAGCGTCCAAAACTCGGATTAATGCCCGTCCCACGACGCGGTATTGACGCCGAGTGGCTTTTTAAGTAACGTTCGTTGACCTCTAGCGTCAGTCAGATGTTTTATTTGCAATAGATTGTGAACTTTTAAATTTTTTTCGTAGTTTTTTATGGTATCTTATTAATAGTCAAAGTCAAAGTCAAAATCATTTATTCGAAGTAGGTACAATTGTACTCTTTTTGATGGTCGAACTTGTTAAATTTGTACGATATAGTGGTGATAATTAATTACGTAACTTAAACTAAAGCTACAAGGGTTCCAAACGCGCCCAAGTCTAAGAAGAGCCCACAACAAACTCAGCCATACTACATAACACCTACATACAAACATAATAATCATCAATACTATCACCTGTCTTCGTTTTTGCTGGCGTTCTGGTTACACCCTGTAGAGTCGTAGACATGACAACACACACTTATCACTAAACTAAACTATACAATTATAAGTAAGACACTTGGTGAAATTTTAATGATACACCGTTGGTACACTATCATACATTTCGAAACTGTTACAACATTTAAGAGACGTCGTCAATTAAGTAAAGTGACAGTGATGAACTGAAACTAAATAGAAACAAAATACAATAACGGTACCAAGTTAGGGTTTATGCACACTGTCTAAAATACTCTTAAATCAGGAAAGAAAATCAGAGAAGAAACACTAGCGCGCTCCACAGCTTTTTTTCACAGTAGTCGTAGTCACGTAGTTTGATTCTCATTTGATTGAATAATAAGTTTCGTATTTCTTAATTTAACAAGTTTGGAAGTTACATACTGCAGGCAACATGCACTGTTCGAAGACTTTGTAGATGACTTGTATAGTACAGTATATTATTGTAAATTGAACACTTGGAAAGAGCAACCGCCGAGTTTCTTGCTGGTTCTTCTCAGTAGGAACAGCATTCCGAACCAGCGGTAGATTATTTTGACGATTCAAAAGCACTTGTAAAAGTTTAATTGAATAAAAATATTTTGAATTTGAATTTGAATTTGATCTTCAAGCACTGAGGATTTTTGGAAGACTAACTTCTGAATACAAAGTATCTATTGTACGAATGACCCTACGTTGTATATTTTCTCGAGTTATCGAGAGTTTAATCACGTTATACCTTGACCCTTTACTGTAATTGAAAAATTGTAACATTGAATGATAGTAGTTCTTATGCCCAAGTGATAAAAGTCATTTTCGCGATTAGGTACTAAGTTACTGTCAATGTCGTAGGTTAATTAAAATTGATTGAATGCTATACCTACCGATGCATTGCAAATAATGTAAACAAATTACACGCAATGAGTGTTGCAATTTAGTATTTAATTAATGGTAACGGCTTTTAAATTATAGATATTAATTGTTATTAAGGTTACGTACACAGAATCGTAGAATACAAAATATACCTACCCAGCCAATTCTAGCAAGTCATATGGCGCGATGGCTAGCAGTGCCATCAAAGCGGCTTTTTTAGAAATTATAATAATTAGGAACTAGGTGCCGTATAAAGTTTAAAACTAAAACCCTCTGCTCCTCTTAATAAATCCTGAAATAATTCAGTAATTTTGAAATTGTCTTTTTCTTTCCAATTGTACTAGATTTATATAATTTATGAAAGTTTTCTTCAATTTTCATGCGTTGAGTTTAGCAAGACGAACATATTTTTAAGCGATACCTAATAGGTACCTTATTCTAGACTATAGCTAGTCTAGAATAAGGTACCTATTACTACTACTACTACTACTACTACTACTACTATACTAGCTAGCTCTTCTTCCTGTCAAGACTATAGCTATAGTTCGTGACAGGTCAAGATAGCGATCGGGTTGAGACGCCCCGCACACCCGCACAGCCCCCGTGCTAACCCGGTGCGGGATAGTGCGGGTGACGTGCGGGTGTGCGGGGCGTCCCCCCCGCCTCACACCCCGATTGCCATGTCGACCTGCCGCGAACTACAGATTACCTAGCTAGTGCCAACTATTTCCGGCCCACGTGTTCGAGTAGTTAAGCCCACTCTACATTTTTACAGCAATAATTACACGCGATCTTCAAACGCAAGCAATATCTTTCGACAGACATGACATCACATCTTGTCAGGTGGCGTTTTCGTGGAACGATACATTAGGCTCTTTACGCACTGCATCCGATCCAAGTCCGAGAATTCTCGAATCGGGTTTGTCCGGATATCCGGATTCGATCTGAGTTTTCTCGGATTCTGATCAAATGTAGTGCGAAAAGAGTAACCTCGATTAAAGGCTTAAGGGCTTAAAGTTACCTCGGTTAAAGGCTTAAATTGATAAAGCCCTGGCTAAAAATAAAGATAAACGTGGCACTGAAATTCGACAACACTTCAAATCTTTCCGATTGAACTCCTTACCAAGCACATAAACCCAAGTTTATGTGCTATTAATATTCTTTTGGATGACAAAAAGCTTTATCTACCTAATCTATCAAAATCTGAAAATGGAGGCACAGAAGATTTTTTATTTTTTATTTTTAAACTTTAATAAAACATTGCCGTCACGACAAAGCGAAGGATTTAATTAAAGGATACGAGAGCGTTCCGTGAGAACAAACAGTACGCATTCAACCCGCGCCTGTGACCTTGACTTGCTACACCGTTTTAAATCTGTGCTGTGGTCTTGTAGGGAGGGGTCCAGGAACTCTGATTTTGGTAAATATATCGATAAATATGACATATCGATTTCGGTTTCTCTGATTTCTCGTGATACTCATTCAGCCCAAGTTCCCACGCAAAGACAACGCATTCAAGCCATACCCGTGACCTTGACCTGACAAGAACTCTAATTTCTTTTTTTTCTTTTTTTTTCTTTTTTTTTTAAAGAATATTAGCCATTTTTTAAATGACTAATATTCCCCTTTCCTCTCCAACTAAGCGTCAGACTTGTGCTAGGAGTAGGTACGACAATAGTGCAACGGGCTTTCAGTCCACTCCTTTACCGGTTGAGCTATTGAGGCTCTTCGTTTCGACGCTCGAATTTTACCAACGTTAGTGAGACGTAAAATACTATAAGTACTAAGTTTAGAGATCGATTTGGAAAAATCAATGCGTATGAAGTAAAACCCGTGGCAATTAATGATAGTACGATCATAAATCGCGAGAGCGCCAAGTGCAAGTGCAAGCTTTGAGTAATCATGGTCTATACTACTTTAAAAAAAATAAAGAGCTAAATTTTATCGATATCAGTAATATCGAAGTCAGACTGCACTGTAGAACTTGCTTTCGCATCCGCTCGGCATCGCTGACGAAAATCGTCCAAAATGCGAGCGAGAAACGTTACAAAACTGGCCGCAAACTGGATCACTGGCCACAGGAGAGAATGGAAAAAAAAAACTAAAAAGTTGGCGGGAATTGTGTAAGGTTTCGGACTCCATCGAGTTCAACGGGAACGTTAATGTCAGATTATGGTCAGATCACACTAGGGACTTTTAGTTGCAAAACTTTAAATCTCCATGGAGGCGCGGCATGACAAAAATTAATTTCAAAAACACCAGCCCAGATTTGATCTAACAATTTTTATTGTCTAACAATGTCAATCCATCGTCGGCCCTGTTTGGAAGGCCCGGGATCGAACCCCGGTACCCCCAAATAGGAGACAGATCTTAGCCACTAGGCTCTCACCGCTTTACTTAGATATAAATCACGGAATGTGTATTTATATTGCCGCAATAACAACAAATAATAAACATTTCAAATTGGCTGCAAAAAAATTAAAAATAAAATAAAAAGTGAACCCTTCGCTTGACAGATTTCTCTTATATTGATATATTTATCTTATATTGATTTGATTGGTATGCACTGTACAAACCCTAAACGAATAAAGCGAGGCATTTTTCCGTAACATTATACAAGTACGTTTGTTTTATTACTAGCACACACACTAAATATAATATTATGTTTCATTGCATAGGAACCCATGTGAGCGACAATCATGCGCTTCTTTAAAATTTCGATAGGTATTCGATACATATTCTGAATTATGTGGTTATTGCTTACAAAATACTAGGTTAGTAGATAGCTCAATATTTCGTTCAGCAAAAGGTTTGCTATTTTAAAGTTTAAACTATCGTGAGTGATTTCTTTTATAAATATAGCGATGTCCCTATGAAAAAGGACGCCGGATGGGTTCGAAACTAGTTGGGCTTACGTCGACTAAATACGTGAGTATAGCCGTAAAAATCTAAACTTAAAAGTTTGCTGTCGAGCGATAAGTCGCTAGTGTGATTGTAGCCTTTCCAGCGCCGATCGACGGCTCCTCGTTCCTCTCCTTTCCTTTCATAAGGTCGTTGACATAACGATCATTAATTATATTTTTTTCTCACAACTTTTGCAATACCTATCTTTGTTCGTTATCTGCTGGACTTTCTGACCTTTGAATTACGAAAAATGATAAATTTACAAAGGCCGGTTATGCTAATAAATATATTGAAAACGCAGTAGAGAACATTAAATATATTAATATCGAAGAAATCAAAATGAAAAATGTAGGTACCTAGCTATTCTCAGGAGTGGTAATAGTCAAAAGTCTGTCAGTAGTAGGTATGTATTAGTGTTGTTATGGATATCCATATCCGTAACCGAAACTATCGGATATCCGAAATAAAAAAATATCCGTAACCGTAAATGAATCCGTAATAAAAGTTTTGGATAGTTTCGGATAGGGCGGAGTCTAACTAAATACTACACTCGTACGAATTAACTGTGCAAATTAACAAGCACCGTAAAATGCATTGCATGTTCCACTGCTAAAATTAAATAGCTACTTATTACATAACAGCTGTTGTTTATTATGTTGGTTTATCTATGTCGGACAGGTCACTGTCAAGTTAAGGTTATCAATTCAATTTCAAAAGATTAGTATAGTTGTACATTTGAATATTGAATGCTATAGATTTTCACTACAACTGGCTCCCTGCCGTCATGTTGGCACCATCATTGCTTAGTTTGCTTTATTCCTAGGAAATTAGGGTTTATTATTGTGTGATTTGCAATGGTGCCAACATAAGGTCAGGGGATAAGTTAAAGTGAACGTCCTGCACTAAAATGTAAATGACTGAAGGATGTCTTACGCTACAAGTTTTACTGTTTGTGACATTCAATAAATTCTACTCTAGAGTAGACAACCAAAAAACTAAGATCAAAAGACTAATCCTTAATCCAAGCCAAGAACTTCGCGTTGAGCAGTCGGGTAACAAGTGTAAATTAAAAATTTATAACATCCCCCACAAGTGAAGGTTACAGTAACTAGAAAAGAGCTGATAACTTTCAAACGGCTGAACCGATTTTCTTGGATTAATAGCTAAGAACACTCTCGATCAAGCCACTTTTCAAATAAAAAAACTAAATTAAAACCGGTTCATTAGTTTAGGAGCTACGATGCCATAGACAGATACAGAGATACACACGTCAAACTTATAACACCCCTCTTTTTGGGTCGGGGGTTAAAAAATACCGAATTCGCCGGTGTCAACAACTAACTGCAATAAGTACAAGTTTTGACTTCTGTTTATAGGTTTAGAGTTAATTGGTTCGAAAGTAATAATTTAAACATTATTTAATTCTTTTCAGTGCTTTTGAAGTCGGTTCACTTTTTTAAAGTTTTAATTGAGTTTAAGAGCTTTCAAAAATTTTTCAAGCCAAATACTAGCTTTCTTTGGTTTGATACACGAATCTGATGACTCCATAAAAAAACTGTCATGTGAATGCTTGTGACCTAAAATCGCTCGACTTTCTCGAAACCCGATTACATTTTTACAGCCCCTACTTTCTGTTTTATATGGTTTTATATTAACTGACGCTTTTTATTTCGATATTATTTACACGTGCACGATTTTCGAAAAACATTTCGATTGATTCGGAATCGTAAAATGATTGATGAAATTGCCTATTAAACTGAACTAAGTAATAAGGAAGGACATTCACTTTTAAATTTATTCCCAACACTGACCTCTACTAATACAAGTGGGTACGCTGGACTTGCGCTTGCCGACATTTTTTTTGAAGCAACTTGATTTTTGCCATTTTGGCGCTGATAGCAGCAGTGAGCGTCATATTGTGAGCATACTCGGAACTAAATGTTAGTGATGAGACATCTATCACAGCGAACTAGAGTGAGAGAATTCTCGGTTTGATCCTGAATCGATGATATGTGAAAATTTGGCTATGGTGACGTAAAATAAAAGAAAAATAGAGCTATTTTAGGGCTACCTGCGACAAATCTACTGACGTTTGACGCCTGCCAGTGTCGTTGAAGCCTGGACGTTTAGTTAGAAGTTTCCTAACTATCGTAAACTTTGGCATAAATCAATATTTTCAACACTAAGACCGTTTGACACGAAGTGTCAATTTTAATTCCCGATGAGATCGGTGCCGGCCGGGCGATTCCAATTGGCACAAAAAAACTTATCGTTTTGTATGGCACACCTTTTCTAGCGTATTGGCATATTATGTCCATTTCAGTGCTTTTAAAATCGTGCTCGCTTTCAGGTTATGTTCGTTATTATCGAATTGTGTTTCGAAGTATTGATAAGTAAACGATATTTTTTATTGCTTTTAAACACCTTATCAGCGGTAATATGGCACCTCTTAACTTATCTTATTTTAACTTCCTTTCCTGGTTGTAAAAAATATTGAAGTTACCTCTAAACATTTACATAATATCCAAATAACCAGTAATTTCCAGATAAAAACCAGTATTAAAATAGCCTTTACTTAAAGGATTCGATATTGGTTCATACCGATCTTGTATATAGGTATAAGTATTTTAAATATGTATCGGAGTTATAGAGTTTGTAGGTTTTGTCTTGCTCTCGATTTTAGCGAATATTAAGTAATATCGATTTCAATGGATACAAATTCAATCAATGCATCTCTAGAAAGCTACAGCAAGACCCTGTCCAAAACATCACCACAATCAAGCAAGGATTTCGAAGGGTAGCTATCTTAGTTCATGGATCTACTCATGTGCTCATGGGGCCCCTTCAACAAGACCAAAAATTAGATAAACTATAGTAGTAGCACAGCCTTGAGTAGTATTTCGTTAAACTGTGGTAGTAGTTCTATTACGAATAGGTATATATTCCTCGTTCCGCATCTGAGCTAGCAAGAAATATTCTTTGCAGAATGGTTAGGTATTTATTTGTATACCTACCTTTCTGCAAAGGTAGGTACGTACCAATTTTAACCTTCTGTCACATAAAATAGTAGGTACATTTGTTGCGACATAATAAAGTACAATTCAGAGTACACAGTGCTGCATAGGTACACAAGTGTTAGCGATATACCTTTGCCTAGAGTTGAATTTAAAAAAAAGGAGGGAGTATGAGAGGACAGATGAGAAATGGCCGGAAGAAAAGCGGAGTTATTGATATGAAGCAGAAAAGATTGGAGCTTATTATTATGTTTTCAAAGTTTATTAAGCATTGCATAGATGGAATAAAGTCAGATCTTATGAGTTGAGGTTGTTTTTATTACAAGTGTAAATTAAAAATTTATAAAATCCCCGACAAGTGAAGGTTATAGTGACTAGAAAAGAGCTGATAACTTTCAAACGGCTGAACCGATTTTCTTGGATTATAGCTAAGAACACTCTCGATCAAGACAAGCCACCTTTCAAACAAAAAAAAACTAAATTAAAATCGGTTCGTTAGTTTAGGAGCTGGGATGCCACAGACCGATACACAGACATACACACGTCAAACATAACACTCCTCTTTTTGGGTCGGGGTTTAAAAACGCCTCTCTTTCTATCGCGTAAACCCTAATATTATGTCTCTCTAAGCGATAAGAGTTACGCGAGTGCCGTCAAAGGGGCGCACCGTATATTTCTCAGATCACACCCAAATGAACCCGGCTGGTCACTATCGTTGTGTGACCAATACAAGACCTTCGACTAAAATACAGTTAAAAAGGGATATTATTGACTTACTTTTGTTAACCTTCACAATTAAGTATTAATGAGCATTACCGTTACCAATCCCTACATATCGAAATGTCACGGTCCAATTATAATTATTACATTGTTGTTAAGTACAAATATAAGCCTTTTATTGACAGCTACAAATGTTTATATCCAATCATTGTTTATAGTTGTATAATGTATAATATAATTAATTTGTTAAGGACATAAAATTTTATTAATACACTGTATATAGAGGCTACCCAGACCACCAACGTCTTCTTTTGCAACTTTTTAAAATTGTTTCACTTTTATGGAGTTGAGTAGAATAACTGTACTTATTTTGTGGAGATCGAGTATTATTTCGTTATTTTCTTATTACTTACGTATACATATACCTATGTACAGTAGGTACCTATGGTTATTCATTAGTATTAAATATTACTAGCTAATGACCACGACTTCGTCCGCGTGGACTACACCAAACCCCTATTTTACCCCCTACGGGACTGGATTTCCAAAAATCCTTTCTTAGCAGATACAGACGTCATATTAATAGCTTTAGTGCGTGCCAACTTCAGCCTGATTTGTCCAATAGTTTAAGCTGTGCGTTGATTTGAAAGATCAGTCAGCCAGTCACCTTTTCTTTTTAACCCCGACCCAAAAAGAAGGGTGTTATAAGAATCTGTGCATCTGTCTGTGGTATTTTAGCTCCTAAACTAATAAACCGATTTTGTTTAGTTTTTTTTAAAGGTGGCTTGATCGAGAGTGTTCTTAGCTATAATCCAAGAAAATCGGTTCAGCCGTTAGAAAGTTATCAGCTCTTTTCTAGTTACTGTAACCTTCACTTGTCGGGGGTGTTATAAATTTTTAATTTACACTTGTTATATATTTAGATACTTAAACGTGATTTATTTGAAAATAAATGAACTTGTAAATTGAAAATTAATGTTCAGATTTAAAAGTAGTAATTTTGTATTTCGTAAGTGCAATAGATAATTTTTTATTAAATAAATAGTGTTTTAGAAAGGGGTTCCTCAATTAATATTTAAACCGAAGACCACCGACAATGTCGAGACGAGTACCTACTTAACATAACAAATTATGCAAATTAATTTCAATCGATCAACATTAGCGCTATTTAAATTTAATTAAGTACCTGATAACATGATCGGTTACACAAACGAAGGGTTCCGTACCATCGTAGGTACAAGGTATGTTAATGATGGACTGCGTGATCTATATTTAATTCAGTAAATTTTTTTCGTGAACTTGTTTGAAAAAAAATTGTGAAGGAACCCTAAATTTCACACTTTTTTCCTTTACCTAACCTACCTCCCTGCCGAATTTCATGATTCTTAGAGGTCAACGGGAAAGTACCCTATAGATTTTCTTGACATACACAACAAACAGACGGACAAACACAGACAACAAAGTGATCCTATAAGGGTTCCTTTTTGCTTTTGAGTTGCCTACGGAACCCTAAAAACAATAAACAAAACGAGCTATTAAAATTGTAAGCGTAACTGAGTGGGAGTACTTTATAGAGCAATCATTGATCAATGGAAACAATATTATGAGTACCTTATGGGTTTTTGACAGACACGACGGACAGACGGCCAGACGGCTAGACGGACGGACAAACAGACAGACAACAAAGCTATCCTATAAGGGTTCCTTTTGAGTTACCTACGGAACCCTAAAAAACAATAAACAAAACGAGCTATTTTGTAAACGTAACAGAGTGGGAGTACTTTATAGAGCAATCATCGATCAATGGAAACAATACGAACCCGCAAGTCGCAACACCGACGAACATACGATTTGTTGTCTCATTGTGACGTCAATTGGCAGGCCTGCCCGCATTGCGTAAAGATACGCTAAACAAGGAACGCCAGGTGTAAAAATATCCTACACTTAAAACTAAGAAGGTATTTTGCTAAATACGATAAATTGAAAATTCATTAGGGTTTGAGCTCCGGAATTCCGGTTTTGGTATAACTCCGGAGCTTATAAGGATTACAGGTTTTATTGTACAACCGGTGTTATCGTGAACATAACCGGAGTTTCTATTGTCATATTTTTAGAAGACAGTCGACGTTTTTGAGCAGTTACAATTATCATAACGTACGTTTTTTCGCCCTCCAGCACGATGGACCGATGATATAAAGCGGCTGGCGGGAAGTGGCTGGATGAGGAAGGCTGAGGACCGGGTGTGGTGGCGCTCTTTAGGGAAGGCCTATGTCCAGCTGTGGACGTCCACAGGCTGATGATGATGATGATGATGACGTATTTTTCTTTGGTTAAATTAATAACAATGCAGTGTAAACGTATGAAGAAGACAAACAAAACGTCCGAATGTTGATAACATCATTAGCCGCTATCTTGTACATCTTTCTTCGATGTTATATTAAGCAGTAAGAAAAGCCTTTCAAATCTGTGGCACATAAAATACACTCATTCAACATTTAACCTTAATAAAAATTTAATTACAACAATTATAATAATTAATAGCGTTCCCATTTCATATTGCTGCTCTACATCAAAGAGTAAAGCTCGATTCATACTGGCACAGAGTCAAAGCGTTTTGAAGCGACAATCAAAAATTTTACTTTGCATTTATTGACCTCATATCCACAGAAAAAAGGCGTAAATGCGTACATCTTTTCGTAGTTTTTCTCGGTAGTTGGTGCATAAAGTGGTATACTCTAGCATTTTGGTAGTTTTACCTGGAACGTTTTCCAGGCGATTTTATAGATTTAGACGTGCTTTTTTCGCATTTTCACTGTGTCACCTTGTTCGTATCTTTGCAGCTTGTGTTGCAATACCTACTGTCAAAATAGTTTTAAAAAAAAAAAAAAAAAAAAAAGAATATTAGCCATGTTAAATGACTAATATTCCCCTTTCCTCTCCAACTAAGCATCAGGCTTGTGCTAGGAGTAGGTACGACAATAGTGCAACGGGCGGGGTTTGAACCGTCGACCTTTCGGTTTTCAGTCCACTCCTTTACCGGTTGAGCTATTGAGGATACCTTAGTAGAACCCTTTAGTCAAAATTGTAGGTTATTTTCTAGATGCAAAATTTATGCTTGTAATTTTTTTGACTATAACAGCTTACGACAGTTAGGGAATTTTTGACAAAACATCGAGGCTTCGACGTCACTGGCAGGCGTCAAATGTTCCTACATTAGACGCTAGGACACATAAGAATCGCCTATTTTTCTTTGGCTTCACGTCACCCATAGCCTAATATTTGACATAATATATTCGATTCAGTATCAATTCGAGAGTTCCCTCATTCTAGTTCACTCTGCTATCGCTTCGATTAGCTTCGACTGTATCAGTGTGAATCGACCCTTAATGTTATATTTGAGGATACAACGAATAAGTTGAGTAGGTATTAGTTTAACATGTATAATTTTAGCAGATAGAAATCAGCAATAGAATGTTAATATCCGCACTATAATTAAGAAATATGTTCAATAGTTGTCTTATTTAAAGCCTTGTCTATAAACCGCACGAGTTGAATCACGAAAATTTACGCCCACGTGTACAATTCTTAGCAATTTGCATCGACTCTTATCGAACTCAGATTTATTTAAGAAAATCTGGATATCTGTACCAAGTGAATAGATGAATGATCATTCCAGTCCATCCATATGGTATAAAGTATAAACTTTCTACCTATGTAAAACATGCAGCCTACCGAATCGGTTAAGAATAATTAATCAGACACTGGTGAAAAAATGCCAGAATTATGCTTAGATGAAAAAAATATTCCTCGAAGAGGTAGCGACCCAACAGAAATAGCTAGATGAATCGTGGAAACTAGGATAATGTAAAGACAGTGACAAATTTCTTTGTGTCGTGAGTCGTGCTCGTGCGTAAATATTAGGAGGGAGCAACGATTCATTTTTCATTACAGAACATCTGAACAACTGTCTGATCCTGTATTTTCCTGTAATTCTAAACCGGATAGACGGAGAGCCACCGCGTGCCAAACTTTTGTTACTTCATAAAAGCTGAAAGTTTCTCTGCGTATTGTCCCCAGCACAGGGATGAACGATCAGTGACTATGAAGTTATGCACTATACTTTGATGTAAGATTTTTAACGCCATTATTACCTGTTATCTCCTAGAGCGACCATATAATCCAAACTTCATAGTCGCTGATCGTCCCTCCCTGTGATGAGGACAAAACGCATAGAAACTTTCAGCTTTTATGAAACAACGAAGGTCTAGAACGCACTGGCTCATGGTCCAGAAAGCTCTTTAATAAAGTTCAACTCACTAGTGACTAGACCATTTACGATGTCAGCTAATGCACACAGCTCTTTCCATCAAGGATTTCAAAATCGTAATCACAGCTAAAAGCCCGAGGTGGGTAAATAGCGGTCCATTTATTGCACTTAACTACTCGTATATTTGTCGGTTAATTACACGCTTGTTAGTTTCGAGTATTGTTTAACACGCATTTACGCTGAGATAAAAATACATTTTGAGTGAGCGAGATATTCTCACGGATGACGGAAAGTCGGAACTAGTGCGTAAGCTATCATACAAATTAGTTCTATGACTAACTTCGGAACATATTTTTACGGATTCGGATTGGATGCAGTGCGTAACCACCCTCATAGATAACCATAAAGTTACCATACCATAGTGATGAGTTATGTTAAAAACACTAAAAGCAAGTTATATAGGTCAAAGAAATAAATCATTATTAAAACTAGCTGATGCCCGCGACTTCGCCCGCGTGGATTTAGGTTTTTCGAAATCCCGTGGGAACTCTTTGGTTGTCCGGGTTAAAAAGTAGCCTATGTGCTAATCCAGGATATTATCTATCTCCATTCCAAATTTCAGCCAAATCCGTCCAGTGATTTTTGCGTGAAGGAGTAACAAACATACACACACACACACACACACACATACAAACTTTCGCCTTTATAATATTAGTGTGATTAAAATTAAAATACATCATTATGTTTTACATACCTGTATAGATTTTGTAGAGCGATTCCAGCAGCGCTTGCATCATCTTGGAAGATGTTTGTTAGCACTTGTTGTAACTATAATATTATCAGACTGAAAATAAAGCCTGTCGACGTGTTATTTGATCAATATGAACAACATGGCCTCATTATGTTTCCTATTTCATAGTGAGAAGTGTTCATCTGTCAAACTGTAATTGATAAAACGTGTAAAAAATGGAACGGAAACTAATTAAATTAAGTGGCTCGTAAACGGACTGTGAAAACTGCATCTTGCTCTAAGTCTTGTACACAATAAAAACTACTAACAAAACTAAACTCTAAAACTATAAAAACCAAAAAATCGCTTTAGACCCATTACCCACGGTCCAATTGTCGCCCAGCGATTCAATTGACGGCAAATCTGTAATTTATATGGAAGTCGCCGTGTCTATGCGCACGGAGTCGCCACAACTCGGCAAGTTCCGTACAAATCACAGATTCTAACGATCGCCGTCGACCAAGTTGCCGGGCAACTTAGTCGCCCGTGCGTAAAGATCTTAAGTAACTTAAAAATGCAAGCACAAATACACTCTCACTTAAACTAATAAACACTCACACAATAGACACACTACACCCCCACTTACACACATGCACAGTAAACACACACTCAAATGTAATAGTATTTCAGTCTATCCTGTAAAAAGATTTTTTTGTTAAATTTTTATATACTCTTTTGGGTTTTATTACTTTTGTGAAACGCTGCTAATTACGAATATATAAATAAAATAATTAAGTTAGAAAAAGCAGTGAAGTCTTTACCAAAAGACTTCGTGGGTACACAAAAGACCAGCCCGTTTATGAAGCCCTTAATAACTGAAACCAAAAATGCATACAATGCATCAAACACATACATGGGAAAACATTGTTTTATTAATGTTATTATCTTTTTTGGAGTTGAACGACCTTGTAATTGAGCAGCCGGTGGCCAAATTGAAGTAACGGTATCACCAGCTGGATCGTAATCATCAATCAGATTTGCGTAACTATCTGTTAGCAATTACTCCGTACACTTTTACAAGCCACTGGGCATGGGGAATGCTGGACAGTTAGAACAAATGGAAAATGCTGCGGAATGAAAAACTTTGCATCATCATTCCCTATACGCATACCGCTAGGGTTTGCAATATTCTACCGAAATCAATGCTTCCTAATTATAACTTAGGTATCTTAAAAATAGGAGTGAATAGGCACCTTCTAGGCCAAATAATGACTTCTAATCAGGTGTGATCGTAGTCAAACGTGTGTCTATAGAGAAATAAAAAAGCACTTGGCACTAAAAGCAAATAAGGTAGGGTTCAGAAGTGCATTTTGATTTGGGAAACTTCTTAACTGTTTACAGTAAGAAGTTATATATATAATCAAGAATTATAAGTTGTTTTAGAACTCAAGAGTAAGTTCAAAGATGAAGCCGGAGGAGCTACACATCACCTTGGTCGGGGTTATAACTCGTGAGATAAATAACCCTCAGTGTTAAGACAGACAGACAGACCAGACGAAATTATAATAAAGGTCTCTTGATTGACTACAAAAGCCCATCAAATATTACGAAACTGTTGGCAAAACATTTTGAACAGATAGAAATTAAACAAATCAAGGAATGCTAACCCAATTAAAACTTAAGTACCTGTTAAAAGTTGTATAAACTTAAAAGTCAAAAGTTTCATAAGCCCTATGTCAACGCCCACTACTATGACAACACACTGACCATCTCAATATTAAAAATTAAAATGACTCTTTGAAAATACACGTAGGTGGAGGTCGCTATTGAATAATTTAAATTTTATGTTAACCTTTTAAGGTTATCTTAAATTTTAATAGCACACCTGAGGCCCATCCGTTTGTCTTTATTTAAGTAATAACATCATTTTCACTACCGAAATTAATACTTAGGTACGAACAATAAGAAGAAGTTGAATTTTATTTAAATTGACCAAATAAGTATAAACCATACCAGCCATATTATAAACAAACGAGTTAATCACTAAAGATAAAATTAAGTATGATACAGAAATCATAGCTGTACACAATTATTAAGTTGCCCATCATACTAAGTATGCACTTAATTATCTTACCAAGGTAGTGTATTTTATAGGTATGAATTATTATACAAATCACAAACTGAAGTCAGCATGGTATTCAAAGATATCAATTGAACAAAAGAACACACAATTGGTGCAAAACATTTGAATATAAACGTGCCAATAACACCAGGTGAACACTAATGACAATCTTGTGAATGGTGGAGTAAAATTAGCCACACATAAAACCACGCTAACATAACTACAAAGAATATGTCGCACATTGAAAACAAAAATGGAATTATCCAAAAATTAAAAGTTCTGAGTTACAAATACATTAGAATGAACGAATGAATGAAAAGTTATTCTTTATTGTACACCATTATTAAAAAGAAAGACATAAAAGTAATCTCAGGGAGAAAAACAGGCTATTTGTAAAGATCATGGTCTTGAATAACTTCTATGACCACCGATGATAGCACTAATGTCATTTTCTACTTTGTTGTTTTAAGCTCAATTATTGCTAAACGCAATAAAAAATCAAAATTTTTGATAGGGTCACTTTTGTTTTCAGTGTGCGAGTTAAACCAAAACCCTGTAAATCGTGATATTTTTGCACACTTCATGTAAACAATTGTATATTTGGAAGATGTCGTAAGATCAGCACGTGTTCAGTGGAAAGTATAATATAATCAATGTATGTGTAGGTACGGAAGACAGCATTAGCTACATACTTGACTGTCTCGATTTATTTATGGACATCTGCCTAACCATCTTTAAGTTGAAACTAAAGACAAATACGAAAACACCAAAAACACATTCATCAGCAATCAATCTTGATTAATTCGAAAGAAAATGCGATTTTAAAATGGAGCATGAAAAATCATCGGCTATTACAATTTGAAACGGATGGTTGATTATTATTTATCACGAGAGCAAAATGTTGAGCATGACAATTTTAATCGAATAAAATTTTTCATTAGAACTTTGGTTATTTGGAAATGTCAAATTGCTTTTAATGAAAAAACGAAGACACAATTTTCCGATGCAATCCTTAGTCAGCTGATAGATAATATAGCGGCGCGGCGTTGCGAGATCACACTTAACACTTAACTTCTAAACTTGAAACATATCACTATAGCACTTAAACATTGACACACTCTCACTTAAGTCCATTCAACGTAAGGTCACATGTCATCCGGATACACGCACGGGCTTAGCACGTAATTATCGACAGCACGATAGTGATCGCGGGTGGGTTATCGATATGGACCATGGTTGGAGTGGATCTTGACGGGCGTCCATCCCGGATGAGCGCCCGCGCCGTCCGCGGTGTGCCACACCGCCGCCGCCACTGGCGAACCGGGATTATTTATAAATCCACACAGACAGGGGGTCGTAGAATTTGCACAACGTGTGGTATGCCAATGTGCTCATGAATACATCAGGTCGCACCGGAAACAGACATTCACGCCATCCCAAATGAATCATCCTCTTCCTCTTTTGGAAGTTTATTTCACATTATTGCATCCAACTCATACATGAAATCGTGATGAATATTGCCGCAAACAAAGAACAAATGTAAATTAAAAATTTGTAACACCCCCGAAAAGTGAAGGTTACAGTAACTAGTAAAAAGCTGATAACTTTCAAACGGATGAACTGATTTTCTTGGATTATAGCTAAAAACACTTTCGATCAAGCCACCTTTCAAACAAAAGAAACTAATATCGGTTCATTAGTTTAGGAGCTACGATGCCATAGACAGATACAAAGATACACACGTCAAACATATAATAACCCTCTTTTTGGGTCAGAGGTTAAAAAATTAAAAGATGTACAGTTCGACGGTACAGTGCTAAAACCCAATAAGTCCCACCCAACCCAATAAAGACTTAATGAAGCTTTAGCATTACAACTTCGACTTAGTTATCATGATTCCCAGGTGACAAATTTTTTCATCATCAGATTTGCGTCCACTGTTAGCTATATGTTATTCCTACAGCGTAATGCCATTTAAACCATCTCAAATTATTATTCTTTTCTTTTGGGAGTCTATTCTACACATGGATCTAACTATTATTAATTAATCTATTTATTTGTAATGCCATAAACACAAAAAAATCAAAGATGTAGGCACAGTTAGGTATGATGGTTCTCAGGTAGTATGGTTTCCATCATAAGTCATAACCCTATTTGCGTCTAGTACTGGGCCTTATTCCTTTTCAAAGCGTATCACAACTTTCTGTTTTACGCCTTTCTCATATACTACTTTACCACGGTTTTAATGGTTACAAATCGGGTTTTTCTTTATTACATTTTTAAGAAACACTAATTTGATCATATGTCTAAAAATAATAACCAATACTGAATCCCTTGACCTAGTACTTATCAACACCTCCATTCCAAATACGTAATCAGGTAATATTTTACCTGAACGTTCAAAGCAGTCCCTCGTCGAGCCGCCCACTGCAACAGGTGTTCAGTACTCATTCCTAAATCACTCTCATCCACCAACTGGCACTTGCCACGTCATTTTTCAAAGGTGGGCGAAAACATTTTATAAATTACTAGTCGAAAGAAATGTAGTTTTTTGATTTGATGAATGCTATTCGATGCATTTTTCAGTGCTGAAAATGCGAGTGACGTCAGTAACATCGGGTGGTAACTACAAAGCTCTTACTGACGTATTCACTATTTAGCATTTCTTTGATGCGCCTGTTGCGACCGATTCTAGCTGCCAACGTTACGAATAATTTTAATATGAAAAATACCTTGCATGTATCTATTACGGTTCCTGTGTTTCTTCATGTCGACATGTGGCGTACAATGCGTTTGGCCAAAAGTCATTGATTTGAAATAACTAAATCAATGCCAAAAGTACACGTTTCATGAATTTCAACTATTGTCTCCTATTAATGAATCATCAGCACCACAAACTATTCTTGATTGGCACTGAGTAGCATTAATAACACCTTGATAAATTGATATCTAAAAATAAAACGATGAGTGTACAAAGTCTTAAGTTAGTCCCAAAATATCTTCTGCAGCTATTTTGCCTACCATTGTTCCATAGAGAGTCACAAAATGTTTAATTTGGTACCAACAGCTGAATCATTCGCGTGTTGTTGTTTCATGACTGTCCAAAACATTCAAAGCTAATATAGGAAATAATTATATGTGGTTATCAATAGTAAGGGGCATATACACTTAATTACTTTAAAGAAGATAAGTAGAATTACAAGTAAACGCGAGTGGAACTACGAGACGACAAAACACGATGTATATTTCTGAGTATAAAACTAAAAAGTAAAATAAGACTAAAAAGATTAGAGTCATCGGTAAATTGTTCCAAACTATTCAAATCAAATGCAGGAAATATCTGGTGTCGACATTATAGCAGATAAGTGAAAATATGAGTAAATGCGTGTGGAACTATGACCACTGATCACAGAAGAGTCTTTATTTCTGCGGTAAAACTAAAAACTAAAGTCAGAATAGAAACGTAGAGCCATCGGTAAATTGAAATAATTAGTCTCCTAAAACTAGGTCAAGTGGATTGGACATTTCAGCAGTAGGTGAGATTTTTTGGCACACGACTTTATGTCTAGACTAGCTGACGCCCGCGACTTCGTCCGCGTGGATTTAGGTTTTTCGAAATCCCGTGGGAACTCTTTGGTTTTCCGGGATAAAAAGTAGTCTATGTGCTAATCCAGCTATTATCTATCTCCATTCCGAATTTCAGCCAAATCCGTCCAGTAGTTTTTGCGTGAAAGAGTAACAAACATACACACACACACACGCATACAAACTTTCGCCTTTATAATATTAGTGTCTAGATAATGTAAAAATATTGACATTCCAGTAGATTTAACTTGTGAAATTAAATCATGGAGGATTATCTCGAACTTTTTGTATGGTGATTCTGTTTGAGCTGGATGCCATTCATAACTCACGTTACATTCTGAGTATTCTACGGTTTCAGTTTGGTCTTTACTCTCGACAGCCGTTCCCGACGCGTCGTCGTCATTGTAAGTTTTATTGCTCATAAAGCATTCTAAAATTTGTTCCTCAGTGAAATCTTGTATTTTAAGAATACAAGCAACGTAACAAATTATAAAATATTGATGATTTTTACGCGGAAACATTCGAACAAATAATATATAACTTCGTGTGCTACAAGAAAGAGTACGTATGCCTGTAATTCATTCCGTGTCTAAATTATCCAAATCGGTCTTCCTTTTGTTTTTTCGTTCCACCATAGAAATGTGCAGGTGCTATAATTTATAGTTGTTTTATCTCTTGGTTTCTTTCTACTTTGTTTTGGATCAACAGGTAGGATGGACATGGTAGTTCGTCTAATGTTTAGTTTTAGGCAACAACGTTTATAAACAACACATCCGTCGAAATGTTTATCCTGTACAATAAACAAATATCTATTAATTCTATCTTTACCTACATCAGCGATGTTTGGTTATGTACTCGTAGGAGTTTGTAAGTTTTATTTAGACGGAGGTACCTAAACAAATTCGGTACCTTCTCTTACGCAGGCCATACACGATCAAGTTTGCCGTAAAGTTTGCGGCGTCCAGTCCACTGATAACCAGACATGGCGTCGATTCTCTTACTTTCCCCTAAACAAAGTTTAGAGTATCTGCATCTTTACTTTTAATATTGCTAAAGAAGGACGGAAAATTAATATTAAATTAAAAGACACAAAATTTTAGTGCACGCTACAAAAAACAATAGGCTCGCGACTGGCAGCTGAGGTCACGCGGTATGACAATTCTATTCTAAATTGAATAAGGTTTGAGCGTCCTTTTCTTATTACATTGGTAAGAAAAAGATGCGAATACTCTGAATTTTAGTTGCGCACAGAATCAGTACGATTATCGAGTTTACTTGACGCCGCCTCAAGTCCACTGCAAACTTGATCGTGTATGGCCAGTGTTACGCAAATCTTTCCGTTGTTGCGTAGGAAATCAATTTCTGGTATACGGCTTTCATCTGCCCTACAGGTTTACAAAATATGTTGCCGATGTATATTGAGCAGAAATATTTTTTGAAGATTACCTACTGTTTTAAGTACACTCCAACGCAAACTAATGAAGCAAACAATAATATTAGATTTATAAAAAGGTTACCTAATTGTGATGACTAGGTAGATAATTATCTCATATTATGTAGTAAACAAAATGAAACAAACAAAAACTTGCCGTTTCCTGTAGTACCCACTTCACACGATACATAGTAGAATATTTCTACAAACTGGCCCATTTTGGTATTAGGGTCATATCAATTGTCCCCATGCTCGTATATTAGGAAGTATTCTGTTAACGCGTTGTTCTGATGGTATCTTGATATCATTGTTTAAACATATTTCAACACACCAGTCATCCTCCGATATGGTCTAGTGGCTAGGATACCTGGCTCTCACCCAGGAGGCTCGG
Source organism: Maniola jurtina (assembly GCF_905333055.1). Taxonomy (NCBI): domain Eukaryota; kingdom Metazoa; phylum Arthropoda; class Insecta; order Lepidoptera; family Nymphalidae; genus Maniola; species Maniola jurtina. Next base: position 3,060,566 of record NC_060031.1, on the reverse strand, counting down.
GTTCGATTCCCGGTATCGGAAATTTCTTTTTTAAATTTTCTTTTTTTCTTTATGCTCTCGCTCTATCGCTTGTTCATATGCTGTTAATAGCAGAGGTTTTCCGGAAACAATAAAATGCTGAACTCCTCCATAAGCAATCGGTTCGGCAAGCTAATGGGCCGTTTCAGCAAATAATTCTCGGTAGGAAAGGCATTCCAAACCAGTGGTAGATGCTAGACCACATTAAATTTAAAATCAAAAAACAAATGTTCATGTTACACATTAAATCGTTATATTCTAACTATGTTAAAAAAAAAACCTTTGCTATATATAACATGAAAAAGTTTAGGTCATACGGCCACTGAAAGTACTACCATGTACTACATAACACATTCCTCCTTGTCCAAGCTACTCCATAAAAAATTAAGTGACACAAATACCTTTGTCGCTATCGTTTCAAACAACAAGCACTATACACTTTATTTCATTTCAGCTTTAAGTAGTTCAGTTTAGAACATAAGGGCATTCCTCCCAGCTACGAGTGTTATGCGGCCACAATGGTGCTAGCCTCTTTATTACCCATGAACGGCAAGCCATAAACTATTCCAAATAGACGTTCCTTCGCCCTGCCATGAACGGAACTACAACTTTATCAGACGCCTATGGAACTTTGCTCGTTGTAAAACTTAACCCGCCAAAAACATTAATGTGAAAAAAGAGCCAAGTTTTATAAGTATAAGTTAAGCTTCGCCGACAAAAGTGTTGATATCTAGATACATAGATGCAAAGTTCTACAGGTCGTTGTAGTTACCCATGGAATTTTGTTCTTTGTTATGCTGAATTCAATTCTTTAAGAGCCTCTGGTGGATACCAACTACTAGCTACTAGTTTTCTAAAAGAGTAGGTAATTCTAATTGCAGTCCCGCGTATTTACACAATACATAGTCCTCTATTATTTGTCGAAAGCATCGGAAACGCTTTAAACAGGTAGGCATAGATACCGTTTAAACTACTTTAACCAGTGCTATTTTCCTATCTCAATGAAAAAAAAAACAGCGGGTATAGGTAACATACCTAAAAACTGCAACTGATAACAAATCACTTATCACTGCTCACATGCCATTCTTGTCTAACACTCGCAGTATTACAACAAAGTGAGAGAGATGGATGTAGGAGTGCACTAAATGTTATGTTTGCGGAACGGTTATCTCACTGGGTCGCAGATAATAAGGGTGAGGTAAATATTAACTATTATGTCTAGTTGGTTGAAATGTTCACTTTTAACAAGATTCTTGAGTAGTTGAGTAGGCAGGCTTTAAATAAATAAGGCACAATTAGCGTAATTGACTGTAATCTGTCAAAACAGACAAACATGCAGGAAAAGCATAAAAACTGCCATACCCCTTCCAGGTTAGCCCGCTTCCATCTAAGACTACATCATCACTTACCACCAGGTGAGATTGCAGTCAAGGGCTATCTTGTATCCGAATAAAATAAAATAAAGCAAGTCAGCAAGCAAAGCAAGGCGGCACCACCACCACAAATTCTTGGTAGGTAGGTACTAAGTTTTACTCCGACACCGGAGTATCCTCAGAAAATTTAAGAAGGCCAATGTACAATTCGTTCCTTGTATAGGATCATGACTTCCATAAAGTAACGATTGCTTTTATCACATAGGTTCTTTGAACAATTACGTGATATACTTACTTACCAAAAAACTAAACTCAAATAGTTACAGTGAAACAAAACCTAGCGAAGTTAGTCAAAGTCAAAAGCTCCTGTCGATCTAGGAGGCTATCTAGAATCCGACCTATGATGGCCCTACACACGTCATGGCTAAAAAGCCGTCTAGGATCGTCCTCACTTTTTTTAACCCCCGACCCAAAAAGAGGGGTGTTATAAGTTTGACGTGTGTATCTGTCTGTGGCATCGTAGCTCCTTAACTAATGAACCGATTTTAATTTAGTTTTTTCGTTTGAAAGGTTGCTTGAGAGTGTTCTTAGCTATAAACGAAGAAAATCGGTTCAGCCGTTCGAAAGTTATCAGCTCTTTTCTGGTTTTCTTATAGAGGGTTTTCTGTCGGGGGTTTTTTTAACTACCTAGATACCTACTTGCCTGTCTACTATTTTTGTACTGAAACATAATTTTGTTAGGCATCTCAAGATCCGATATGGTCTAGTGGCTAGGATACCTGGCTCTCACCCAGGAGGCTCGGGTTCGATTCCCGGTATCGGAATTATTTTTAACATTACTTTTTGAAAAAGTTTGTAAAATCACGACCTCACATAATCTTCTATCTATACGAAAGTATCCGGATGCGAAAGCATCCGGAAATATAAACTGACATTCGAACAGAATTTTTCGCACTAAATATTTTCTATAAAGAGTTAAAAATTAAGAACATTAAAATAACGACGCAGCGTAAAAATAAATCCTTGGCCAATTAAAATAAAACGTGTCATAATGTAATTTAAGCGCAGTCTCAGGCGCAGTTAAGTATTTTTATAGTTATCATTATTTGTTTCACGTCACGATCGAGTGCGTTTTGATTTTAATCGATATAAATTAGCATTAATTAAATTTAATGAACGTTCGCTCACACGGTTGTTTTATACAGTTCCATTCTTAAAATCTCAACTCTGATAGTTGATCTAGGTCAAGTTTTACAATGCACTGATTTGGAAAAATAATAATACCTGCTTCATAATTTTATTCAGCAAGTATGTACCGATATAACAATAATTGCGATATTTGTAGTACGACAGACGATGGATTACATTCATTTCAGCCGCTTATCTAAGTACTTAATTTTTTTTCTGTCAGCCGAATTGTAACAACTGTTCATGTCTACATTTATTTTTTTACTAGCTTAAGTCCGCAACTTAGTCCACGTGGACTACACAGATTTTACCGCTGTAGGGCTTTATGAATTGAATTTTCAAAAATCCTTTCTTAGCGTACTATGTCTACGTCATAATAGATCATTCAAACAGCTTTTCCTTTTATATTTATTTAGACTACTATCATTATACCTAACTATGTACTTATTTAATTTTGTAGATACACGTAGTTACTTATTTATTTCATTTTCACATAAAATAAAACATTCTAAGGGCCGATTTTACAATCGACAATTCACTTTTATCGTATGAATTTTGCCGTATTGACAGATTTCCTATACAATTACTCAGACAAGTGTAAATTAAAAAATTTCAACACCCCCGACAAATCATTTTCAAATAAATAATTATGTATATCTAGGCAACGTCCATCTTGACATTTGTCAATTGACACTTGAATATTATGAACCTAAGGGTTATCTAACCTTCTTTTCTACAAGAAAACTAGAAAAGAGCTGATAACTTTTAAACGACTGAACCGATTTTCTTGGATTATAGCTAAGAACACTCTCGATCAAGCCACCTTTCAAACAAAAAAAAGTAAATTAAAATCGGTTCATTTGTTTAGGCGCTACGATGCCACAGACAGATACACAGATACACAGATACACAGATACACAGACACACAGATACACAGATACACACGTCAAACTTATAACACCCCTCTTTTTGGGTCGGGGGTTAATAAAAGTTATTTGACGATTGAAAAATCGGCCCTAAATATGTTTTTACTACTCCATTAAATTCTCGTTTCCACTTGCTCACCGTATTTCACAGTAGACGCTATATTTGGCCAAATCGACTGAACTGATAAGCGATTTAAACACTGATATGAGAACAATGGAATATTGTCGATTGTACCAATGATTGGTAAATATTAGATCTTATTTACACAAACCTCTCGATTAATACAGATAATAATATTATTTATTAGGCTGCATGAGTTCAATTGATTTATTAGTTTAGATCAGTTTAGAAAACGTAATTGCAAAATTAAGTACCTAACCAAAATGTATATAAGACTAGCTAATTCCGCAACGCGACTTTGGCCATCGTGGCTACACACACTATTAACTCCCTATTTACCCCTCCAGGGTTTGAATTTTCAAAAATTCTTTCGTAGCGGATGTCTATGTCATAATCGCTGTCTGCATGTCAAAATTCAGCCCGATCCGTCCAACAGTTCAGGACCTACAGGCTACCCTGGAATTCTTAAAGTTTTCGGAATTCAAATGTGGCTTTCGGTAGCGGTAACCAGTTTTTATGAGTAGACTTTTAAACTTTAAGCTTTTATACTGTGACACACAGATAAACAGATAGGTAGACGGGTTTAATGAACTATAATATTGTTTTACTAGGGAACCCTAAAAATTAGTGCCCATAGATGTCCCGCGCAATGCGCAATTGTACTGTAGGTAAATCTCAGGACAGCTTTAGGCTGAAACCTTTAGAGCGTAGGTTTTTGCTCTTTTGACTTTGCTCAGACTTAAGACACTGTTAAAATAAGAACGTTGTGGGCATGAATCTGTCTCATTTTAACAGTGTGTTAAGTCTAAGCAAAGTCAATGTACCTACGCTCAATTGGTTTCATCCATAATTTAATTATTTTACACTGGAATTCATAGTCACGATAGGGTTTGGGGTTTCTTTAGAGCACCACTCAGACAACATAATATGTCATATTCAAACGCACAAAGGTTGAATTTAACACATATCTGAATCGACCTCTAAAGAAGCCCCTATGTTGACTATGAATTCAGTCTCAATTTTTAACCATAATTTATTATTCAACCAGTTTTCACAGAAGTATTGCAGCAAGAAAAACAAACCTGATAATATAAGTAAGCAGAAAGGAAACCCACAATTTTATTTAAACAAATAATAATTATAGAAATTATTTCCATGAAATCGTTTATTTAAACCTGGGTGACCTTCGTTATGGTAATAAAACTTAAGGCACATTTACACTTAGTGCAAAAAACGACTGTTAAAGTTTTGTTCGACTAATCTGACAAATATGTGTCATCAAATCACAAGAATAACTCTGATGAAGGACTTTAGGCGTTTTGGACTAATATTTTTGATACTGTCAAACTGCTTCGTTTAAACATTATTGGGCGATTAAAAACATGATGAAATCTTTATATTATAACTGATTGACCTCGCACTATTCAAAAGTACTTACTTGTATTGTTAGAATATAAATATTTCTATTATATGCTATTCGTTCAGAGATCAAATGTAAGAGGGTCTCAATATTTTTTACTTCCAACATCAGCAAATATGTATAAGAAAACCGATAACTTAGATACAAATAACAAATCTTTTCATTGTTATTGCTAAATAGTTTTGTAACACGGTTGTTTATTTTGACCGAGAAACCTTGATTATAATTTGATGAGCTGCATGTACTTACCATGGACTTGGAATAACTAGATACCGCACTACGCAAGCCGTCCGCCCAACTTGCTCGTTTCAGCCGCCAAACGCCTTTTTTGGGGTTTCGTATCTTTTCCCATGTGCTAATACGCACACGGCCAGCGTGGTGGACTATGGCCAAAACCTTATCATTCTGAGAGGAGAGTCGTACTCAGTAGTGAGCCGGCGATAGATTGATTATGATGATGATGATGATAATGATGTTTCTACCCTTTAGAGGATATAGGAGCACTCCATGGTCCGTCAAGATCCGTCGAGGGAATTAAAAGCCACAAACTTTGGTCGGCTTCTTGATTCTCCGGGGACTATGGTAGGCACTCTATCTGTTTGCATTTTTTTATATTATTTTATTTATTGGTTTTTGGTTGAAGAAAGTATATTTTATTATTAAAAATGGGAAACGTACTTCCCGTTGACCTATCATGAAAGGCAGGTAGCAATGTCTTATACCTACTACAAGTAAAGGGAAAAATCCGAAAATCGTTGATTTTCGGTTCAACATCAAAAAAAGTTAAAGTGTTATTTCTTATATGTTGGTAGTTGGTACGGAACCCTTCGTGTGCCCTTCACCGGTTTTTCATTTTCATCTATACCTAGATGAAAATGAAAAATGATCATATACTATTATTTCTCTTTCCAAATACGCGAAAATTAAGATATTGTGATAGCAATCACGCTCTAATTAAATTATTTATTTTGCCATTAGTTTGTTTAAGATTAAACTCACGGGTAACCGCTACGCATTGAACCTGTGTTTTTTGCGTAGGTTTTGGGAGGACATTCCAATAATTCGATAAAAATATTTAAATAATACCTGCTTTTCTGAGTGACGCCAATAGTAGTTTAGGCAAAAATAAGCACAATTGTTTCATACTATTTAATGAACATACGGTGTCTAGCTATTCCAAGTCCATGGTACTTACCTATAAACTAAAAGGGAAGTCGTTAATTACTAAGGAAGGTAATTATAGGTATATAATTATTACGTATGTAGAAACATAAAATTAAAATACACTTAAGTTAATAGGTACTTGACTGTATGATTCTCGCGACTTTGTCCGCGTGAATTAAGTTTTTAAAAAAACCGGCCAAGTGCGAGTCAGTCTCGCGCAATGAGGGTTCCGCACTCGGGCATTTTTTTCCAACATTTTGCACGATAAATCAAAAACTATTATACATAAAAAAAAAAAAAAATTGTTTTAGGACGTACAGGTAAAGCCCTTTCATATGATACTCCACTTGGTATAGTTATCTTACTTAGAAAATTGAAACACATTTTAATTTTTTTTAATGATGTAACCACAAATTCACGGTTTTCAGATTTATTCCTGTACTTGTGCTATAAGACCTACCTACCTACGAAATTTCATGATTCTAGGTCAATGGGAAGTACCCTACAGGTTTCTTCGCAGACACGACGGACAGACATACAGACAGACAGACAACAAAGTGATCCTATAAGGGTTCCGTTTTTCCTTTTGAGGTACGGAACCCTAAAAATCCCGTTGGTATCCTTTGATTTTCCAGAATAAAAAGTAACTATGTTACCGGCTTCTAGATCTTTACTATGTAGGCACAAAATCACGTTGATCCGTTGTTCTGTTGCGGAGTGATTAAAGGACAAACCAACAAACAAACACACTTCGCATTTATAATATTAGTATAGTTATATACTTAGTAGGATTTAAAATGGTATTTCGGCATACGAAATAGACAATTATAGTGATTGCAAGGTCGGAGCGTGCCTTTGTACCACTTGTACCTATTTGTATTTATTATAATAGAAATTCTTTAATAACAAGTTGGTACAGAATCAATACGATACCTATGTCCACACCACCAACACACAACACCACACAAATCTTCTAAAACACACTCAACGTACGTTTCACTCCGACACCGGAGCATCCTCGGGAGATGTAGACTCCACAATAGGGATGATGATTATATCAATCAAATCAGCAAGTTTTATCAAACGTCAAACTTTCGCTAAGTATGGAAGAGCTTGTATGAAATACACAGATGTGACGTCTTAAAAGTTGACGTCATTTGATTTTTTAGTTAGATCGATAATTTAAAATGGTTAGCTAACTTAAAACTAACAGCGGATCTGGATAACTCCTAAGAATTTTTTTTTGATATCTAGACATCATCCCAATTTCAAAGTTAGACTTTGCAACTGTAATAAACTGATAAACCCTTGAACTAATCGATATCTCCAACTAACAAGTAATGCGAAACTGCAATGGCAGGCTGCAACGGAATAAAGTATGAAATTCACTTCCGACCACAACGCTCCCCACAGAAACATAATCTTGCGTGTGGAACTAAACTTCCTAACAATATCATGTCTTATAGTAAAACGCACTTTCATTTGTGTTAAGAATATTCACTGGCAGTAATGATGCAGTCCAAGATGGACATGCTTTTATCTGAAAGGGTATGGCACTGTTCCAAAATAAGGTTCTGCGCGGCATTTTGACTGGAACAACAGTTAGGGAACTTCTAACAAGACGTGGAGCCTTCGACGTCACTGGCTGGCGACAAATGTTAGTACATTTCATGCAGGTAGCCCTAAAACAGCCCTGTTTTTCTTTGATTTTACGTCACTATAGCCTTAATATTTGACATATCGTCGATTCGGGATCAAGCCAAGAGTTACCTCACTCTAGTTCACTCTGCTATTGACTGAAACATCAACGCTCAACTCAAACCGCTAGGTCTCAAAACTTGAGCTTGTTGGTTCTCTATGTAACTTTAGCCCTCATTAAGAGGGCTCTCTCCGTCACTCGTTTCATACAAACGTAGTTCCGATTTCATTTGAATATTAAGCAACCAAAGTCCATGAAATTTTGCAGACATATTCTAGAAACTAATATCTATGTCTGTGGTTTTCCAGATTTCTGTTAAAATATTCGGTTTCAAAGTTACGCGGTCTTTAAAATTTACATACAAATCTTTGAGCTCCTGTAATTTTAAAACTACATATTTTTAGAAAAATCTAAAACACCACAGACACAGATATTAGTTTCTAGAATATGTCTGCAAAATTTCATGGACTTTGGTTGCTTAATATTCAAATGAAATTGGAACTACGATTGTATGAAACGAGTGGAAACGAGTGACGGAGAGAGCCCTGTTAAGTACCAAACTTGAACTAAACCAATTTAGAACACTTCGAATTTCGGAACCAATTTAGCCAGTATTTGCTGGCTTCAAGTAATCAAAGTCCATTAAACACTGTTAGAAATAAATAGACATAAATGATCAATCGTTGAGAATAAACAACTAAATAAATTACGTATTCAGAACTTGTTCCATTGTACTCACGAAATACTGCAAAGAATGTTATTGTTCCCCTAATAGCAGACTTAACACTTTCTCCCAGTTAAAAGTCCCATATGTCGTGCTCGTAGCTACTACTCACACCATAACTACATATGGTGTAAAGGTCACGTGGTGCGTGAACGGCCATTTCTCTCCATTTACGGAAGACAGTTTCTGTGACTTTTTTACGACCCATAGCCACAGATGGATAATATTTTCCTACTAGATTTTACATCTTATAACTAGCCGATGCCTGCGACCGTGCAGGTTTTTAAAAATCCCTTGGGAACTCTACAATTTTCCGGGATAAAAAATTGCCTGTATCACTCTCCAGATCTTTAATTCCCAAGAAAAAAATCACGTCAATACGTTTGCTCTGTTCCGAAGTGATTGAATGACAAACCTTATTGGTAACAAACAAATAGATACACTTTCAAATTGAATATATGGGTAGACCTGAAGAGTGGGCTACTTTTTATCCTGAAAAGTCAGAGTTCCCACGGATTTTTAAAAACCTTAATCCACGCAAAGTCGCGAGCATCAGCTTATATCTGATACTTGTATTTGTAGGATTGCAAATTAAGAATATTCATTATCCATGTCGATCAGTAAAATCAATCAAACATGACAATATCATCGTAATTCTAATGGATCAGCATGCATGATTGTAAAATTAACCAAGTATCATTTTGGCATTATTGAAAGGCAGGATAAGTGAAATAACTCTCAATTGGAACCAGTTGAATGCATTTCCTTTGGCCCCATTGCAAATCAATGACTGCTTTATAGGGTTGATAATAAAACTGTAACTCTCAAAGTTTTGAGTGGTTTCAATCTTCAATTTGTCTGGTGGGAGGCTTCGGCCTTGGCTAGTTACCACCCTTTTTTTTTTTTTTTTTTTTTCGAGGGGGAAATCTTCATAAGATACCCACTCGGGTTATGTGGGATTTGTACCCACTAAAACCCCCTCGGTGGCCCTCCTCAGCACATATTGAGAGGCTCCGGGAACTCTGACGAACGTGCGTGGCTAGTTACCACCCTACCGCCAAAGCCGTGCCGCCAAGTGATTAAGCGTTCCGGTACAATACCGTGTAGAAACCAAAGGGGTATGGATTTAATAAAAACTGCCATACCCCTTCCAGGTTAGCCCGTTTCCATCTTAGACTGCATCATCACTTACCACCAGGTGAGGTTGCAGTCATGGGCTAACTTGTATCTGAGTGAAAAAAAATCTGATTCAAAAGCCTAATTTACTTCTTTTTCCCAGTAAATTCCTCATCTATTTATGTAAGACTAGCAGAACCCTGATATTTCTTCATGGATTGAATTACATTATTGAATAGTCAAGTGTTTTTCCGCTATGTTGTTATCCTCATATAGGTATTATAATTTATGGCCCTTAGCACTTGGGCATAATCTATCTATTAGTGAAAAAATTCAGAATCGGGTTATTAGCTCTGGATATTACCCCTTACCTCTTTAAAATGAAACGATAGCTAGCCTTTTATTTGAGAATATTCACATCTTATACAATACCACTGCCGAACTTTGCGTTCCGGAGCTAAAATTTATTCCATGTTTCAGTGGTACCTGCTACCATCAAAGAAGGTATTTTTGCGACATCTCACAACCCTACTTCAGAACGTGCCCATGCAGTTGCAGACATGAACAAGATTGCGTATGAATATATCTGAATAATTACTCCAAAACACACTATGAATAATAATTTTATCCATAAATTATAGTACGCGATGTTTCGTCATGAAATTGCGGAGATGAAACCAGTACTTTACTTTAAACATGCAAAAAACATTGGGTTTTTGTCAAACTTAACCATAACAGTTCGATTTAAGATTTGAACTGATTAGCATTTTTGTATCAATTCATCATATTATTATCATGACACAACCATTTAAATAAAAAACTGAAGCTTCCGTTAAAGCTCTGTTAAGGTTATTACTTTACGAGCCTTTCCCCTGATTATATTATCATTTAAATAGGCTATAGCCTACTTCAGAATAATTTAGCAATCCATCAGTGAAAGAAGGTTCATTAGTTTAGGAGCTAAGATGCCACAGACAGATACACAAGTCAAACTTATAACACCCCTCTTTTTGGGTCGGGGGTTAAAAATTAATGTAGATAATGTAGGCTTTAGATGTACTAATAGCGTTGAAATAATTACACTCATTATATTTATCATTCATCATCCCTGGTAACGGGTTGTCATTTTTTTAAGCATGCTACGATTTCAAAAGGTGCGTAAACCCCGCTCCAATACTACTCCCTATACACTTATGTGTCACACACATAAGTTTACGAATTTGTCTTCACTTTTTAAAATACAATTGTAGGAGCTTTGCATATCTAGAGTTTTATAATACTTATTATATTCGTCATCTCCAAAGGTCAATTCTTTTAAATTGCTTACTTAAGAACAGCCACACGCATGAGGCAATCGAGTTTACTTGTACCAAAAATGTCCAGACCATGCATTTTTGAAATGAAATTGATATACCGTAATCTGAGTGGAATTATTTAAGTAGTAGGGGATTCGCCGGTTCTGCCCCAGGCCCTGGCCCCCTCCCGTGCCTCGCTGCCTCAGCCCCCTCCGTGCCTCGGTCAAGATCGAAACCTAAAAAAAAAAAAAAAAAAAAAAAAAGGTTTTGGGGTACGCTGAATCGATTGCGCTCACTCCCGACGTCGTATCTCTAACGGTTGCAAAGTTAGCTTTTCGAAAAATTAATCCCTAGTTCGTTATCTAATTGCTTAATCACCTACTAATGACGCTCTATTGTTCGCTGGCTCGTTGCTTCATTCTATGGGTTTTAAAGGAAACGCATGAATCATAACTACTCTTTATTAGCCTTCAAATATTGATTTAAATAACTCACATAAAAATATATCATTCTCTACTGTATTTTCATTGAATAAATCTAAAAAATCTGAACTTGTATAGTAACCCGTAAATATGAAATACAAATACATTATACAATATTCTCCACAAACTGATGTGTAATCATTCTGTATCCGCCTTGTATTGAATTGCCATATTCTTGTGTTTCTTTCCAAGAACTGCTTATGATATTTTGGTGGTGCTCGTCCAAATGAATCAAAATATTGTCCAACACCATTTGTATCTATATATATGGCTATCCAATGCGATCCTGGTTTATAATCGGGGTCTAGATTGCTTATTAAATAGGCGGGTGTTTCAACATAAATCGGTAACCGGTTTGCGGCATACACATTGTCTTGCAGACTTGGGTGGATTCTTCTTAAATATGTCTTTATCCCTATTGTATTCATATTACTTCAATACTACTGATCTTATCGCTGCCGAGGATCATACATGAATGGGACGTAAGACCATGTTATTTCAGATATATTATAAATCATCATCATCATGATCAACCCATCGCCGGCTCACTACAGAGCACGGGTCTCCTCGTGAGAAAGGTTTTTTGGCCATAGTCTACCACGCTGGCTGAGTGTGGATTGGCAGACTTCGCACACCTTTAAGAACACTATGGAGAACTCTCAAGCATGCAGGTTCCCTCATGATGTTTTCCTTCACCATTAAAACAGTGTTATTTAATTAAGTACTTGAAACGCACAAGACTTCGAAAAGTTAGAGGTGCGTGCCTGGAATTGAACCCCGACCTCCGATTAGAAGGTGGTTGTCTTAACCACTAGGCTATCACAGCATAGTCTTATTAAAAATAATGGTCCATAACTTAAATAAAAACAAAAAATATTTCTTGTATCAGTGTTTTATTACAAACCTTAATAATAATGTAGGTACAAATTATAACTTAATCTATTTACAGAAATTAGGTTTCTTAGCTGCTATAGTCCACGCTTACATTACGATTTTTATCAATTTCAATAACATTGTCAAACTCTGCATATACGATGCAGTTTATCGTTTCAGGAATAGCTGAATCAAAGCGAACTTCTAGCCTCACACTACCGTGCTTTATAAGATTCCAATGACTAGAGTGAGCTGATAAATCAGGAGTTAAATCGAATGCTAAGAGACAATAGCCTTTTGCATATTGTTCCCTAGATATTCCGTTCCCTTCATTTAAAAAATGGATTCCCGTGCCTGAGAATAACGTATGATAGGCTGAACTGAAAGTATTATCATCGAATGATGGTTGCAAAGCTTTTGAAGGTATTTGTTGGCCATCAATATATAAACTAAATGTATTCATATGATAATTTTCAAAGTTGAATGGATTTTTCGTAAGAGTTCCATTAAATGCTGCGTTGTTAACAAATCCGACAATACATCTTTTAGGAACTTGACCAAGAAAAATATTATCGAGTGTTTTACCCTGAACCCCTGAAGGAATTGTTAAAACTTTAACTTCCGCTCGAGTTATTGGATATTTTGCAGTAGTAGATGCTAAAACTTTTTGATGTGCAAGTAATACAGTCGGATTGATCCGCGCGCGTCGAACTATAAGGGTTGCATCCGTGATACACACTTTAAGTTTTAAATCATTTGAAGAAGCCATAAGACTGAAAGTTTCCCTTGAGCGAATTAATTTAACACACATCTCAACACCATTAATCAAAAATTTTTCCTGGTTGAATATATCACCATGTAAGTGTCCAATCATTTCTATTTCTTTACTTTCGGCTGCAAGACTCTGTCTTTTAGTAAAACCTGTATTTTTTTCATCTACTGAATCCATATTCCCCGCAGTATCTTCATACCAAAGACCGCAAGTCAGGTGAGATTCTTTTGCTGCTGGCGCATAGTTTAATAATGTCTCAATGTAAGCACGGTAAGCGTATGTATTGTTTGGAGGTGAAATGAGTTTTTGATTCAAGTATACATCCAGCTGACTGAAGACTGAATGTAACCAATTGTTAATTGGAGCTACAACTGCAGATGAACTAAGTTTTGATAAGTCTTGATTCACTATCTTAGCTTTTAAATGGATCAACGTATGAGACAAATCTATGTAGTCTTCGCTCGTTCCAGGTATTTGAAATTCTATCGGTCCATCATCAGCAAGGGATGAAATGGGTTTGTAATGAATCCATAATCCATTTTCTATACTTGTTTGCGTTGATGGCAAAGCAAACAAATCTAACTCTGATTTAATACACTCACATGAATGATTATGTAAAAAAGACATAGTTAATTAGAAAATATATCTTTTATTTTATTTTGACTGAGCCTTGATTTTTTAATAGCTTTCACTTTAGCTGTCAGCGGTTGAATGAATGAAGATTGTCGTTTTCTTTTAGTTATATATCCTGAGCCAGACATATTAATTCTGTCTATCTTGTCATGAACTTTCCTTTTTAAGTTTGAACTAGCTTCCTTAAGACGAGTTTTGATAGAATCTTCCAAAGGTCGTGCGCTAACCATATCCGATAGAAGACCAACACCTGCATTTAATGCTTCTTTTCCTACAGCTCGAGCACCACTAGAGAGTAGTGGTAAAATAGACCTAAACAATCCTCCAAGAAAACTCCCAATACCATGACCACGTTGATATGGTACACCTTTATAAATTACTCCAATACCTGACCCAGCCTGATGTGAATAATATTGCTCGTAAGGACAAGTTATCTTTTGATAAGGATCCATTATAATTTTCTAAAGTGAAGTTTAATACACACAGTTCCAAACTGGAATGGGATTTTATTGCCTGTGCTTGACCTTATATCTATTTCAATAGTATCAAACTCCCGCCGCATAACAGGTAAATAGTGAGGTGGTGAGAAAATATGCATTTTATTTGCTCCATATACATATGTTGCCGTATCTAAAGGTACAATTCTGAGAAGAGGAGTCATTACATCCCCCACAATTTGCGGTTCTATTATATCACAATAAACAAACAATTGAGATGGCAACCCTAATTTTAAATTAGAAGGATAGCTCCCAATTTTATTTACTGCAAGATTTTTGTTTGGTTCAAATCCAAGTTGTAAACATAATTTGGTTGACAACTTAAGTGTGTCAATTGAGTTATCCAAAATTGATACTGATACGTGTTTGGTTATTTCATCATAATGAAATACTATTTCTTCAAAAGTATATCTATTTAAAGTTTCTATAACATGTTGAATGCTGTCATAGTTCATGGCCGGAATCCGTCCTTTATAGTGCACTAATGAATGTGTGTCATCATCAGGCATCAAAACCCATTTAGATGTGTTAATAACATTTTCATGTTCTTGAACAGTAAATACCGTACAAGGATATTGAATTTCTACAACTCCAACAAACCATTCACCTTCTAATATAAGGGATTTTGGTAACTTCGTTGAAAACATAGTTGTTTTGTTTTCCGGGAAGTATTCCATTGAACTATTACTAAGTAAAGTCAAATAAAAGTTTTCCTTTATCATATTTGATTTAAATTAGACTCTAAAACCCAACTGTTAAATTTATCAGGATAACCTTTCCACTTCACTAACACTTCTTTTCTGTTGCCGGAGTATCGAGAACTAATGATTTTATCTATTTTATAATTTGAGGAGGGGTCATAAAATACTTTTTGTAATTCTTTTTCATAAAAAGTTCCAACTATAGGTTCGTTTTGTAAATCTTTCAATGTGTAAACTACATGTGGGGATCTATCTATTATTGAAGATATAACAAATATTTCATCACTCCAGTTAGATTCATAACCTTTTTGAAAAATGTGTTTATATTTTGAAATTCTAACATTATCACCAACATGAAATGTAGGTAGTGAATTTTGTGATGATGGTTTGTTAGTTGCTTTCCTATCATATAAATTTCTCCAAACAGTCATTATATTGTTAGAACTAACATCACAAGGACACATCTTAATACTAGAATGAAAACTATGGTTATACGAATATACCAAGTCTTGTAAAATATCTATGTATTTATATGTATTTTTGTATGTAAAATAGCGCCACATTTTAGATTTCAGAGTTCTTTGAAACCTTTCTACAATACTTGCTTTTATATCAGGATTATTTGTAGTGTAATAATTTATATTTTTGCTTTTAAAATACTTTTTAACATCTTTAGAAACAAACTCAGTTCCTTTATCCGATTGTATGTGTGTAGGAGTAGCATTAGATTCATTAAATATACTTTCAAAACATTCGATTATTGTTTTAGAGTTTTTCTTTTTCATCGACCTAGCATAAGCATATTTACTAAAGACATCAATAACACACAATATATAGTTAAAACCATCATTATATTTCGAATAAGTTCTCATATCACTAAGATCAGCCTGCCATAATTCATTGAGATTTGATAATATGTATTTGTTTCGAGAAAACTTTCTGTGAACAGGTTTATGAAGAGTATAGGTTTCTTGTGATTGTAACCATTTCTTTACATCCGTTTTACTCATTTTACCTTTCATGGTCTTTGATAATTTATCAATGCTACTAAACCCAGCTGGGTGTTTTGGATTATAATATATATTATTAATTTCTAATAAGGGGTCCATTTTTCCCAATCAATTTTCTTCCTAATTTTTTTAGTATATTTATCACCACTACCTTGTGGAGTATTTAAAGTTCTTTCATCAGATGTAGAGTTCCCTTCGAGTGATTTCATCTGAAGTTGATGAATAAAATCCGACCTCTTAGAATTTCCGATGTAAGTCAATGGTACTTTGATTGCATGTAATGCCTTGGCAAACTTTTCCCAACCTATTGGATCACTTTTTTTTTAGTGGTCTCAACGAATCATTAATTAGATCAACAATATTACTTCCAGGGACTTTTTCATTATTAATTATCACTGTACCATCATCATCATCCCAATAAATTGTATTTTTACTCAAAGAAATCAAGTTTAATAACAGCTCACCTTTTTTCAAATATGATTTTGGTATAAGACTTAGTATTTGAGTTGTTGAGTAACGTGGTTGACTATGTTCATTCGAATTTTTATTTTCCTTCACTTCAGCTGTTGGTGACTCGAACGATACTAAGTCTTTATTTTCCATGTTGTTATTTTTATAACTCTTAGTTTCATTTATATTGTCAGTAATGATTGGCAACTCGATAGGTTGTCGTTCTCCTTCGGTAAAATGTAGGTATCTTTGTAGAATTTGTAGATATAAAATACATTTTTTCCGATCTTCGATATTACTATTTAAAATCTTTTGCATTTCTGCATCTAATCGGGACATAGGATTTTCAGTATTGGTATGCTGCTTTAGTTTTTCTATAAAACTAGGCTCAACAAGCAACATTTTTTTAGCATTTTCCATTTTAAACTATAGATGATACTAATCCACTCAAAATAGAACCCAAAATTAAAGGTAAAAATGCTCCTCCTTTTTGAATCAATATCTTTTTTCTTAGTTTATTTTTTCCCTTGCGAACCAAAGTGCGAAGTATACTTTTAAATTTTTTTAACTTTTTCTTTCGTCTATCTTCTAGTGGAACTTTACCTTGTAATACGTTGTGAATGCACTCACAAATGCAATTTATCTCTTCTTCTTCACAGGATTTTAATAATGCTTTTTGATATTTAGGTTTAAGTGTATGCAACGCTTGTAGCAGCTCTTTATGTGTCTTTAGGCTTCGATGCATTATTTGTAAATGATAGGAATTTGATGATTCTTTAAATATTTATAATCTTTTGGTGGGATATATACGACGCAACATTCATCAGAGGGAAATATTTTTGTCTTAATTCGACACATGTCATTTGTGTCTTGTTTCAGATCAATCATCAAATATCCATGTGCTTCTTTTGTCGCATCCTTATAGGCATCCTCAATGAATTTTGAATTTTCTGGTGACACTTGTCTTGATAGGTATCGTATTTGTGTTTTATCACGAGGATTTTTAAAATAAATAATGTAACTTGAATTCAAAGATATATCTCTTTGTCCTTTTCCCTGATGAAATAAATTTTGAGTAATATAAAAAACACTTAAGTTTCTGTGATGACTACCTTTAGTGAAAATATCTACAATACGACCATCAGATTCTCTCATAAGATCATCAATTATAACAAGGTGAGCATCTTTGCCATCAAACATTGTAAGATCAGGAATTCCTTGATGATAGTTAACATTTGATAAATTATATAGTGGTTGCATTTCATCATAACACCAAGTAATTTCAGCAAAGTCTCTACTGCAAATTTCTTTCACATATTTTATGAAATTTGTAACAAAATTTGTTTTTCCACAACCACTTGGACCAGCTACGATTGCAGTAAATGGATGAATAAAACACAACATTGTAACGTGTGTTACTTGAAAGGTTTAAAAAAAGACTGAGACATTTCAGTGACAGTATAACATTTTATTTTACTTAATATACATTATATACAATGGAATAAAAGTTCTATGAAACAAAATAAAAATCAAAAAGAAATAAATCACATTAAACATTATTTTTTTTTAAATCTATTTACAAAAATGAACTAGAGGAAAGTTGTAATAAAATACATATAAAGACGAAAGTTAAAATTAATTTCTTAAAACTATATAGTATTTACAAGTAAAAAAATAAAATAAAAGACACATCAAATTACAATAAAAATTCCTTAAAATATTTACAAGTAAAAAATAAATAAATTAAAGACACATCAAATTACATTAAAAATTCCTTACACTACATTTCTTAAAATACCTCATTATTACTAATTTTATAATGACCCCAAGCTAATGTGTCAATATCATTTTGTAAAATATACCGCTTGGTGTCATTATACGACAGACAAGTTTTATTAATGTTTTGTGTGAAAATTGCATGTTTGATGGATCGAAATCTTAGCATATTACAATACTGAATTTTTTTATCAAGTAGACACGATCTGTAATTTTCCATGGTCATATTTTTTGTGACACTTTTATTTACTCCTTTTGCTTTTGCAAAAGTTTTATGGTCCACATCCAGTGCATACATTTTTGATCTTAATCCTACGAATTCTCTTAAAATTTTCCCATTATTTTCATCTTTAAAGAATCCTAACTTTTTTTTATTTATTTTTGGATAGCCGTAAATATTATCTTGTGGATAATCGGATGTATCAAAATAATTAATTAGATCACATTTTATATCTTCATAAAAATTGTCTGTAAAAATTTGATAAATTAAACTATCTGTATCTGTATACAATAACTTAATATTCTTGTTAAATTTTTTTATCATATAATTATAATGGAATTCATACATTAAAGTTTTAGAAATGTCTAAAATACAAAAACCCAAATAAATTGGTTTGTTATAAGTTAATTTGGTTCTGCGCAACTGTATTGCCACCAAGTTATCGTTGAAAACGGCTAAGCTATGGAATTCAGGTTTAGCAATTAAGTCTTGTGCCCCTAAGACTTTACCACGATTTTCCCAATGCGTTAACATTTTAACATTGACTCTCTTTTCGATATTTTCCATAGTCTTGCCGAAAACGGAATTGTTCATTAATTTGTAAAAATCTTTCTCAAAATCTGAAGTAGCCAAAGTTCGCATATTCGTATTTAAATCTATATATGTTTGTAACCAAGGACTTTGGTTAAATTTTAATATTCTATGAATTTTAGTTAACTTTATACCCATACTAAGACATTGTTTTAGATTTCTATAATGAATTTTATATTTCGTTTTATTATTAAGATTGGGTACTAACTTGATATCTTTAGAATTCCCGATACGAAGATTTTCAGGGCATAAAGGTAAGTCGGAATGCAAATCATGAAGTTCATTAGGATACTCCAAATCGACTTCAAGAATAAAGCCAATATCCGATGTGTCTGATACTTTAAAGTTTGTTTCAGTGTTTACCCATTCAAACCCACCTGTTGGAAGATACTGGGACATGGCCCAACCATAAAGATTATTAGCGTCTAAATATGTTAGATACGATTTGGGTTTTTCCTTATCATAATCTTCCATAAACTGATTATTTGCTTTTGCATAACGATTGCTACATTGAGATATGCCTCCTCTGATCCCAGTTTTAATAAAAGCTATTTTATCATAGTCGGTCAATAACTCTAGCTCAATTTGAGTATATTTAAGCATGGCATCCCAACTTAAACCTGGAGCTGTGTAATAATGAGCTGGATCTAATCCGTATGTTTTGATGCAAATATCACGAAAATTTTCATATATATCCGTTAATAACAAAACATCCGTTTGCAAATACAGATTCGAATAATCTAACATGTTTTGACAAGAAAAATGACTGCAAATATCTTTTGCATGATTATAGTCATCATCGGAAACATGGGAATTAGACAGCGAATTGTAAAATTGAGGTTGAGATGGGAGTGATGATGTTTTTAAACATTCAATGGAAGTCATGTATTCATACGGATAAATACCTTTTCTTCTTAAACGACTAAAGTCATCATTATGAGGAAAGTTTCTTTTTAACGATCTAAATTGATCGTCATTGAGATTTTTTGCTAATTGATCAAGACTGCACGGCAAAAATTTGAAAGAATCTATGAATCTCAAACTTATCTGTTGGTTATTAACATTTAATATTTTTGAAAACGAAATATATCTTTCTTTATTTTGAGGTATTACTTCGATTTCACCTTCCGTAAAATTTAATGAATGAACAATGAAATGTGCGTCATAATTACTAAGATTATGTAAAATTACAGGAATATGACGGGGAGCGCGATATTTTTCCACACATGATTCATGTGCTACACCTCTTAGATTTCCAGTATGCCAGTCAAAGTCCAGAATGGATTCTCCATTCAGTCTTGATTCGCATATGTGACAGTTATGAGAATTTGCAATAGTTATTTCATCATCTTTTGTTAGAGGGTTTGGGCGTTTTTGAAAACTATTTTTTCTGCATATTAGTTTTATGTCCTCATAGAGTCGTTCCATGAATACTTTAGTGCAATCTGGACCGCTGTATGTTTCATATTTTGAAAGGCTATCATCGTATGAACATTTAATATAATATCCGAAACTATACACTTCGTGTTTCTGAATATTCTCAGTAAAAGGTTTAGAGGGATCGTTTGAGCATGAATTTATTGGTTTTAAAAACGCTTCGAAATCAGCATATATTACAAATGGTATTCTTAACTTTTTATTAAACTTATCAAACTTTATTTTATTGTTTGATGATGGTTGTCCAAACCAATTTTTTTTAGATAGTTCACTGTTTGGTAATTCTGTAATGATATGAACGCAATCATTTTGTTGGTGGGTTTCTAATCTCTCCTGTGTAGGAAAATGTAAAAGACACCCATCACATAAATAAATGGCATGTTCTTGGTTTGAAATTTGCTTGCTAACTAGTCGTGACATGTTTTTAATATAGCAATAATGCGAGTTTGTTTGATTTGAGATTAATAATAAATTAACATGAGTACTATTTCGAGATTTTGTAAAATAGAGGGGACCTACAATACTATGATTTTTCTTTTCTTTATTATATTCTAAGCCAAAAACATTCACACTTATATTGTTTTGCTTTTCAACTTTAGGTATATCCGTTAATTTGACTGGAAATGATATACCATCAAATTTAAGTTTATCTGAATGCATGCTGTATGACGAGACTCTATCGGTTTTGTTATTAGCAGGAGGATATAAAGCAGAAAGTAATGCCCATTTGAAACACATATAATCAGCATTTTTAACATTTATCACCGCTTTTTTTGCTCTAATATCTTGAGGTAAATCAATATAAGATGTACCACGAAGCGGGTTAAATTTATTTACATTCATATGTAAGCATTTTATGTTTGTTAAACTCCAGCCACTGTCTTTTCTTTCAAAAGAACTAATTTTATTTTTAAAAGTGTCACATAATGATGACAGGAAAATATTTAGATCGTCTCCACGGAAAACTATATAGTTTGATGTTTGAAAGTCAAATAAATTTGTCAATTGTTTGGTTTGTTGTATAAAGTCTGCGTGTAAAATGAAGTTTACCTTAAAAACTGTATGTTCTTTGATCGACTCTTGAACTAGGAATAAAATATCATTTTTTATTGAGTTCAAAAATGATTCAGGGGTCTTAAAAATCGATAAATCATCATTTTTACTATTTATCATGTACGTTATTATTCTTTGTCCAAAAGCTGAATCAATTACAGAAACATTCGATAATGATGGGTGCGACTTTAAATGATTATTTTTATGTAAATTACTTTTTAAATGATTAGAAAAATACCTTTTGGTTATAAAAATATTGCAAATATCACACTTCACTTTATTACCTTCTGAATATGCAGATGGTGTAGTGGAGTTATTTTCTGAGTGTTGAATAGATGAAGTTGAGGCTCCCTCATTATATTTCACTTTTTTCGCAGAGTTGTTCACGGTGAAATCATTGGACCGCTTTAAAGCTCCACCAATTTGAAGTTTCTGTTTAGTTGGGCTAGAAATTAAAAATAGAAACATATAAAAACAATAAATAATACACATTATATAATTTTAAAAAGAATAATGTTTAAATACTTACATGATTGAATCAATTGCTTCACATATATTATACAATTCATTGTCATATGCTGGATCCAGTAAGTCAAAATAATCTAAAGCCTCAATGAGTTCCTCATCATTAATTGAAGTGTTGAAAAATGTGCTAACACAGCTGTCAATTGTATCTTCCATTGCTGACAGTTTATAAGACTACAGAGGGAGACTTATTCATTAACAGCACCAGGTGGCTTACTGACATTACTATAGGATTTACAATGTGTTTTTATACTGCTTGTATAAGTGTTACGTCGAATTAATCTCACAAATTAAATTATGGTGAAGTGTTTATGATAGATTAAGTTATTAATTATTAAATGAGTATTTTTTACAACCCTCTGTTTCTGCGATTTCTTTTGTAATATTATAAATTATCTCATTCGTGTTCGCAAAATTTCCATTAGCCTTTTCTGTATAATATTTGATTTTTACATTAGCATGTTTCCAGTGTTGAGACTGAGGTATTTTGGCTAGTTTTTTTAGGTCATACACCTCTAATTTAATGAGATGTGTGGCTGTCGCACCATCGTTGGAGTTCGTAGATATATACGATATACTGCCATCTTTGTTAGCTCGAGCCACTGTTGAACTAGTTTTGTTTTTATTTTTTGGGGATGACTCGAAAAAAATGTCTATATTTTCAGATTTCCTTTTCATTTTCTTTGATGGCATTTCATGATCTATGAGCAAATTTTGTGTTTCTTCTTCTACCAAATTCGCAGGAAAGTAATATTGCTTATATGTATTGTTTTCTTGACTATTGCAAGGGGAGTACGATATATTCTGTAACAATAAAAATAAACTATCATACTGATATCATAAATATTTACATTAATTTAAAGGGAACTAAAAGAAAATAAATTACACACTCACCTCCATTGTTTATCACACGACACTTCTTAATCACACACTGCTAATAAACACTTGTATGAACACAATATAGATTTAAAGTCAAACTGTACTCTCTCAGTACTCTTCAGTAGAAACGAGGTAGTAAATATGACAGAAATTATTTATTTTGAGCTTATATAGTAAAACCAATGCCATTATCGTTAGTGAAGAATGTATTTGCACCGATAACAACTAGTTAAACAGCATATTATCGAAAAAGGTTTTGTAATCAATATTTCAAAAAATGTGGTTAGTGATTGTAACAATTATTGAACAAAGCCAAAAGGAACGTGATAAGCTAACTACCTAGATAAAGATGTATTGTTGGAATTTTCTAATGACGAACCTACGGAATTTCAAATACCTGGAATGAATAATGACTAATCGACACGTACCTGTACTACTTGCTCTGACTGTATTACTTGCACATCAAAAAGTTTTAGCATCTACTACTGCAAAATATCCAATAACTCGAGCGGAAGTTAAAGTTTTAACAATTCCTTCAGGGGTTCAGGGTAAAACACTCGATAATATTTTTCTTGGTCAAGTTCCTAAAAGATGTCTTGTGCTTTTGGGTTTTAATATTTTGTCAGGATTGAAATTAAACACACCGTCGTCCATTAGCTTGCTATCGAGAAGAGAGTTTTTATTTTGTACCACAGACTAATAACACACAGACTAATACGACACATAGTGTAACACCTCCCTTACAAAGAAAAAAAATTGAAGCTGAACTAAAGATAATGACATTAGTATCTGTGGCAATTTTGACAACTTGACTTATTATTATCGGATGACAATGACATGACATTTTACAATTTATTTTTATACAAAACAAATGAAAACTTAACTTAATTAGTCTAAAATAGATTTAACAAGTGTTTTCGCTAGTAAAACAATGAAACTTATTTCTAGAGGATGACAAACAACTTATGAACTAGTTATATTACAACCCATATCTTTCTGGCTGACGTATTAAACGACCGGTTCTGGAACGTTTTACAGGAGTGGATGTAGTGGAACTGGAGGATGAAGCTGGTTTATTTGGACTTGGAACGCTGAGACTTGGATTATCTGGACAAGGAATGTTGGAATCCAGTATAGACTCTGTTGACTTGGGTGGACTTTGTTCAATTTGTTGATGTTTTGGAGAAAGAATGTGTTGTCTATTTCTACGAAACTGACCTTCTGGACTTGATATTATATAAGAACGTGGTTCTGGACAGACTTCAGATATGATACCTGGTGTCCAAACATGATGTGGTTGTTTTTTGAAATAAACTTTATCACCTTGGTTTAAAGATGGAAGTGATTTTACATGTTTATTGTAATAAAGTGAAGTTTTATGTTTTTGTGTTCTAATGTGTTGTTTTATTTTCCTATAATCAGGAATATTAGGTTTTAAGTTACTATCTGAAATAGGTATTTTAGTCCTTAGTCTTCGTGACATACATAATTGTGCTGGAGAATACTGACAGTCTTTAGGAGTATTTCTATATTGCAGTAAAGCTAGAAAAGGATCTGTATTGTCATGAAAACATTTCTTTAGGATATTTTTTATTGTACCAATTGAACGTTCTACCATTCCATTTGATCTGCTCAGATAAGGACTTGACATTATGTGTTCAACGTGCCATTCGTTTAAGAAATCTTTAAATTCTCTTGAGTTAAACGGTGGACCCCCGTCAGTTATGGCAATGGATGCTATGCCATGCCTGGCCCATATAGATTTTAGATGTAAAATTACTTGACTAGCAGTCGTTGAGTTTAATAATGCAATTTCTGGATATTTTGAAAAGTAATCAATGACTATTAAATATTTTTTATTATTTATTTCAAATAAGTCTATTCCTACTTTATTCCATGCTAAGAGTTTATAGTCATGGGGAATTAAAGGTTCTTTACTGTTATTCCTGCGAAATGTAAGACAAGTATGACACTGACTAACATACTTTTCGATATCTTTATTAATATTGTGCCAATAAACAATACCTTTAGCAGATTTTATACAACTGTTTATGCCTTGGTGACCTTCATGTAAAAGAGTAAGTACATAGTTTCGCATCTTAGTTGGCAATATTATGCTTGAATCTTTAAACACAATGTTGTCTATAACGTATATTTGATGTTTTAAATCAAAGTATGGCTTGACTAAAACTGGAACACATCTTCTGTGCTCAGGCCAACCTTCTTGACAATATTTTATTATTTGAGATAGAACTTCATCTTTGACTGTATTTTCCTGGATTTCTTTAAGTTTTTCTGGACTGACTGACAATGTACTAGTTATTGAGTTTATGTGCAAGTCTAACTCTTGGTCTACTTCTTTTAAAGTTTGCTCTGACAACGCAGCTCTTGACAAAGTGTCTGCTATATACAGGTATTTACCTGGTTTGTAAGTGACTTTTAGATCATAAGGTTGAAGTCGTAACATGATTCTTTGTAGCCTAGGTGGTATGTCATATAGGGGTTTGTTCATTAATGAGACAATCGGCTTATGATCTGTTTCAACAAGTGTTTGACGACCATATATGTATTGGTGAAACTTAGTACAACCAAACAATATTGACAACAACTCTTTTTCGATTTGGGAATAGGATTTTTGACAAGACGTTAATGATGCACTAGCATAAGCAATTGGTTGACTATTATGAGAAATGACTGCTCCCATTGCATCTTTGGACGAATCGACTGACAATGTTATGTCTTTATTTGGATCAAAATAAGTTAAGACAGGAGTTTTTGTTATAATATCTTTTAGATTATTGAAATCTGTGTTGTGTTCGTGTGACCATGACCATGTAGTATTTTTTGACAATAATGACCTTAGTCGTGACGTTTTTTGTGACAAATTTTTTATGAAAGGACCTAGATAATTGACCATTCCTAAAAATCTTTGTAGTTCATTAGCATTTTTAGGTGTAGGCATATCACATATTGCCTTGACTTTACTTTCATCGACCTTGACACCATTTTCACTGAAAATATGACCTAAGTAACGCACTTCTTGTTTACAGATTACTGACTTTTCTTTATTAAATTTAATGTTTATCTCCCTAGCTCTTTTTAGAACATTTTCTAGACGTCTGTCATGTGTCTCTTTGTCGGGGGCATAAATTAAAATATCATCTATCATTATTTTGACACCATCTAAATCTTTGAATCTTTTTATCATTTCACTGTGAAAGATCTCACTAGCTGCATTAATTCCAAAAGGTAGTCTAAGATAACGATACCTTCCTTGTGGAGTGTTGAATGTGCAAAGCTTTGAGGATGGTTCATCCAAAAGAATCATCCAGAAACCTTTGTTGGCATCTAGAGTGCTGAAGTATTTGGCACCTGACAATGTAGATCTAATTTCATCTATGGTAGGCAAAGGGTAATGAGGTCTCATAAGAGCATTATTTAATTTTCTAGGATCTATGCATAATCTCAATCTTCCATTTTTATTTGAGGTAAGTACCAAAGAACTAACCCATTCGGTAGGTTCTTCTACCTTTTTTATTATATTATTTCTTTCCAATATCTCCAATTCCTTATTTAAGTTTTCTACAAGACGGAATGGAACTTTTCTACAAGGATCAATAGAAGGGATTGCATCAGGTTTTAGGACAAGATGAGCTTTAAAATCTTTTAAACAACCTATACCCTCAAATAAGTCAGCATATTTAGAAAAAATATCTGTTTGCTCTAGATTTGACTGAAATTTGACAATGTGAATTCTTTTAATTAATTTTAATTTTGTACATGTCTCGTGACCAATAATATTTTTACATGACAAGTCGACAATATGAAATGTTATTTCATGAGACTGATTATTATGAATAATAGGTAAAATACACACACCTACTGTTGGTATGATTTCACCACTAAATGTACTAAGCTTGTAGTTACTTTTTTGTAAAATGTCTGACGATATATTTAATTTCTTGAAGTCACTGAAAGATAAAATGTTTGTTTCTGCACCCGTGTCCAAAGTGAAGTTAATAGGTACTTTATTGACTAGTAAATCTATTTTGAAAGCACTATCTTTACTTGTATTTGCATCACATGACAAAATTAATAAAGGTTTGACTTCTTGACACTGAGAGATTGTGTTAAGCTGTTTTTTGTTACGGCATACCTTAGCAAAATGGTTAGGTTTTCGGCACAGGCTGCAGATTGCTCCTATGGCTGGACAACGAACTCGATGTATCTGCCCACATCGATGACAATTTTTTGAACTGATGGACGGACTGACATTTCTTTGCTTGACTGGACTGACTGGACTATGTCTTGATCTTGCTGGACTGACTGAACGTGAACTCCTTCTAAAATGATTTAAATTATTATTATTAAACTTTTTGTGACTGTTGACGTTTCCTACAAATGAAGATGACTGTGACGACGATGACTGTTCCCCTTGAAGGACTTTGGCTTGCTGCCTTGACGTTTCTAATTTCTTGGCTAAATCTATGGAATCTTGAAATGTTTTTGGGTCATTTGTAAGAAGCTTTTCCCTTATATAATTATAATTGCTGTTTAGGTTCCATGAGAAGACATCTTTTAGGATATTATCACGCAGTTCTTCAAAACCACACTGGAGACTTATGTTCTTAATGTCTGTAGCATAAGATGCTATGTCCTCATTTTGACCTTGTTTTCTGTTGAAGAGTTTATGTCTTTCCATGGTGATGTTGACTTTTGGAAGAAAATATTCCTCGAACTTTTTGAGTAGCTCTTCGAAGGTAATTTTGTCGATATCCACATTGAACGAATAAAAAATTTCCAGCGCTTCGCTTCCAATGCACGCTAACAAAATGGCTACCTTACGTGCCTCTGTTTCGTTTTCAAAGTTGTTCGCTCGCATAAATATTTTTAGATTTGTAGCAAAGTGTTTCCATTCTACTTGCATATTGGAAGAGTTTATATCTAATTTCTCCACATTGTTGATGAGAGAAGATGCTGATTGTACGCCTTGTACGCCCGCCATGTTGTCGGATGACATCGTAGATTTCACTGGTGGCGTTTTTTCTGAGTTTGTCTTCGACATTTTTCAATAATTGACTTTTTCTTCTTGGAGTTCTTTTCAGTTTTCTAATTTTCGCCAAACCCCACACCTGACACCATCTTGTGCTTTTGGGTTTTAATATTTTGTCAGGATTGAAATTAAACACACCGTCGTCCATTAGCTTGCTATCGAGAAGAGAGTTTTTATTTTGTACCACAGACTAATAACACACAGACTAATACGACACATAGTGTAACAAGATGTATTGTCGGATTTGTTAACAACGCAGCATTTAATGGAACTCTTACGAAAAATCCATTCAACTTTGAAAATTATCATATGAATACATTTAGTTTATATATTGATGGCCAACAAATACCTTCAAAAGCTTTGCAACCATCATTCGATGATAATACTTTCAGTTCAGCCTATCATACGTTATTCTCAGGCACGGGAATCCATTTTTTAAATGAAGGGAACGGAATATCTAGGGAACAATATGCAAAAGGCTATTGTCTCTTAGCATTCGATTTAACTCCTGATTTATCAGCTCACTCTAGTCATTGGAATCTTATAAAGCACGGTAGTGTGAGGCTAGAAGTTCGCTTTGATTCAGCTATTCCTGAAACGATAAACTGCATCGTATATGCAGAGTTTGACAATGTTATTGAAATTGATAAAAATCGTAATGTAAGCGTGGACTATAGCAGCTAAGAAACCTAATTTCTGTAAATAGATTAAGTTATAATTTGTACCTACATTATTATTAAGGTTTGTAATAAAACACTGATACAAGAAATATTTTTTGTTTTTATTTAAGTTATGGACCATTATTTTTAATAAGACTATGCTGTGATAGCCTAGTGGTTAAGACGTCCACCTTCTAATCGGAGGTCGGGGTTCAATTCCAGGCACGCACCTCTAACTTTTCGAAGTCTTGTGCGTTTCAAGTACTTAATTAAATAACACTGTTTTAATGGTGAAGGAAAACATCATGAGGGAACCTGCATGCTTGAGAGTTCTCCATAGTGTTCTTAAAGGTGTGCGAAGTCTGCCAATCCACACTCAGCCAGCGTGGTAGACTATGGCCAAAAAACCCTTCTCACGAGGAGACCCGTGCTCTGTAGTGAGCCGGCGATGGGTTGATCATGATGATGATGATGATTTATAATATATCTGAAATAACATGGTCTTACGTCCCATTCATGTATGATCCTCGGCAGCGATAAGATCAGTAGTATTGAAGTAATATGAATACAATAGGGATAAAGACATATTTAAGAAGAATCCACCCAAGTCTGCAAGACAATGTGTATGCCGCAAACCGGTTACCGATTTATGTTGAAACACCCGCCTATTTAATAAGCAATCTAGACCCCGATTATAAACCAGGATCGCATTGGATAGCCATATATATAGATACAAATGGTGTTGGACAATATTTTGATTCATTTGGACGAGCACCACCAAAATATCATAAGCAGTTCTTGGAAAGAAACACAAGAATATGGCAATTCAATACAAGGCGGATACAGAATGATTACACATCAGTTTGTGGAGAATATTGTATAATGTATTTGTATTTCATGTTTACGGGTTACTATACAAGTTCAGATTTTTTAGATTTATTCAATGGAAATACAGTAGAGAATGATATATTTTTATGTGAGTTATTTAAATCAATATTTGAAGGCTAATAAAGAGTAGTTATGATTCATGCGTTTCCTTTAAAACCCATAGAATGAAGCAACGAGCCAGCGAACAATAGAGCGTCATTAGTAGGTGATTAAGCAATTAGATAACGAACTAGGGATTAGTTTTTCGAAAAGCTAACTTTGCAACCGTTAGAGATACGACGTCGGGAGTGAGCGCAATCGATTCAGCGTACCCCAAAACCTTTTTTTTTTTTTTTTTTTTTTTTTTTTTTTTTAGGTTTCGATCTTGACCGAGGCACGGAGGGGGCTGAGGCAGCGAGGCATGGGAGGGGGCCAGGGCCTGGGGCAGAACCGGCGAATCCCCTACTACTTATTTACGTTACTCAACTGTAAACAGTAGCGTCAAAGCTTCCAGAGCGGGCATCGAACCTCGGGGAAATAAACTATTCCCGGAACGAGAAGGCATAACAATTTACGTTCCATTGCAATAACTGCTTTTGAAGCAATCATAGGTATACTTTACCTATGATTGCCTCCGCCAAGTCTTCCAAATATAGCACCATCTCTATGGTAGGTAATAATAGGTTCTATTATTAGGTATGCGAAGTGGCGATAGCTTAGTGTTGGCCTCCTGTTCGTGGGGTCCAGGGTAAGAACCCGGTCATGCTCCTCATACCTTACGGAGTTGTTTTTTTAAAATAAAAATAGCGAGCAAACCAGCAGGCAATTCACTTGATTACTGCCGCTCATGATCACCAGAGAAACCGCCAATGCGTTGCCGGTCATTCAGGAATTTGTTGGCCCGCCCCTTGAATAACCCTATGTTGTAATCTAGTGGGAACATCACCGAAGGGAGCGGATTCCACAATTTGCATGTGCGTTGAAAAAAGGATCTGGCGGAACGGGCGGTCGAAGTACAGCAGGCAACGAGATAGTAAGGGTGAAATTGCTTGCGGTGCGTGCGGTGTAGTTGTAGAAAAAGGAGGGTGGAATGAAGTCAAACAACTCTTCAGATTATCAGTTATATGCAATCTAACTTTTAAACAATTAAATATCACTTGTTTTAACCAATTAATGGTGGAAGGAAGTGAGGAAACCTGCATGCCTTGAGAGTTTTCCATAATGTCCTGATTCAAAGTTATGTGAAGTCTGCCAATTTACGCTTGGTTTTTGTGGTAGACCTTAGCCAAACCTTTCTCATTAAGAGAGAAGACCCCTGCTCAGTAGTGAGTCGGTGCAGCTATTGGTTGATTATGATGATGATTAAGGATTCTGTGACAGTCGGTAATTAGAGTTTATTGCTGGTTTTTGTCGGTAGGCATCTTCTATGCAAGCGCGCTCTAACGTAGACCTCACCATTATTTTTGATTGTCGTCAAGCGTAAGCCTGTCTTGCAATAAAAAAGTAGTTTCACAGTAAGATGAAAAAATATGAGGTAAAAACCTGTTGAAAGTATGAGTAAGCGCCGGCCCCATATTACACTTCAACATGCTAGAACAAAGCAAAGCCAACTCAAATAAAAACGTTATGCTATTTTACGGCCACATAAAATACCCACATCAAAGCTGAAAGTCCACGTAGACGATGTTAACGACTTTGATTCTAGCAACTTTATTGTACTACACAAATAAGTTGTCAGGTTTTATTGAGATCTTTGCGAATCCAAGGACATTCCCGTAAACCTCCGAATTCTAAATTTAAGAAAAGCTAATTGTCTTTCTCTGAGAGTCAGATACGCTATTTTAATCTACCATCACGACCCATATTATAATAATGCGAAATTGTTGTTTGTTCGTTGGTTAATTGGTTTGGTAATGGGCGTGATTTTTGTTTCCATCGACATCACCAAGCTTGCGGGGAGACTCGCTTTACACCGAGAGGAATGGTGTGCACGTGAGGGGCTTATGTCCAACAATGGATAAATAAGAGCTAACAAAAAGGAGAAGAAGTGATTTTTGTAGCATCGTCGAGAACTCTCAGGCATGCAGGTTTCTTCACAATGTTTTCCTTCATGGTTAAAGCAAGCGATAGTAAGGAAGTGTGAAGTTTTAAGCAAACTAATATAGCCCTTGTTTATTTTATTAAAAACTCCAGACTGTATTAAAACTAACGTAAGAATACGTTATTTCATTGAAATTATAGAATTCGGGTTTCCCTGGTCCACTATGCAGTTTTAGTCAAAAAGGGAGATCTGTTAACCAATCAGAACAATTGCAATTGTCGCATTGATTGCATCAATGTTTTACAAGGGTCTGTGCCTTTCAAGTTTCTCCTTAACCTGATTCTCACCGATGATCAAAAATGAAGTCATTTCCGTGCCGACAATTCTTAAAATGTTTATGGGGACGAAAAAAATTCGAAATTTCATATCGATAAAAAGTAATGAGGCGCCTTTAAACGGGCCATGGGCACAACGGAGAGTGGCTACTGAATACAAAATAAGTCCAAAAACTGATATCGATCGAGTAAAAAGTAAGCGCAATGATACAGAAATTATTATAACTATAGCTATAGATACCTGCGCTGTTTGATTTAACGATATTTATAATAGTCTACACAGAATTCTCAATTTGGTATTTCAAATTGTGGCTGAGCACCTCTTCATTATTATAAGAAAGTGAAATAGAAAACAAAAGAAAGTAAATAAGTACATTTCCATAAATTGACACAGAAACCAAATTCAAATTCAAAATGTTTTTATTCAGTTAAACTTTTACAAGTGCTTTTGAATCGTCAAAAAATCTACCTTGGTTCGGGATGCCGTTCCTACCGAGAAGAACCAGCAAGAAACTCGGCGGTTGCGCTTTTCAAGTACATATTCAATTTACAATAATATGCCACTGGAACCGCAAAAATTGATACAAATGACGGAAAAATAAACTTGTGATACAGAGGTGTACAAGTACTGCTCGATTTGCATTGAGTAACAAAGAAAATTAGACGACCTGGTAGTAAAAAATTAAGTAAAGGAACTTTAGCCAAAATATCAACGCCAATATATTGTGATACCGGACATTCGCATCACAGTCCGCTATAGTAGTCATTAACATGAATAACAAATTCTAATATTGCGAAAAACAAAAATGTAACTGACACAACAAAGCAGTGGGAACGATTCTGAGTTCCATGAAACCGCGAATTGTGCAAGAGTTTTGAACAAATCGCTTCTGCTAATTTCACAGAACAAAGCGGGTGTTGTTACTCGTTACCTCAGCGTATTGCGGTAAACCCGGCGAACAGTCCGTCAGCCATTTAATCGAATTATAACAAATAAACATTTCAAAGTATGAATCAATTTGGTATGGGAATAGCTGATCATAAATTATAAGCTGTAATCAATTGTATTCGCCCTCGATTTGTATCTCATACTCCGGGAAAACGGAGTTAGCTGCGAGTATTTTCATAGAAAATAATCTAGATCGTAATAATTTTAATGTTATGCCTAAAAAAGGAGAAATTCTGAATTCGACGCGTATTATTTCTGATTTGAAGATTTTGAACTCAACACCTGTTAGGTACCTACTTCAAGATGACTACATAATTATACATACAGACATAAACATTGTATTTTCGATATACAATTACACATAAAACACCTAGGTAACTACTTAACATCTCTATGGATAGTTTTAACTGAAGTGACCTAAGTAAGTTACATAAAATATACCAATACACACAGTGGCGCACATCTTTAAGGATCAGAAGTAGTAAAAGTCATTTTAAATGCAGGATAGTAAATGAGATCGGTACATTACAATCGGTAGGTAAATAAATTCGATATTCTGTACCCAAAAACCTGGTGTACGTAAAACCACGAATCCTTGAAATCGATCCGACCACATCGTTGTTCGTAACAACCTACTTTAACGATACCACGTATTATTTTCGTTTTGACATATCGAAAGCATTTCAATTATGTGTTACTTATTTACTGTTTAATCTTGTAACATTACACCGTTCAGATCTGGCTCAGATTATAAAAGATACGCGGTAGTCACAGCTTACAAGACTGCTTGGATAAATAGCATGATTTTGTTCTTAATTGACTAATTCGGGCTGGACTTCAATTCGTCATAATTTCAGGGAAAACTGAACACATTACTGAAACAATTATCTGTAATGCAATCTAATCCACAAGCCTGTATTCGTCCACTGCTGAACATGGTACTTTTCGAGAGCACGCCACCAAAAGCAAACTTCCACCTTCTTTATCCACCCGGGACCTTCCTCAGATCATGGATCCAGCAGGGTCGAGGTCGTCCGATAATGCTCTACCAGTACACGGCTTCCACTCCAGAATACGTCAGTCCTATCCGTAATCCATCTGTATTACACAGTCGACAGTTCATAATGGCTTGTGGCAATTACGAAGTCGCCTGTGTGTCGTCACAGCACGGGCATGTCACTGAAAGGTACTATGACTTATTGACTATTCTGTGGTGTCTCCGAGTCGCTGGGCGACGACAACCACGTGCGCACACGCCTATTTCAACGAAAGGATGTGACAGTAGCCAGCGCCTAGATGAATGACAACAAATTATATACCACTTGAATACGTAATAGCACTTACCTCATCAACATCTCACGCGTCTGCCCACTCCTGAGCCCAGGCTTCCTCTCACAATGAGAAGGATTTAGATTTTAGACCATAGTACTCAAAGCCTGGCCAAGTGCAGATTGACAGACTTCATACCTCTGAGAACATTATGGAGAGCTCTCAGGCATGCAGGTTCCCTTACGATGTTTTTCTCCACCGTCAAAGCAAGTGATATTTAACTACTTAGAATACAAACATATATATTAACTCCAAAAACTTAGGAGGAATGCTGGATGATTTCATTTCAGTATTATCAAAATAAAGGAAAAGTACTATCTAACTTATAGGTACGAACAATTATTGCTCTGATTTCGAATGAAACTACCAAAATTAAATCGAACTGAATAAAGTTACCTACTCCATCTCTCCCTAACAAAAGCGAAAGATTTTCCAATTTCGTCTGCTCTGTGTTTCTATGGTCTCGTTTATTTGATGGTAGGCCTATGGGAAGCCATCTTGCATGTCTGTGGTCAGTATCACATTGTCTATCCGACCTAATATGTTTTGACTGCGGCCGAATAGCGTTGCGTGGGCACTATGTGGGCACATTCCAACGTCTATGGATAGTGGATTAGAAAATCGAAAGTAAGCACGAGAAGCAGTGCCAATACTTGGACAAGTTGATTTATCGCGGCAATTTAAAAAAAAAAAAGTTAATTTTTGATAGTTTCAGATTCCGATTTAAGTGTTTGCCTTTTGAAAAACGTGGGTAACTGCTAATTATCTTGCCGGTTCTTCTCAGTAGAATGGTAGAATCCGAATACTTTAAGATCTGCTGGAAGTGGCTTGACATATCATGGGCCACAAATTGGTCTACAAAAATACATAATATTTTTGAATAATCTAAACTTTTAAAATTTAAACTGAGATAAAGAGTACTTCGAATTTCCTAAGAGTTTATACAGATTCAAAACGAGACAACTGGCATAAATATATCACGTTTTAACTCTAAATAAAGCCTCAGTTCGATCTTACATTAAGTGTTTCGTGCTTATTCTGTTTTGCTTAGGTAGGTACCAAACCAAGTGATTAGTGAGATCGATATCAAACATAAGACGGTTCATGAAGAAACATAACTTGAACGAGGTATCATCTGAATTGACACTTCATTGAGTTAAAGTCATCGACCCCTAAATAATATTTAAATAAAGTACCCTCCCGTCAGGCAACGGCCTCTCTGATCTCCAAATTTATTGATGGACCAATTCACGGCCACAATAGTTCACGATCCATAGTGATATCGAAGATAAAATTGAGGAATGCATTAACTGATAGCATTCATATAATACTTTCAATAGGTGGTATTAGGATTTATACCAGCGGATGTTTTTTTTCTGATATTAACTTGGGATGTTTTTTTCTCATATTAACATGGATTTTAAGTACTTATTTTTATCAGACATTGAAACCTACCTTTCTGATATTTAGCAACTTAGAATTATGGCTCAAACTACGCTTTGAATCAAAAGGTCTATACAATTTGAAAGTAACAGACATTAAAATGGCCGCCGATCGTAACAGCTGTTTTGGGGCCGCCATCTTTTATCTAAATGTAAGTATCATGTTCTGTACTCTGTAGTACAGACCAGAAACTCCATCAAACAGATTAGTTATCAGTTTATCTAAGTTTGTTTTGTATTCTTTCATTAAAGCAGGAATATGCTATAAAAGCCTAATAAATGTCAAAAATAAATAAATTAAACTTAATTAAGGCACAATTCATTTTCATTATATACTCGTATTTGTCTAAACTTATTCATTGGTATAAGGTCATACCTCTCAGCCATTGATTTATTCCGTGCATCATTTGCTAAGTTTAGATGCATATTCAGTATCTTGAGAAACTGGAATAACGAACAGAGCGCTGCAGTCGAACGAATCATGCCTCTGACCTACATATTTGACATATTAATTGGCTACACTTTTCTTCTGCAGAATGCCAACAAAAAGGTCAATCGCGAGGTTAATTAATTCAATTAAAGAAATAATTCACTGGATGGTTGTGAGTTGTGCCATCTAAAAGGATGTTTTATTTCATATTTTATGACTTTCCTTTAGGTACGTATTTGGTGTTATGGTTAGTGAAATTCTTACTTCTCTCACGTATTTTAATCTATATAAATATTGTATAAATGGAAACGCTGACTGATCTATCAACACACAGCTTTATCTACTGGGCGGATCGGGATGAAATTTGGCATGCAGATACTCGTAGCTATTATAACGTAGCCATGCGCTAAGAAAGAATTTTTGAAAATTCAACCCCTGAAGGGTTAAAATAGGGGTTTGAAGTTTGTGTAGTACACGCGGACGAAGTCGCGGGCTTAAGCTAGTTTATCGATATTTTTAAAAGTAGAGAGCCGCAGTAGTTTAATGCATAGTTAGTTATATCTCAATCATAAGAACAATTCTATTTTTTTTAGTCAATTAGGCACACGCTTGGCCACGGTCACTGATGGGAAGTGATGCTGTGGCGTGTTGATCGAAGCTTTTGCCTAAAAGGTCCTATTTACTCTTGTTTTACAGATACCCGGATTATACATAATTACAAAATATATGGGTAAATGGTTACACGTGTTACTATTCATGCAGTGCCTATACCTATTGTGCGTGCATTATCAATAATCAAACTGCATGCAGTGCAAGGCTAGAAGTAGGTAGGTGTTTATGAGTAATAGAATAGGTACCTAAACTATAAACCTAACAATTATTATGAAATTTCGCGTGTAAGTTACAAAAGTGACGAAGAAAACGTTGTTTTGGACATATCAGCTAAAAGGGCCGCTGAATGCTGTGTCCTGGGAACCTTCAAAAGCTAACGAGGTTGATCACACTAATATTAAGGCGAAAGTGTGTGTATGTACGTTTGTTACTCTTTCACGCAAAAACTACTGGACGGATTCAGCTGAAATTTTTAATGGAGGTAGATAATACTTTGGATTAACACATAGGCTACTTTTTATACCAGAAAATCAAAAAAGTTCTCACAGGATTTTGTAAGACCGAAATCTACGCTAACCAAGTCGCGGGAATCATCTAGTATATTATAATTAGTAGACAGCTAAGTATGAATACACAATTAATTAGTTTAATTAAATTGTTTATCTGTACCATAAGTATAGGTAATTATTTTAATTAGGTAGGTCCAGTCAGTGATAGAGCAAACGAAACATAATATGAGACAAATTAATCTCCTCGAAACAGAATAAACAGAAATGTTTAGTAATAATACAAGTGTACGTAATCTTATATGTATAGGTACAGTCAGCAACGAAGCTAGGTTTTGCACCCGCCTATGGTCGCTTGTACTGACGGGTACAAACCTAGCTTTCTTGCTGACTGTACATGTATTGATATGCGCAGTTGCATTAAAATAGGTAGTCAGTGCAAAATAAAACGTGCTATCTATGACTGCTAACTAACGAAGAATCGCGATGAGCCACGGACGGAATTATGGGTCAAACCCAATGCATATCGTACAGTCATAATATGAGCTAAAGTTGATAACACTTTCATACGATATTTTAAATGCGAAATTGTCAGCAAAAGGTAACAGACAGCAGTCTGTTACCTTTTCATGGACTATATATTTAACCGATATTGATGAAAGGTACAGATATAGGTCGCATCCCAAACATGGATATAGACTACTTTTCTCCCGGAAAATCAAGTTTCATCGGAAACTAAAGAAACCTCAATTTACGAGGACAAAGTCGCGGGAATCAACTAGTAATTTGTAAAACGGTAATACCTCTAGCAATTTAAATAACTTTACATTTTAAATAACATTGCGGAAATTCTTATCTCAAATAAATAATTTCAATAATTTTACTAAGTGCATGATGCATCTTTGTGAGAAATTTTAGTTTTTAACCGACTTCCGAAAAAGGAGGTGGTTTTCAATTCGGCCCGTTTTTATGTAACTTTTATTCATATTAACACCTAAACGAGCGCAAGCAATGTTCAATGATATATCAAACAGAGCACTGGACTGAACGCTCGAGTCAATAGGCGTTATATGAAGTCAAGGTCATATAGATATCCTTACGTCGCCCTACATCTCACTCGGCCTCTCTAGTGTTACTGATATTGCTAGATGAATGTGAAAATTACTGATTGATATATCAAGCTTGAGACCGCGTACCGGTAAGCGCAGTGTGGGACAACCCCCAGCCCGCTGGACCGATGACCTGAACGTGGCGGGGAGTGGGTGGATGAGGAAGACGGAGGACCGTGGTGATGGCGCGCTCTTGGAAAGGCCTATAGCAGTGGACGCATACAGGCTGATGAAATGGGACGCTTCACGAACGACATTATCAGAAATGAGGAGATCCGTAGGAGAACTATTTAGAAACCGACATAGCTCTACGAGTTACGAAGCTTATTCATAATTACTATCTATCTTTGCTGTACCTATTCTACTCCCTTTACAACCTCGCACACTGCCAAGGGTCACTGGTAGAGATCTCTTATAGGGATAATTGCTTCCCTGTCCACTTTTTCTTTATTTTTATTTTTATTGTTATAACTTTCTGGTACAAATAAAAAATAAAAAATAAAAAAATGATGCTGAAGTGGTAATGGGAGGGCACTAGTTCGAAAAACTGATAGACGCTGGGGTCGCAAGGCACTAGAATGGCACCGGAAAGCGCAGCGTTGGAAAACCCCCAAGTGGACAGACGATATCAAACGAGTCGCAGGAAGCCGCTGGATTCAAGAGGCGCAAGACAGTGACGTGTGGAAGCCCCTAAAAGAGACCAACGTCGTCTGTGGACGTATATCGGTTGTTAATGATGATGATAATGATATCACGCGTTGTATCTACATCTTCATACGACACGGGTAATACGATTCCAACATCGGAGACGTAATCGCAAACAACTTTCTCAGAAAATCTTGCTGTGTACAATTAGCGATGTTAACTGCCACCTAATTAGTGAGAAAAAGAGCAGTTTTACCGGCACTCAAGTAACTCATGTCTAGGCACTCCTATGTGATAATATAACACCTTCAAGTTTTTAGTTTATCTCACGATTCATGTTGCATTTTTTATTTGTTGCATATTTAACATTTTTAATTATTCTGTCCGCTGATAAAGAGATTCTACGTTCTTTTGTAAACATTCTCGAATATGACAATAGACAATCAAAGCAAAACAGTGAGATATAGCATGTTTTCCATGCCTCAAGAAACCTACTAATTAAATATCTATTGAATGTTAAACCAGGAGGTATTAGGTATATTATGATAGACCTAATGAAAATAGAATAGAACTAAAGTTATCAAAATTCAACTCTAAATTCTGTAATACTAAACCAAATAGCTAAAGATCTTCATTGCTTCATCTTATCATAGCGTATGAACATATACCTCAAAATAGAAAAGGTAACAAGTGTAAATTAAAAATTTATAACACCCCCGACAAGTGAAGGTTACAGTAACTAGAAAAGAGCTGATAACTTTCAAACGGCTGAACCGATTTTCTTGGATTATAGCTAAAAACACTACCTTTCAAACAAAAAAAACTAAATTAAAATCGGTTCATTAGTTTGGGAGCTACGATACCAAAGACAGATACACAGATACACACGTCAAACTTATAACACCCCTCTTTTTGGGTCGGGGGTTAAAAATGTGAAGAATCGATGTAATCGCTCATTGTTAATCATATAGTAGACGATGACGTTCATAACTTCGCTAAATGCCCCATTTTATCGTCAATCTCCACTGATTCTTGACCCGAGAGTCTGGTGTCAATAGATACATCTGACCCAAGTCAGCTATGAATATTAATCGTTAGCATTTGTAAGGCAGACCTTAATTCTATTTGAAGAATTCATGATCACGCACATGATCGTTTAAATCATGATGGATATAAACATATACAAAGAGGATTATTTTAATCTTATTTCAACATTCGACAACCATGTCATAGTAATGAAATTTTTAACAACCCTAAATTACTACGATTATCGTACTAATGGTTATAACAGTTTTTGTTCTTCACAATACATTCTATCCTTTCTTTTCGTATTACTGAGTGCCAATGATGTACTCAGTTGGACTACGATATAATGATTTTAAGCTTATTTTGTGATTTAGCGACATTTTGTATTTTAGATAACGAGTACATGCCAAGATAAATTTAGTATTTCAACTGCCAATATTTCGACTCAGTTGATCGACAGTTAAAATATGGTATGTACCAGTTCTCTTCAATACAAAATGGACTAAGATTTAGCCTAACTTTTCGCTAATTATTAATTTTACTCCAATCTAAACTGGTATATTAACTAAGAAATTGTCCATTGCCACAAATCAGTCTTTCTACATTATATTCACCGTGTTCACATGCCGTTCTTTCAGCACTAACACTACAATTCACACATTCAATACTAGATGTTTTTTCTAGATTTACTGTAATTAATTTGTTAATTCAATCTTGGCAATAAACAAACAACTTTCTATTAAATTGTTTCTCTAGTTCATTATCATAATAAATAGAGCGCGAAACTCAGTGAAACAGCTAAAGTGTAAAAGTACACTACATAAATAACAACTGCACTGATTATTTCACTCATTTGAATTACTGAGCGCATATATTTTGCAACCGCGCTACCAGTCTTCATAAGGTATTATGGGAGTAATTGCTCCATAAATTCGAAGACTGTCGTCTGTAATTACAGGCAAATATTATAAATTGCACCGTTCACACTAGCTTGTTCTGTACAAAGCCTGTATGTTAGATATCCTTCAGACTAGACTTTTATTCATTGAAAATTCTTAAGAATTAACGCGCGTGATGATGAAGTGACAGAAAATATTCTGTCAGCAATGGGAAAGCAATATCAAGAATCCAGTCGCGCAATTGTCTACTTGGGAACTTTACACTTAAGCTCAATTTAGAACTAAATATAAAAATTCCGCAAGTGTGCACCAAGCTTGTTGTGTTAGATCTACTTCAGATTAGACCTATTTTAATCAGCCGATATTTTAGTCAAACAAGACTAATCGTGCATGCCAATGATATTCCAAACAATGATGACGGCGTAGCCAAAATTTTCTATTAGCAATGGGAGAGCAACATCGAGAATAGTTACTTGGACACCTTACACTAAAGATCAGTTCTCTACTGAAGGTAGCAAGGTCGCCGATAAAATATTCGGCGAGTGTGCACTGGCATATTACGAGTAGAGCGCTGTACTGTTTGCCAGTCGGTATAATTTTTAATAGGAATCTGGTAGCTCTTTAAATTTTACTATCGGGTATAAATCATTGCATTTATGCACTTCGGTCTTCATGCCAATAAACTACCGTCTAAATTATCGGCCGAACAAAAGTTTTCAGTCTGCGAGTGCTCTTAAATTCTAAACTCAGCACAGTGTGTCATAGTTAACGGGAAAACGTTTACTTGGATACCTTTTATAGGAACTTGTCGCGTCACACTGCTCCTTAATGATCATCTTGTTAAACATCTTACTTAGCGTTGCACAAGCAAAGCTTTCGTATGTGCCAATTTAAGTCGCCGTAGTAACAAGTAGCTGAAATACTAGTGTCTAGAGTCTTAGATCATTCTGATAGATTTAATAGATCATTATCGGCTTGTTCATTACAAAGCTACTAACAAAACTTCCGTTACACGAACTAATAATTACTTAGTTTCTACTTAACCAACTATTATATTAGTTCTAGGAAGGCAAATGTTGTTTACAATTTGTTGTAGAAGAAATATATGTAAATTGTAATCTTAAAAAGGGTGTTCAGAAAAATATAGATGCAATTTTTAAAACACTTCTGAAATCCGGATTTGGTTAGGTTACCTTAAGGTTAGGTTAGGTAGTTAGGCTAGTTTTTGTTAACTCAAAATCAAAATAAAATTGTGATATTTAACGTCGATTAATTCAAGAGCATTGCTTCTACCAAGATTCAGCAAGAAATCCGATAGCTACCTATTTGCTCTTTGACAACCGATCTTTTCATTAGTGTATCTTGTTTCAAAGTTCACATTTATGTTAAACCATGTTAAATTACGTGGTATCTTCGAAGTTACTCCGACAAAAAAATAGTCAGTTCCGACGAAAAAATCAAATAACCGGTTCACGGAATCGAATGAATCATCGGCATACACGTAAAACGATGTTGTCGATGATATTGTTTTACAAAAACCACCACAAAGGGTTTTAGCTGCAATCGATACAACCATTTATGTCGTACATTGGCTTCTTTTTATATCATTAATGCACAAAAACGATCACGAATATCGAGGGTGACCTGACAAATCATTTATTAAACGAGTTTTTCAAAGAGTTGGGGTCTCCCAACACGTAAATGTATGGAAGAATACTGGAGTGAAGGAATTTAAGGATTTTCAATACATTTGAAATTATTTGTATACGAAGTATCTGACACCGAAAGTAAGATTTAAAGAGCGTAACATCAAAAACAAAAGTTAAGATAGTTAAATTGCTACTATCGCAATTCAAATCTTTGATTTTGGCTGGATTTTTCGTTAATACAGCGGTGGATTTGAGTCTTTAAAAGATTAGTCATTCGGATGTACATAATATTTGCGATTGTGAAACTTTGGTGATAAGGACAAATCTGGACATCGGATTTGTTTGTCGATCTGAAAAGATCAGCAAGTAGATCAGAAGATACTTGCAGACCCATCTTAGGTATCGAAAAATTCTAAGAAGATAATGAATAATAAAAACATTCTTGGTAATCATTACAGTGGCTTAGAGGTTATAAGGCAATCCATTTTTGTCACATGTAATAAGTAAGCTGGCGCCGTTTGGGTCTAATAAAGTCTTGTTATGTTAAATTTTACTGGAGCATTGCACCGGCGCCGTGCAGCAAAGGGTAATTAAGGGTCGGTGACCCATGCAATTCTCATATATGGAGCTAGGGATTTAAATTTCACTACTGGCAAAGTATCTTTGAGATACAGTACTTTTTTTAAAAGAGTATTAGCCATGTTAATTATGAGTAATATTCCCCTTTCCCTTCCAACTAAGCGTACAGCTTGTGCTAGGAGTAGATACGACAATAGTGCAAGGGGTGGAGTTTGAACCGCCGACCTTTCGGAATTTTTTAACTGTTCCTTAAGTGTCGAGCTATTGAAGCTCTTTTTACTGCAGCCATTTATG
The DNA here is from genome assembly GCF_905333055.1 of Maniola jurtina. Taxonomy (NCBI): domain Eukaryota; kingdom Metazoa; phylum Arthropoda; class Insecta; order Lepidoptera; family Nymphalidae; genus Maniola; species Maniola jurtina. The sequence continues at coordinate 3,017,199 of NC_060031.1, read as the reverse complement.
GAATGGCTCTACCAAGTATCAGCTTGCATTGGATTCGGTGGATCGTCGTACTAGAAGACTAATTGGTTACGAAGTGCTGGTCAATACTAAACTTCAAAGTTTGAAACATCCGCGCAAAGTTGCTTGTGTATCAGTATTCTACGGGTATATTTCGGAGTATACCCTAGGAGTTTTTGACCTGGTTCCTCCTTTACCTTTTAACTATCGAAAAGCAAGGCATCGTCAAGGAAGATCTGGCCCTTCTGGCTTCAGTTTTTCCCTCCACTTTTAATAAACACTGGTACCTTCAAGTCAAGAGTGAATAGGCAAGCGCGCTCTATCTTAGGCGCACCATCACTTGCCAGGAGGTCTGATTGCAGGCAAGCTCTAGTCTATAAATTTAAAAAAAGTACTGATTACTGCATCCATCAATTACTTATTCTGCGTAATTGGAATGCAGAAATATCTTTTTAAATGGATAAATGCTTCAATAATTATAAATTCAGAATCAGTAACCCAATTACCCCTTGGATTTTGTATTATAAGAAAGCAATTAAAGTTTTGACCGTTTACATTTAATTAAAGCCAAAAATGCGCTTGTACAGCTAATTGCACATTTTTCCCTGAACACTCACTCCTTTCAAGTAATGCTTATCGTGATCTACAAAGCCTACATTCCAAACGCAGCCTTCCCTCGAAGAGCCTGGTAAACGCATCGGTATTCAAGTGTCAAGCCGGGTATTGTCCAAAACGAGTCTGCCCTGTTCCCGGCTCGCTTTTTGTTCAGATACGTGAGACTCCGTGGCGCGTCTTAACGAGCATCAAACCAGTTCCCCATTTCTTCGCGTCACGCCAAATCTGGTAGTAAATACTTCAACACTCTGTTTATTCTCACGAGTTCTTAAGAAGCCACCGAGCTCGTAAAGCTTAATCATCCTCTGTAGATTCTCGTTCGAGAATAGTTTAATAAAATTACCGGACAAATTAAGTGTCCATCAATGTTCATCATTATCTTATAATTACATGCCTACTTTCACTCGTCCGACATGTAATATGCCCAATGCCATAGTAATTGGTTTCCAACAAGAAAAGATTGCGAGGCTTCAAGCGACAATTATTAACATTATAATACCAAAGGTGGTTAACAAAAAAAGAGGATCACGCGAAACTTTCCTTTCACCTTCTTGGAACGTAACCCGCTAATTACAGAGTTCATCGGTCTCAAGTTACTAGCCACCTGATTTAGGAGAGCTCGTGATACCTACCATCTATCATGTGCACGTGTGTTGTTCAAGTAACATGAAACACTACTAATGTGTTCTTATGTTCAATACAAATGGTGCACAAAGTAATTTTTGGTGTGTGAAGACATCATGTCAGATTTATGTAGAGTTTTTTCTTTGTCTTTTATAAAGGTGTTTGATTACCGCAAACTTTTTTGCATGTCTTCATTCTGTGGAAACAAGTGATGAATTCATCATTACGTAGGTAGAATGACTTGAGCATAAAAAAGAGACATTCGGGATATTTTATGAAGTTAACCTTTTGTTAAATCGCACAGTGAATGCAGTCGTATCCTTTGATGCGTCGTCAACGTTGCTTGAGATTTATGATCGGGCATCTAGCATTTTAGTCTCGTTAATAGGTAAATTCTTACTTCTTGTACTGCGCCACGTAAAACCGTTAATAGAGATTTATAGTCGGCGAATAACTATAAAACACTTACCCTGGTTTGACTGGTTAAAGCGGAAATCTAGGCAGAGGCTTAATTAACCGCATCCTTACATGTCGCTAGTGGAGCCAGCTTTGGTCTGTTAGGCAAACCAACCTCATTTACTGGTAACGACGACAAGATTTTATGTTTATTCCCTGAAGTGTCATTAGTATTTGCTTAATTAAATTAAACATATTTTCTACCCGAGCAATTTGTAGTATGAATTTATTAAAATAACAGTACATTTACTGACTACAAGACATGGTGAGTAATGGCAGGAAATATTGATATTTTACGAGTTCTGTTTATGAAATATTGGCATTTCATTGTTTTATAGGTCGAAAATTTCGTAATGCAAGAAATAGGCGTTACTAATTTATTGCTAGCTTAATCCACTTATTTCGCAACATATGCTTCGCTTAGGCTGTACGTTTTAATAGTCCTAACAAGGCATTAGCTGGTTACCTCGATAGGCCAATAAACAGGAAAATTCTTAAGCCAAAGTGATAAACTTCTTTAAACTTTAGAAAGATGACTCAGTAATTTCTAATTTAAGTGAATAAATTTTTGGACGCTCTTCACAAAAAAATAATTTTATGAGACTGGTTATGTTCATGACATTCATTAGTTAAGGGTTAATGGCGAAATATGGGAAAGAAATATTAATGAAATAAAATACATTTACTAATGTAATATTGGCAGCCATATTTTTCTAGAAAAAGCTTGACTTTATTGGCCTATTTTTTTTTAAACTTTTTTGTCTAGAAACGTATAAACTTTCATGACTTTGAGATCTACACTCACCAGTTTCTGAAAATAGTGCAATAATTTGCAAAATACGGCGTTTTTTTTCAAGGTTGTGGCGATTTTTAATGGTCCTGATAGTTTATATCTTAGGAAGTGATAGCCTTAAGCACATACATAATATATTTATACTGATTTACAAAATTAACCGTCAAGTAAAATCGTAAAATATCCAAACCTAAGTCTGTGTTATACTGGTTTTATTATTTAGTTAGTTATGCTGTGGCGTAAAGTCAGAGCCTAGCTGATAATGCACAGGCGACCTTTGTCAATCATGTCGGGCAGGACGGCGCATTTAATCCTCGGCGACTTAAATAGATTGCTGTGTCAATAATTATCTGCATTCTTGATCTCAGTCGTTAGAGAAAATTGTCTAGACAATTAATTTATATTGATTCGTTTATATTTACATAAAATATTATCTCTAATACTTAATTTAATCGATACTTCCATACTAAATGCGAAACGAACCGATTCTCACAATTATCTTCTTTACAAGTGTTGTGTTAGGTTGGTAATATCATGTAAGTTTAGTGAAGATTTGATTAACAGTTTCGGAAATAGAAGACGGAACTCCAAATCGATCGCGATCAGTATAATAGCTTAGTAGAAAGTAGACTATTCATTAGCGTTATTACATATCATATAGCATACAATACATTTTCATTTCGTCCTTATTAGTAACAGGTTTGATTCCAGTAAAAAAATTGGTAGGCGCCTAAACTCAGTGCAATTCAATATGGGTTTCATTGTATTCAGAACATTTCACGAGGAATGTTTATAAGTAGGCAGATTCTAATAGGTATAACACATTCATGTTTCATACCCATATTTTATCTATGGAATTGGTAGGCTCCCCGTGCGAAGCCGAGGCGGGTCGTTAGTTTTTAATAATTCACTTTATGTAGCAGCTTCGATGATGTCAATAACACCCACAAACTCTAATCTAGAGTGGCTTTTATATCCCCTTGATAACACCCACCCATTGCAAAATACGGCTTTCAATGCCGCAGAATCTGATAGGATTTGTAATACCACTTTCTAGAAAGCCGGCTCATTGGCCGTTGCAGGCTCTTGTGGTTCAAGAGCTGGGCCCTGATACTTTATGACATTGAAATTATAACAGGTTACGCGCGAAATGCATTTTAGACATCTGTTTAGAGTTTAGACAAGTTGACAAACAAGAACCGTCAAGTTTAAATCGCAGTTACGTTTACGCATATTGTAGGGCCAATTTAATAGATCACATTTGGCATCTATCAGTTACATACAAATTAAAGATTCCGACGAATTGAGAACCTCCTCCTTTTTTGAAGTCGGTTAAGTGTATTATTGTGTGCCCTCTCGCACACATAACCTATTGTTATGTAACTGACGGATATCAAAAACGCAAACTTTAAACGGCGCGGCCGCACAACAAACTTATTTCATTCAGGATAACTTGTTTCCCTTACGCTTTAATATCGGACCTTACTAGTCGATTACGAAAAAGTCCCATCAGTCATTGCTTCAATCTCAATTGTTGTGATTGGCTGAATTTATGGTATTCTTGCTGCAACAACTCATTTTAGCCAATAGTGAGTGTGTCGGCCAATCCGTGATGATTACGATCGTCACAACTCACACTGCAGCAAACTACGACGCGCGGCGCAGCAAGCCTACTATGTGAAGTGATGAAATCATTACATTACAAAACTAAACCCCTTCATTTCTCCAGATATTTTTCTGCATTATTAATTTATTTTGGAATGTTAGTGAAATCTATTGATAGACAAAGTAGCTTGAATGCACACCTTGTTAACCTAATGTTTATCAGCTGATAACAGCGTAAGTTGCCAGTTTCATCGTAAATATTGCATACTATCTAGCTATCAGATTGCTACTAGATACACGGGTTTGTATTATAATTTATAACCGAGTTAACGAAATTATATAAATTATCTACCAATTCTTTAATTTTGAGGCTATATTTTGATAAAAGATGGATAAAACTTTTTTATTGGTGGCATTTTTCATGAAGAAAAGAAAAAGAATATTTTTTTATCGATATCTAAATAAAATGAGAGAAACTTCGGAAACGTATTGGGTCGCAATTCGCACTAAACTTCGGCAGATAGATGGGCTTTTTTACTAAGACGCAAAATGGATTGCCAAAAAAAAACTGAAAAACGATGGCAAATTATAGAGAAACTCCTAGGTCTAAATAGAAATAGATCAGTCCTAGGCTCGCTAAGAATTGTAGAACCCTTGATGATGTTGTTGGTAAGACCATAATTGCCAAACGATAGAGATTTCATCAATTCTGTAGAGAGAGAAAGGTATTGAACCAGTGGTAGATGCATTTGACAATTCAACAGCACTGGTAAAAGTTAATTTGAATAAAAAATCCTAAACGTTTCTATTATTTCTAGAAAGACGAATAATGTGAAGTTATGAGAAATAATCCAACTAAAGAGGATTTACAAAATCTTTACACGCTCATAATTTCTTAAGCCCGTAGTCGAGCAGGACCAGAAATAATAAGATTATTCCTTATTAGGAACAATGTATCTACAGGTGGGGCTGGCTTAAACCAAAATGTATAAACTGATAATTTAGTTTCCTCAGACACTCCCAGGCACTCCGAAGTGTTGTTCAAAATACTGTTGTTTAAGGTTGAAAGTAAAATTAATGAGATTATAAGAAAATTTATTCTAAATACCTATGGAGATTGTTTTTCGAACAATCGTCATAGTTATATGTAAACGAAACCATTCATCATCATCATCATCGTCGCCACTAACCCATAGACGTCCACAGCTGCACATAGTCCTAAACCCAACGGCTCCCAGCGACTCGGTCGAAGCCATCAGCCCACCTAGTGGAAGGTTCTCAATGCATCGCTTTCCAATGAAAATAGCAATTCCCTTGGGACTCCAACGTCTATCAGTTTTTTGAACTACGTGGCCTGCCTATTGCCACTTCAGCTTCGCAACTCGTTGAGCTATATCGGTTACTTTAGTTCTCCTACGGGTCTTCGCATTTATGTGTTGATCACCATATCATAATCCATCGTCAGTCATCGTAATCATTAAAAGGGGGTAATTATTTATCTTGGTTAATGATTAGATGATTAGAATAAAATTGACTCTAAATGCCTATGGATATTGTCTTTCAGACATTTGAAGAGGCTAATGATTTATCGAATATTAATTTACCATCTTGCATGCTTCACCGTCACCGCTCCCTCTCTCATAAAATTGTGTGAGAGTTAAGTCAGTTAGTATTTAAGTATAATGTATTCTCAATTTTGCAAATTACTTATCATCTCTTTTCTTGACGCTTCGGCGGTCATAAGATTGTCCATTGTTGTATTTTTTCTTCGTGTATTATGAAACAAATCATACTCTTTGTAAGCTACTGCTTTACGTATACGGAATGTGATTCATGCGTGCACTTTCGACTGTACATTGTCTTGAGCGTGCAGTCACTCAAGATGCAGATGTTTCTGTGTTTTGTATTTGAATAAACCTTAACTGGCTGGCATATTCTACTTACTCTGCTATATACAATGCACATTACAATGCTTACTCCTTGTTTTCACCCTTGTGTTATTTGACATTCCAACTAGGTACGTACACGGATCATGCGGCTGGATACCCCTTGCCCTCGCAAAGGGTCCAAAATGCCCTTTTAAGGACCATGTTTTATAAGTTGGTCAAATCTCATAAATCTATAATAATATACTCGCCTTAACTCACAATAGCAGCAGCCAATAATTCACTGTGATGATTGTTTGAATTGCATTGATTTTCCGAATTTGTTTGGAGTTAGCAATATTAAATTCCAGATTTACACATAACTAGTTACGTCTACGCCAATTATGTTTCTTAAAAACTTACAAATGAATCGAGTCAATAGGATGTGGTCAATCTAAACACGTCACAACTGTTTTTATATGATAACATACCTAATAGGTATAACATAGTTTCTAAATCTAGAAAATAATAATTCTCATTAGCTAAACCGGCTTCTTAGTAAATAGTCTAGAACTGTTACAAGGATTAAAATTTACATGCGAATATCGGCTTAGCATTTGAATTACTGCTCACCTTAGGTACTGTAGGCAGGTAATGTTTACTTTGGGTGTATTTATAGAAGACGTACTGTTTGACGCAATACGCTGTTCGTTTAGACTATTTCGGGAAAGCAATCGAGAATCATCATCCTGGCAAGACAAGACAAGATAATCAAGACTTCTGGCTTGACACGAGAATTTACTACTATTTACGTAAATTAACTTTAATTGACGTAAATAGTAGTAAATTTCGCTTGATTCTTAATATTTAACGATCACTCAAAAATCGTTGAATGAAAACTAGAAGCTTATTTGGATTTATAGTTTAGTAAACGTTGTGTTACTAACTATGTCCTAGTCACTTCGAATCAGGTAAAAAGCACACCAAGTTTTAATTATAGTGGTGCAATCGACTAGGCCATTTGGCAGGATGTTTGAAGTAATTGGCGAAACGCTGTAACAGTTTTGTGCAACAGTGCAGAATTCCATGAAGTAAGCAGGTAATATGTATGTGTATCGAGGTCTTGATAAAATAACACGGTAAAGTTGCCAATTTATTGTACGTCTTCAAGATTTATATTGTGCAGAATGTGCGCCATCGTCTATTTACCATCAAAACCAATTCACGGGAATCACAAGTTAATACCGGCACCAATACGGATCTTTACAGAGGAAATCTATAGATTTCAATAATATTATCATGACTTCTTCTTTTCTTAATACATTGGATCGATCATCAATAAAGTAGGTACGCTGTGTAGTTCTATATATCACAGAAATCAAAATAAGGTAAACTCTTGGAACAATTGTTACTCCCGAGTTCCGATAGAAAAATTGTAATGGAGTATAAGTTCGTATAGTTAGTTCTTGAGCATTTTCCGGAATATATCCTGCAAAAAGTAAGAAAATAATTACGGCTGTGTGGCATAGCAGTCTTATCGCGTCGATAAGAATTAGACAAGTTTTATTGTCAGTTTTGCCACAGTCATTACTATGACTATCGGAACCTTGGATTAAATGATCGGAACAGTAGATTGACTGATTTATCAATGAATTAACTGTTTCAGAACCTATCGTTTAAGCCGCAAGAGGTCCTTGGACAATAGATTCTGATGTAGAACCTGCCTAAAGGACCTTTACGACTTCGCCTTGCGCTTGATTCCGCAAAACATCGTCTAAATTCTAATGGAGTCCCTAATGCCCTAATGGATGCTCAGTGCAGTTGGTAGGTCTAAGTTTGTGTTTGAAGAACCGGTTGTCAGTTATTCAAAGTTAGTTTACAATACTCAAAACTATTCTTTAGTTATTCAAACAGACCCATGTTTGTAAGTTGACTTTTAAATTCGGTGGTATGTTTGAGGTAACCAATTACTTTTTTGTTCGGTAAATTGTTGAGAAGTAGATACTTACTGTACTTACAAACTAGTAGGTATTTATCCTGTTCACTGGTTTCAACCTTTTGTTTCCAAACAAAAGCTTTATCAAGCACCTAGCTAGCTACAGTACTACCTTCTAACTACATACTTACCTACTAAGTACATAATGACTAGTGCTTACATAATGGAGCACAAATCTAAGGAGTAAAAATACGATATCACGTACAAATCTAAACAGTATCTAAGTCAGGAAGACTTTTACGATGAAATAATTGATAGGTAGGTTCGAGACGAATATATATGCACAAGTATTACCGTTATACCATGACGTAATCCGCACGTGGGTGAAGCTGAACTCTGCAATTCTGCATGATATCAAGTAGGTAGGTATCATTAATTGATGACATAAACTAAAAAAAATGCGATATGGTCAAGAGACAAATAGAATTAAATAAGTTTTTCAAGCAAAATTGAAAGCAAAACATATGAAACTAAATAAGTGAGTGCTAGTAAATGGTGATGCACCGAATAACTACCTAATACTTATACGAGCCCTTCTCATACTGAGAGGAGACGCGTGCTCGGTAATGGACCGGCGCGCGATGCGTTGTTTATGATGATGATGATGACTACGAATACTGATTCTACTGCATCACGAAATGCTATTTCAGCTGTATACAAAATCCTAAGCTAAATTGACAGGTCTGATGACTGAAATTAATGCCATCCTTTTCATATTCTTACGCGTGGAAAAGGATAGCCCCATTATTATAACGCTGGCCATACACGATCAATATTACCGTCTGCAGTGGACTTGCAGTGGCGTCCAGTCAACTCATAGTCATAAACCGTCAAGTCATGACATCATGCACCGTCATGTTTACTGGACGCCGCTTCAAATCTGCTGTAAACTTGACCGGTAAACTTGATCGTGTATGAACAGCATAAGACCTGTCCAACCAAAAGCATAATATAGCTGATAATCTCCTATGTAGGTACGGTAGGCCTCAGAATTAGAGTAAACACATGTGCATAACCGTGTCACGCGAATATGATCAGTAAGGTGCTACACGACTTATGGCCTTTGACTGTACATACTATGTACATACCAATTTACTTTTCCTCGTAACTACGGTCTACGCTACGTGAGTATGAGCTTAAAGGTTGATGGTTATGGTAACGGTAAATGGTATACCTATAGCGACTTGATGCAAGGCTGGTAGCGAGTAAAGCGAGATCGTACTACAAAAAGTATTTGGATAAGCAAAGACGCTGCCACGGGAAGCTTGTTTTAGTTTAGTCCCTTTTTATGTCCCGCGGAGAGGTTGCATTCCCGCCCGCCGGCGGAAGGGGCTTCGTACTGTTAGCGCCAAACGTCAACGAAACGTGTATTACTTCTTGAACTTTCAACCAATTCTTGACATAACCAACACTTTTTCTTTACACTGGAAACATTTTTAAGTAAATACCTAATTTTCTACTCACATTTAGTATATACTTTTCCTGTTACAAAATGTAAACGAACTTTTTGCCGGCTTCTCAAGTCAACATCTTGACGTGTTGGACATTCGAATCGTATAACTTGCAACTGGGACAGTTGATAGAGCCCTCGAAACGTGGTATCAGAATAGATAAAACGATATTATTTACTGACCTGATGGCTCGGCGCAGTCGCTCAAAATCCAAGCTGCATTTTAACCTCAAAAAGCACCTTTAGCACGGTCATGAAATCGAAGGTCACGGTTATGTTATCTTGCATAATAGCACTCAACCTTTATACCAGTTATGGATAAAAACAATAACGACCGACGGTTACTGCTAATGCTGTTATCATAAACACACGAATGCACAGTTCGTTGCACGTTTATTTTTCAACAAGCGACACGAGTGTCCATTCGAAACTCCATTGGATCGCATATTTTCAGTGTCCCCTATATAAAACAAGCACCAATAACGACTCGATTTCATAAATAATATGAAATTTACGATAAAACATGACACAGCCGTGCACTGCACTCCGTCTGACACGACGAATATGGCGGATGAATTTGAACTACGCTTGCGCCGCCTTGCAAGCCTCGCTGTCAGGTAAATAATATCGCTTATGCTGCCATCTGTGCGAGCAGTGGTGAACTTTAGGGAAAGTCCTGGGTATGGCCGCGAAAATCACGCGCACGAATGACTTCAACTGGTTGCATATTAGTACGCTATATTTGCGTTAGATGTATCTCTTATGCACCTCTGTTAGGCCCTGCACCTGGTGCCACAGGCCTGAGGCCACAGAGTACTTTGTAAAAATAGGAAACCTGGTGCGGTACCGCAAGACGGCAAACAGATTTTATCTTTATCTTATCACAGCCAGTCGTATAAAAAGGTTGTTTTAAAACTAAAGAATACAGCCGTCATGGAGAGTACGAGCAGTGGGAGGTATCTACCTACTGTAAGCCTAAGGTAACTCATTCTTTTTAAGCACCTATTTACTTCCAACTTCCAATTCAGTACCTTTATTTTTTGTATGTACCTACAATGATTCCTGCGAAGTTTCTAGATCGATTTTCTAGAAAATTCGGAGGAATTTTAGATTTTGGGTTTTGGTTTTGGATGTCTTTTTTATAAAAGAAATCAAATGTTTAATTTACTCAGGTAGGTACAGTCAAAGGCCGTAAGTCGTGTAGCACCTTAATGATAGCATTGCAGTAAAGCCCAAAAGGAGGGTTATGTATTTGACCTGTATACATAGGGTACTCATAATATAATACAGGCTAGTTTATATTCGTAATTTAAAAAAAAAAACACTGAAGTTTTTAGATATTAATTAATAATTTATTTCATTATCATAAAAATACGATATAAAAACACATTATGTAAATAAAATCTATAGAATAGTAACACTGCAACATCTTAAATTACTAATAAGGATACATACTAAAATTATTATTAATTATGGGAAACATAACTAATTTTATCTGTGCTCATATCTTAAAAGCCTGAATCTTATGAATTTAAAAATTTATTCACGTGCAATTATGAAGATAAATTATTATACCTATTACAGCATTGATTTCGATACCATATTATCAATCAAAAACCGGACAAGTGCGAGTTGGACTCGCACATAAAGGGTTCCGTCTCATCGTACAAGACAGTTACCTATGTACCTAGTTACTTTTTAATTTGCATGACGCTCATTTGAAAATCTTAGGCGCCGTCTCCACGGGGAGAGTATAGCGACGATAGTCTCGCCGTGCCAACAAATTCGATACAAGTGACTCTGAACGAGTATAAAGTCGCGGACTCGTCGCGACTATACAAAAAATCCCCTATTTTACCTCCTTAGGGGTTGAATTTTCGAAAATCTTTTCTTAGTAGAGGTGACGTCATAATAGCTATCTGCATGCTGAATTTCAGCCCATCCGTTCAGTAGTTTGAGCTGTGCGTTGATTGATCAGTCAGTCAGCTTTTATCCTTTTATATTAGGTATATTCAGATGTTAATTTTTTTATGTGGCGCGGGCGGCACGAGTAGGCATTCGTAATCTGTACGCTGATCGCGTATACGATTTTTATAGGATTTTGACGTCGTCGAATTATTATTCAATCTGTGGCCATAAGCCATAATTGTGTATTTAATAATAATTTATTATTTACTGATCTGAAGATAAGCTTATTACAAAATATTATGCTACTAAGATTTAATGGTTTAGATTATAAGATATGAGCTTAGATGAAGTATGAAATGGCACAAAACTAGGTATTAGGGTGCCTGACAACTGAAGTACAGTGGAGCGGAGATGTGTTGAACAAACCAATCCGATTATTGATAGATGCCGTGATAATTACTTTCCGTAATCTGTCAAAAATCTGATTACTCGACTATATACACATCTCCGCTCTGCTCCGCTTCAGTGGGTAGGCACTTTTATGCTCTCGTTTCGTAAACTACCGTTATAATTTATCTACCTAATTAATTGTAAACATTTCCTATGGGGTTTTCCAAAACATTTCTAGGTTTTGAGGTAACATTGCATTTCTTTTCTTTAGTCTAATAAAACACAGAAACGGGAAGAATTCTTAGGTATAACAAGAATTATAATATTATACATAGGTACTTACATAGAAAGTACCTACCTACGAGTAACATAAATTTTCTATCACTCTCTCTTTCTGCGTCGCCATTGCTGTAGGTTGTGACCCCTTTTAATAATCATTGATAAGGGTTACCTATTCCTTGGCATAGTAAAATTATGTTTCCTTTACGTCTCTCTGTATTGGATATAATAAAAAAAAATATTTTCTACTACAGTTTCTTCGTTATTTTCTCCTAGTCCTATATCTCAACGCGAACAGCGCAAGCAGGTGGAAGGCCAGGTAGAGCAGGAACAGCGCCACGATATCCATCCAGAACTGGTTTGGTTCAAAGTCGTACTTCACCAACACTTCTTCGCCGGTGCTGACGCAAGGCACGCCCGGTTGAGGAATCGTGCACGCTGAAATAAAATTATTTTTTTATTTCTTTTTTTAGAAAATATTACAATACTTTTTTTCTAATTACTGTACAAATAATGTCTGCATTTCTGCGCTGGACAGCCAGGCTGATCCTTTGCGCAGAAAATAAGCTAGCCCTTCTATTATTAGAGATAAAATTTCTTTAGGAGCGACTAAGAGAATAGTGCAGATTTCTTTTTGGATGGAAGGATAACCGTGCAAGTTGAAACAGAACAGCTGTTTTGAGCCCGCCATCGTTTATCGAGGTCATTTAAAGTGTCTAGTAAAGTAAAGCTGCTGAGTAAAGTGCTGCGTTTCTGGTGGCTCTCATCTATTCTTATAGGTCTCATCTATTTTATGTCATACTCTCATGAGTATGACATAAAAGAATATACTTAAAGCTTAGGTTTTTTGTTGGGAAATCCCTTGACCCTACTTTTAGTGCCACTTAATATTGCTATCTGAAATTTCTTTTGATAATAATGATCTCTATGGTTGTAACAGACGTTCTTGGAAGTCAGGTAGGTTAACAATAGATTTCCAAAGGTTTGTTGTACATTGAACACAGTAAAAGTGTTATTTCGATTGGGTGCTCCCAGGGTGGTATTATCGGACCTGTTTTTTTGCAAATATAATATGATGGAAAAGTTGGTGTAGCAGGAATGAGCCATCAACAAAAAAGTTATCTAGGTTTACGCTTTTAATACCAAAAGAAATTGGCAACAGCTTAGACTCGTAAAATTCACTTACTAATGTTCTCAACTCCATCCCATTGTAGTATGCTCATAGCTTCATTTGAGTACATTAGCCATGACAAATGCCGAATCCATGAAATGTATTTAGGTATTGAGCTGAAAAAACAGATGATTAAATTGCGATTCAATAAGCTAACCGAAAAAAAGGGGTATGAAATTAAATTGATGGTAATAGAAAATAAATAAAAACCTTAGCTTAATGAAGAGTCCAGAGGTCATCATTAGCGAGTAGTCGAATGGCACAAGGTATGCTATTGCAATTGGCATTGAGCCAAACGCGCATGAAAAGAATGATCCTGGAAATAAAACAGAAATTACTGACGCTCCATATTATAATAATGGTAAAACTTAGTTTAATAAATTGTTATGCAGTCTTAACAAAAACAAAAAAGAAACTGAAACCTAAAATTACAAAAGATTGCATTCTAAAGTTCTCAACCGCGATATAAACTAAACTTAAGGAACTACCTACCGATAATTTAGAGAATGCTATGTTTTGTGACCATTATTGCAAGAGATCTTTGATTATCGAAATATTCGGAAAGTTGTTAAAGTCATAAAAATCTAAATACTAGCAAATGCATTGATTAGACATGACATAAAAGCAATATAACTTACCGCAAGCAATGGCCACGTTAAGGACCAAGATGGACAGAAAGACAGTAAAACCGAAAGCGTAGAACGTGCCTCGAAGTCCTGCCACCCAATATACCACAAAGGTGAAAAGGGTAGGCTCGATCACGAGACCTGGAAACTAGGATAAAAATCCTTGATCAGACAAGCCAGGACAAACAAATGTTAAAAAGAGAATTATTCTATTCTAATTAAATATAAATACTAATTCTTTTAGTAGATTATTTCGGTAGGTAAGTATTTTTAGATAAAGACTGAATTTTTATTTGAGAAGATGATTTATTGAAGTTCCAGTTATGTATTATGAGTGTGGATGTTGGAAATAGTCGAAATCGTCATTTTAGAAATTGTTGAATCAAGATAATTTTTACACTTTTAACTTACCAGAGCCACCATTCTGGCAAAGTAGTATGCTGGCGTAGAATACAACCCAGCCTTCAGTTCTCTTTGCAGCATAGGGAACTCCTCAGGAAACATGTGCAGTACTGAGTACATTGGTGAGAAAGTGTTTTCTGCTATGATTATGAACAGTGCCCCTTGAACATCTTGGATACCAGCTTGAGTGAGCCGAGCTGTTCCGATGAAGCATAATCCCGCTGTCAATGCTATGGCCTGAAAATAATTACCCGGTTTTCATATGCCTTCCACTAGGCTAGCACTATAATAGGGTGTACTTTTACGTGGTTTTGACCTCTAATCCTGGATGCCAAGGTATCCGTAAAATAACCGGAACGCGCCCCAAAAGTAATACTTTTCGGTGTTATGTTGCGTTGACGATAAAGGAAAACTTCGTCAGGAAACTTTCATACCTGTTCTCCATAATACTTCAAAGGTGTGTGAAGTCAGCTAATTTGCAATCTTCGGCTTCAACGAACTAATATTACTCGTAATATGTCCCTGATAAGTAAGGTATCCCCAGAGTACGTAAGCTATCTTATTTTTTTGAATCCTCAATGCAAGTAGTTTTTCAAGAGCATGATTTTAAAGATTTAGGACTTTGTATTAATTTTAAATAATTTTAGGAAACTTACCAATTTTTGTAATATTCTCACAAACTGGACTCGAGGATCCCTTAATATTATAATAAAATATCTGTAGACAAGCCAAAGGACCTTCGTGTGAAAAAATGGTGGCTTATGGTCACTGTATTTCACTCGCCTACTATCCTGAAACAGAAGTTACAAAATGTAAAGGTAAACTTTCATCATAATGTGGCGAAGATCCGAATCATAAATGATAGGAATGTTGTTTCATAAAAATAAACCTTAAATAAACCTGAACGGTTCCAATCAGCTCATACACAATAATATGGGTATTGCGTAAAAATTGTAGTGAAATTGCATTGCTTACGTATAACCAGCTAATATAACCGACCCGAAAAGAGGGGTATTAAAAGTTTGACGTGTGTATCTGTCTGTGGCATCGTAGCTCCTAAACTAATAAACCGATTTTAATTTTGTTTTTTTTTTTGTTTCAAAGGTGGCTTGATCGAGGGTGTTCTTAGCTACGAGTAGGTATAATCCAAGAAAATCGGTTCAGCCGTTTGAAAGTTATCAGCTCTTTTCTAGTCACTGTAACCTTCACTTGTCGGGGGTGTTATAAATTTTTAATTTACACTTGTTATGATAAGTGTTTCAATTATAATTCCGTACCACATCTTCGTTGTCCATAAGATGAAACTCCAAATGTATCTCCATGTCAAGTTCTTTAGCAGCATCACTGACGGCGAATCTGTCGCATACGCTCTTGATGGCCTGACGCGATGCGTCTTCGGACCCAGGGGTTAGAGCCAGGACTTTGATGAAGTAGTCTGTAGGATTGTACGTGATGGGGCACTGATAGCCCAAACTGTGAAAAGTTTGATCATTATAGGGATATAAACAGAACGCTAGCAACAAAAACTTAGTGTTATTAATATAATAACACAATCCAATGCCAATAACCATATGCCTTATAGTTTTAGTGATTTAGTATTTTTCGAACCCGCATTGTATAGCGTGCAAAACTCGGGTCAATGCCCCACCTACGACGCGGCTCTAGCGTCAGTCAGATGTTCTATTTGCAAAATATTGTGAACTTTTACAAAATACAGGATTTAAAATAAAATAATAACGTAGTTTTTTTAAGGTATCTTATCAGTAATCATCAGTACTATCACCTGTCTTCGTTTTTGCTAATATTTTGAATATTTATTTTAAATATACCCATACTATAAGACCAATTATTTGATTTTTGGGATATTTGAATAATTTTAATTTTAATAAACAAAATACGTGTTGAAGGTTAGTGTTATCAGGCTGAAATTAATAGGTAATACGCGGGCCCTTGAACGTTGATGCTGTCTCTAGTTGTCGGGAAGTCCTATTAGGGTCAGCGAATTATCGTTCCGATCGTATCTAATTATTGTAACCGATATACGTATCAACTGTCCGATCTGTCTAGCCTGAGGCGCCATCACATTGATTTTTAATCACCAAAGGGCAAAGGCATTTGAATTTAAAATAATATGGTTCCCACGAAGATGCCCTAGACAAATGCTTTAAATTTTGACTATTGATGTCTATGTATCCAGATTTGTACCGTGGTATTCTTGAGTACAAGTCTTCGATTTAATTTACGATTTCGTTAGCTGATGCCCGACTGCGTCTACGCATCTCCGTCTAAAGAGCTACGCTTCAAAGCTCATCTTTATTTACTTTAACACTATTATCTTTCTAAGTTTCAAACGAAAGATAAAGGCACTAGTCACATTTTGTATTCTTCAAAAAAATACTGTACTATATACCTTCTAGGCAGGCGTACTCAATCTTAGGCTGATCATCACCAACATCATTATCATACTACTTAGGTATTTGGTGTGATTGCAGTCAAGCGCATACCTATTGCGTTAAAGAAAATCTATGCATATGTACCTTTCAAAGAAACTCAGCGCTCCTGAAGCGTTGCCAGCAAAAGCCACTCTTCCCTCCGCTAATAACACTAGCCTATCGAACAGCGCCATAAGTTCTGAGGACGGCTGGTGGATGGTGCATATCACAGTTTTGCCCTGGACTGCGCTGGCTCGGAGTAGAGTTATCAACTTCTGCGCAGACGACGAGTCCAGTCCCGTTGTGGGTTCATCGCAGAATAGAAGACCCGGGTCGGTTAGGAGCTGAAGCAAAATTATTGATTCATTGTCAATTGGGCTACTTTATGATAATATACCAAGACTATAAGACTATACAACCTAAACTGCTGAAAGTAAAACCAGCTGTTTCCATGCAACTTTGTCATTAAGAATTTAATTGTATAATAACCGCAATTCTATATATCTTGGAAATTCTCAGTAGGGGCAATTCGGAAATTTATTAACCTTGCTCAGCCGTATTTAAAAAAAAAAGAATGCTAGTCATGACTT